>NC_053517.1:93509942-93823535 GCF_016920715.1 Anopheles arabiensis
TGTTGTTTGTAGATGGGCAACAGAGAAAGAGCTGTCACACGTCGTGGATGCATTTGAATGCATTTCCCACGTGCTCCACACACCCTTCCCTTCACCACATATATCAACGTTTTTTTCAGATGAGTGTGTGAGTGTGTTGTTGTTTTGGCGACGTCGAACGTGTGGTGCGCGGCGGCTACTATTAATACGCGCTTCCTAGATACTTTTTTTGATTTTTAAGCTACACATTAGGTTTAAACACATGTTTTTGGTTCCGCCGCGGCTCTGTCTGGCGTTTACTACACTCGCATGACTTGGGGAGCTGTTTACACCCGAACGACGCTTCTTGGCGTGATTTGCTCCGCCTCCTCTGTTTGAGCGTGGTTATCTATTTGTTTTCTTGTTTTTTTACTGCAGTCTTTCTAGCCAATGTATTAGTGTGTGTGTGTGTGTATTCCTTTTTGTAATGGTTTATATTATCATTCATTGTTTTCGTTTTGTTTCTATTTTGTTTTATCCTTTCTTTTTTGCAATCTCCCTTGCTGTGTGTGAGTGTGTGGTTTTTGCGTTGTTTGTTGGTATTGTTTAATTCATTTCCTTTTTTCATTTAACCTACTACATCCTACTACCACATGTTTGTGTGTTTTTTTCATAGATTTTCCACTCTTATTCTCAACTTTTCTCTACCCACCCCAGCTCTCTTAACATTCCACACTTCTCCTTCTCAACAGTAACTTTATCACCATTACCGACTCTACCGAACTAGTGTGTGTATTTGTTGTGTGGCAGCACTTTTTATGTATCTTTCCCCTTGTTGATCGCAAAAGGATGAAAGGATATTCGTGTGTATTATGTGTATGTGTTCCTCTTCTTCTTATCGATTGCTCGCGTTCTCCCTACCTCCATCCCGCAACGGTAGCGTGCGTTTCAGTCTTTGCCAGACTTCTTCCCTCTGCCCTTCATCCTCTGTCATCGCGTTGTATCATTCCGCGCGTATAAGAAACCCTGCTATGGTAAGGTTTTTGTTTGTTTGTTTGTGTTCTTTCTTTTGTTTTGTTGCTTTGTTTTACTTCGTATGTAGTAACATGTCCTTTTCTCTTTCTCTTTTTTTTTGTTGTTGTTACTTTTCTATCAACGATGTGTGCCTTACGTTTTAATCATTGTTTTTTGTTTTTGTTTTTGTTTTTTATCATTAGAGTTGTGTATATAGTAATGTATATATATAATGTATATACTTTTTTCCCTTACATTTATATATTTTTTATGTATATATATATAATCCATACATCTTTCTCTCTGCTCTACTACCTTCGATATTGTATCTCTTCCGCGTTTAAATCTAAGTATTCTTTAGTTTACCACTACACCGTACCACACACATTCCCCCTCTCCCTCCTTTCGACCACTGCCCGGGTGGGGGGCGCTTGCACAGCTCACTTGCAGTTATTACACACACAGCAACAACTATATATTATACCTTGCGCCTATGCATATCCTTTGTCTCGGTATGACTTTTCATAACACTGTATGCTTTTTGTTTGCATTATCGTTTCATCAAACACAAGAACGACATCATAATTTGTGTTGCTGTGTTGCACACGTCTCCTTTATGTTTGCTGCTTCTCCCCTGCATTCCTTTCACATTCTTTCCCGGACACACAGCTGGGAGAGCGTTGTGTGTTTGTAGTATGCTTATGTGTGTGCTCCGACAATTCTATTACAAAGCTAACCTACAGTTGTATATAATAGTTTTTTTTGTCTTCCGCCACTATTTTTCCTTCCTCGCGTACACCTCATCATTTCGTGTGTAACCAAACTACTGGTATCGCTTCTTTTTTTCTTTGCATTCGTCGATCAATGCGAGTGGCGGCTTTGATTTAGGGGTTTCTCCAAGGGGAAACAAACAGTAGTCAAGAAATCACTAGCTATTACAGCATCGAACGTCTGACTCCAGCTCTGTACGCACGTGTGTGTGTGTGTGTGTGTCGTCTGTATGTGTTTTGCAGTCTCTAAAAGGTGTCTTCATGCGAACCCGCCCGTCGCCGGAGACGGAGAGCATTAGCATACTATCTAAATCTTCTGCTTTCTGCGGTACACTATCTCAACACGCCCACACCTCAACAATCGAACGGAAACACATCCCCCCTATGGTATCCTTCTTCTTCCACATTTGCTGCTCCTCTCTCTTTATACTAAAGCTTTAACTACCAATAGATAAGACAAACGTAACCGGCTGTAATCGTTCGGTGTGTATGGGTGTGTGTGTGTGTGTGATTGTTTTTAAGATCGCGTGGTCGCGGGACAGCTACTGAGAGAAGAGAACCGAAATGTCCTCACGCAAAATCAGAAAATCAAAAAGATGTAAGGCATTATTATTCGCTCCAAAAAAAAAAACAAACAAACAAACCCCAACAGAATACAAAAACTACTACAGTGACAAAAGAACCAAAAAAAAAAGCATCTCTCTTTCGAACCGGATAAAACGAACACGCGCTCAAATCGAAGTTTCGCTTCCGCCAGCTTCGTGGTTTCGTACTCATCATCAACATATCTTTATTACGGATCAGAAAAAATCGAAAAAAAAACATAAAAAAGAACATATTTTTATAGTGCGTAGTGTAGTGTGTGTTTGTGTTGTGGAAGGCGCACACAGTGTGTCTAACGAAAGCTCTTGCTCCTCCTGTGTCCTGCTCGAAATCTCGTCTTAGAATGCTTTACCACAAGAGCAGTGTGTGTGTGCGCACAAACAAACTTCGTGTCTATGGACATACACGCACACACACGACCCCATCAAATGAAACGAAGGTACGATGAAATCCATATTTGGTTTGCTTAAAAGCTAGTGTTGTATCTAAACCGCAGCGCAGCAAAACGATACAGCGATCTAAAACTAAACCTGATGTGCGTTTTAGTTTAGTTTTCGTTTGAACCGGTTTGAAAGACGCAACGCGCTGGCGCATTACTGTTCGAGTGCATTATTATGTGCTTAGTAGCCCTGCGAATTTGTATGTATCTGTATGTTACTCTTCGGGAGGTTGGGAATCGATTAAGACAACAGCACTACTGCTACACTACGATTGGAGTCTTGAGGCAACAGTGGAGAAGCTTAAATCCTTTCGATTTGCTTCAAAATTTCGAAAGATGAATTAACTGTGATACTTTGAACTGCGTGAGAAGTTCTGTGATACTTTGAAGAAGTTCATATAGGAGTATTTAATCAAAGAAGGGCACTGTGACAAGCTGCTTCATTAGCGAGAGAAAAAGAATAAGGAATGTAAGCAAACAATTATTAGAAAATAGCTGGGAAATGGATAAAACAGTATCAGAACACAACTGAAGTGGTTGTTAGCAGATAAAGCTTCCTGACGCCTACTCTCCTCCTCTCGCAGTAGTGCTGCTGCTCTCTTGAAGCACATGTAAACTGTGATTTTTACTCCCTAGGCGTGGGGCAACGTGAGATCAAATCGCAACTGGATTGATGACTGGATGTATGAATGGCCATTACAATAAGAAAAAAAAACCTCCTGTAACGATCGAATCATGTCACGCATGGGATCCAATCAATCGATCAATTGTTAAAAAGATTCAGCTAAAAACTAAGCAGATAAGCTCTTCTTCGGCACAGCGCAATCAATCCTAGTTGTTAGAGCTAGTTCTCATATAGTTCGCTCACTGGACGCTCCCTCCTCCCTATCGCTATCGAGCACAGCACAGAGCATAAAATGTAGGCGGCAGCATTCGGATGACGATTCTATTATCGTAAAGCATCGATGATTTCCATTTGTGTTTGCGCTCTTGTGGTAAAAATGTAACGATTCTGTCGCATGCTAATAGGGATGGTAAGATCGGTGTATGTGTTTGTGTGTGTTTCTAAAAGGAATTTCCTCGATTTCCGTACTGCACTTTCCTTCTCTCTTAGTCTTATCAATTTAGATGCATCACTAGCTTAGTTGATCCAAAACACTACCATCTCCCCGGTATACCCTGGCAAACACACACACACACACACACATACTGCTCAGCCTATAAAATTATGCCCTATATGTGTGTGTGTATCGTGTAATTCTGTGTATGTTTGCAGTATTGACGGCAGTAGCTTGCTTCTCCTTCCTTTCTTTCTCGCACATTAATCTGCACGAAAGCATTTCCTAACATTTCGGTAGCGCAGTTTTTTTTCCTTCCAGCTAAACTTAGACAATTTGTTTTGCAATTCAAAAACAAAATTCAATCCGTCCGCCCTACAACTAGTCACCGAGGAGGCACCACTCTCCGGCGAGTGTGTGTGTCTGCTGTCTTTATAAACTAAACCAAGGTTGTTGTTGTTTTTTTTTTCTTGCTATTAACTAGTGCTGTTTTGTTTGTTTCTTCGTTATTATTTTTTTTTTCGACCACTAGCAAATGGTCCAGACGGTTTTTGGCAGAACTTGCAGCTGCAGCTGCAACTGCTGCTTCTGGGGCTGCTCATCTCAACCTTAATCATCTGCTTTGATTATATACAGGTATAACGAACAGAGAGAATATAGATATATATGCATTGCGTGTCTCTTTCCTCTGGATTTTAGTGTGTGTGTGTGTCTCGTTCAATATCGGTTGAGGTTCATCCACACTCCACGATAAGCGCGAAGCAACAATTAGCTTCAGTTTAAACACACAGCGCTTTTTGAGTAACAATGTTTTTCTTCTTCTTTTTTTTGTTTGGAACACACTGCCCTTTCTTCTGCTTCGATCTTTCTGCTTTCACGTTTTATCGCTCACAATCGCTTCCAACGCTTACGCTTAGCAGAATTCCGTTCTCTTATTGGGCAATGCCCTTAGCCCCCCTTTTTCTGACGGAGGGCACACGCACGCACGCACACTTTCTCTCGTTGGTTTCCCAGACCCGAAAAAATATCCCCCCCCCCCCCATCATCACGCGCGCGATCGATTATCGACTATCAACAAATTAACAAAGAATTGCAATAAAAAGTATCTCAATAGGGGGTTGGTGTGTGTGTGTGTGTTTAACGTTACCAGTTACTAATTGTAGCAATCATATCGTATTTAAGAAATACCAATAAAGATAATAGTAATAATTAATAAAGTAAATAATGATAAGTTGTTTCGGGCTTTCTCTCTCTCTCGCTCTCTTCCTAATGCGCTTAAATCCAAGAGAAAAACAAGTAACAGAACGAATTGCAGAAAAAAAAACAAAAAAAAACTAAAACAAATAATTCATCTCACTGTTGCGTGAGCCGCGTTGGGGGGAGCGCACGCACTCGCGTGTGTGTGTGTGTGTGTGTGTGTGTTGTAGAGTAAGGCATAAATAAACAAGACTAAAGCGTTTGCATTAGCGATAGCGGTTATCAGTTTTAAACCCTCCTCACTATGCTAATGCATCCTCTCTCTCTCTTTCCTTTTCTTGTTTTTTTCCGGTCTTTGCGTGATAATCCGATACACTCTTCCATCATCATCATCATATGTTCAAACACAACACACACGGGGCGCGCTCGCGACGCACGCACGAAAAAAGAAACATACATAAACAATGAAACAAATGGACCACCTACTAGAACCTTTCTCTCTTGCTACTCTCTCACTACAACACCCACAAATGAAATGGGTTTCACCACACCCTCCCCATTAACACCCCACCCACTCCTTCGCAGGAAGTGGACCGAAGTGGAGCCGGCTGCTGTGGCTTTTCTCTTACGCTCTGCGGGAGACGCAGGTGTATGTGCGCCTTGCAGGGGACTAGGGATCACTATCTGGCTTTTGCTTGCTGGTTGCGGCAACCCCTCTCCGAGGCTAGATTATTTATTTAATGCAAGGATACATATGGGATACGCTCCTCCTACCCTTATCGGTTGCTATTATTAACCGACACAAAGAAAGAGAGAGAGAGAGAGAGCGAGGGCTAGAGCATATCGACGACGGTATTTGCCGGGGCCTATTTGACAACTACTTAAGCAAGCACTTTAAGTATGCTTCTACATGCCCTGATTGGCAGCTTCTTTCACGTGTATGTGTGTGTGTGTATTATAAAACCAAACTGCATCTACATACATGGAGCTCTACGCTCTACTGTTTTGAGATTCGTGTGATGATTATTGATTGGTCTGTGTGTTTACATTCCCTCATAAACCATAGCTATACACTCTGAGCATTTCGATCGTTTTGCACACATTCGTTTATCAATTTGATTTTTATCAGGATTTACTTCCCACTCTATACGTACTTGCAATTTTTTTTTTTTGCTTTTTACGTACTTCCAGTGTTACTTTTTATAAAAAAAAGAAATCCCAAATTATTCATCAAAGTGTATCCAGAACAGATGCGTAACAAAAGGCACACACACTGCTGCTCCTTCTCCCATGGTGCGTTTATAGTATGATCATGCTCTGTTTGAATCACTCGAACTAGTGTACAGTGTATCACTTCAATCAATTTATGAAGTGAATTTTCATAAATTGTACTTGATAGGAAAACAATAACTCCTAACCGATCCTATCCTTCGTTTTTTTTTTCTTGTTCCGCCAACTCAATAATGAAAGTATGCTCTTCCCAACCCACATTTTCGCTGCTTGTGTAATGGCCAATCCGCACAATCGTTTCTACCTAAACGTACCCCGCTCTTTCTCTCTCTCTCTCTTTCTCCGTTTTCCCATGCATCCCACGGAATTATGCATTATTCTCGCAATACCCACACACGCTGTATATTGCGCTACTGTCTTCGCCACATTCGCCCGAACTTATATACTAGCCGCCTCAGCCGCCGGATCGCCGGAAAAGCCATAATATTTTAAGCGCATACACTAAAACACAATGGTACTGGGGAGGGGCGGTGGCAGCGGCAAGCAAAGGGCTGATTCATAATTCGCACGTGCTCCGCCGCACTCTGGTAGGTCGTAGAGTAGGTGTAGTGAAGAGAAAGTCATTCGGTGTGTCGCGCACATATTAGATCCATATTAAGCGCCATCATTTGGGACTGCGCGGGTGTGTCTGGTGGGCCTGCTGCTGCTGTTGCTGCTGCTGGTGCGATTGGTAGTCCTTGCGCACCGATCGGGCACCGCCAGACTTGGGCGCGCCTCCACCAGCACTGTTGTTATTACTGTGGTGATTATTGTTATTGCCACTGTTGCCCGAATTTCCGGTACTTCTACCTCCACCTCCTCCTCCTCCTCCTTGGTGATGCGCGTGATTGTTGTTGTTTTGCTCTGGTGCGGCATTGCGCAGCCCGCCGGCACCGGAATGGAGGGAAGCAGAGCCGATGGCATTGGTGTGGCCGCCGCCGCCGCCGCCAGCACCACCGGAAGACTGACGGTAATCTTTGGAGTTGCGTGCATTGGTGTTTCCACTGGCACCGTGTTGCTGATTGTAGCGCGTATCTGTGTGGTGAAATGAAAAAAAAGAAGTTAGAAATGTTTTTCAGTGCTCCAAAGCTACACAAAATTTATGCTAAATGTTGTTGTTAAGAATAGTATAAAAAAAACACGTAGGACTTTGAAAAAATCGGCATTTCGGTGTATTGAGTTATTTTAAATTTATCCATAGTTTACGTAACATACACAAGGGGGCATCTATAAGTTACGAAACAACTGCAGGATGCCTTCCAGCGTTACTCTTTACAGGACTTCCAGGGGTGCTCATAGTTGTGGGATATTTTGCTCTATCTTATTGAAAGAGAACTTTATGTAATGGGAATTGGACTATATTACATCCTTTTTAGACAGGATTATTGGAAATTTCTATTTGATTTGTCCAACCTAATAGTCCAGTTGGACAAATCAGCTGGGGTGCTATAGTCCAATTCCCATGCCCTAAATTTATTTTCCTATAAGAAAGAGTCAATGTAGTGTCCCACAACTATGAGAACTCCTGTAAAACCTGGAAATCATGGGGTGTGTCAAAATATGCAATTTTATTTGAAAAAGAAAGAAACATTTATAAATTAAAAGAAAAGATTATTAAGTATGACAGAAATGGATAAAGAATGAATGAGTGAGGTACGCTAAATATTTGCTTAGTGTATGGGAAGGGATTGCTTTTAGAGTGTCTTTGTATTTTCATTTGTGTTGTTTCGTAATTTATGGATGATCCCTATATTGCACTTTTTTTCACATCTACATACCTCGTTGTTCTCGGAAACCATCACCGTGGTGGTGGTGCGCTGTGGTGCCACCAGCTGAGCTCCTGCCACCGGAGCCCGAATCTTTCCGCTTGCTGCTAACGCCAATGAATCCACCGGTGTTGTTGTTGTTGTTGCCGTTCCCTGCGGCAGCGCTACCACCGGCAGTACCGTGCGCGACGGTAGCTCCGGTGGTGGCAGTTGAAGCTGCTGCAGCCGTCGAGCCGTTACTCTCCGACGATGCTGCTAATGCATTACTGTTCTCTTTCTCCACCACACCACCACCACCGCCCGACGAAGCGGAGGAGCTGCTGGCGGCGGTGGTGGTAGTGATACCCATGGCAGAGCCGGTCAGCTTATCGCTACCGTGATGATGATTGTGGGACGGAAGCGACGACGCCTGCTCCTTGCTGTCCTTGCTTTGTTCGGCCAGATGCTGCGCTACCTGGGCGTAGCTCAGCCGTACCTGAGGGGTGGCGGCGGGCACGGTGGCCGTCGCCGCAGTACTGTCGTGCGGAACCAACGGTGGATGGTTCTGCAGCGAGAAGGTTGGCGGTGGGGGCGGTGGTGCTGCCGCCGAGGTGGACGATTTACTGCTACCGGCAGAGGAAGTGTTAGCGTGGCTGGTGGAGGTGGCGGTAGTGTTTGTGGCGGCGTTGGTCGATGTCGACGGCTTTTTCGCCGCACCACTACCACCAGCAGAAGTGACGGATGGGGTGGCGGCGGCGGCGGCGGCAGTACCGGAGGAAGAAGATTTGGTAGTGAAATCAGTCGAGGTCATCGTTGCCGCGTTGGCCGTCGTGGGTGGAGGAGCGGAGGCGGCCGCCTCGCCCTTCACTACCGACGCCGCACTCTCGAGCGTCGCGGTGGAGGTGGCCCGGGAGGTGGTGGTCGTCGGCGTAGCGGTGGCAGAGGGCGCCGCCATTTGCAACAACGATACGTCAGTCTTGGTAGATTTATCGGCCGTACTGGTGCCGGTCGATACCGGAGCAGCGCTGTTGGCGGCAGCGACCGACGAATGCGTCGTACCGGTCGAGGCGGAGGAGTGGAAGGAGGAGGAGGAAAGCGTGGACGCAGTTTGACTGCCACCACTCGTTGCGGCATTTGTGCTGCCTTTTATCACAGGTAGATGATTATTCTGCTGCTGCTGCTGGTTACTGGTTCCCGATGCACCGGAAGCGCCATTGCTGTTCGTTGGACCGGATTCGTTGGTGGCCGCTTTCGGCTCCGTCGCGCTCTTGCCGCCCAGGCTAAGCTCGTTGCTGCTGCTGCTGTTGGCGGAAACGACCGGCACCGTCGCCGTGCCGGCCACGATGGCCGCCACCGTCGCCGCACCCGGTGCCCGTACGCCCTTGGCCGTACCCTTGACGACGTCCGCCAGCCGATGGTTTTCGCCCCAGGCCGAAACGACGGGCGGTGGTGCGGCGGCGGCGGCGGCCGGACCCGATAGCAGACCGGAGGACGCACCACCGGCTGCCGCGGCACTGCTGGACGCGAGTCCTCCGCCTCCTCCATCCGACGCATCGCTCCGATGGGCGGTGGTTGAAGACGTGGAGCTGCTGGCACTGGTTCCGGAAGCATTGCCTACAGCACCGCCCGGAAGATGCTGCTGCGCTGCTTGGCCGTAGGTGGCGGCGGCGGCGGTGGAAGCATTACCCCCTTTCGAGCCGGAGCGGCCCGCACTGGCGTTTCCACTGGCGGAACCACCGGCCGTCCCGCCGGTCCCTGCCGTGATGAGGCTGCGTCCCTCGTGGCCCGGAAGGGGCGGAAATGCCGCTGGTTCGAGATCGAACTGAACACTGGTACTGTTGCTGCTGCTGGTGGTGGTGCTGGAGCTGTTGTTGCTGTTGGTGGTGGTGGCACTGTTGGAGCTGGCGGCCGTACTGCCGCCCCCGTTGCTGGCTGCGCTACTAGCACCACCGCCGCCAGCGTTCGACGATCCACCTGTGGCGACGATCGCTTGCTGATGGTGCTGCTGCTGGTGGTAGTGGTGATGCTGCTGCTGCTGCTGCTGCTGGCTATGATGATGATGGTGCGATCCCGAGCCCTGCGATTGTTGCTGCGCCGTGTGCAGCTGATGGGAGGACTGCTGCAACACATGGTGTTGCTGCTGGTGCGGCTGGGACTGCTGACCCGCCGCTCCCTGCTGATTATGATGGCCGTGAGGATTGGTACTGGTGTTGCTGTGTTGCTGCGTTTGGTGAATGTTCGCACCCGAGGAGGAGGACGAATGGTGGTGCTGCTGCTGCGATTGCTGATGATGGCCTAGGTGAGGTTGCTGACTCATTGGATGCGAATGGTACTGCTGCTGCTGCTGCTGCTGGGTGTGGTGCATCATATCCTGCAGCTGCTGCTGCTTATTGTGGCCACCGCCTGCTGCACCGTGCTGCTGAAAGGAAGAACTGGAATCGAGCAAACCACCGCCAGACGGTGCTGCTGCCGCATTCCGATGGTGCCCTTGTTGCGAGTGGTATCCACCGCCACCGTGATGCTCCGACGCGATGAGACCGCCGGCGTATCCATTATTATCACCACCGCGCCCACGGTCCCCGCGGCCCTGGTATTTACCGCCCCCGCTACCTCCTCCCCCTCCTCCTCCACCGGTGGAAGGCGCCAATTGGTTGAGACTAGTTGTATGCATGATAACCTTATTGCTACTGGTATTATTCACACTGGCTGCACCGTTGTTGCTGCTGCTGCTGCTGCTACCGTTGTTAGTGTTACTGCTACTGCCGCTGTAGATCGTACCGTGCCGCATGCTGCTGCCGTACATGCTGCCGCCGGCCGCGGCCCCACCAACACCGCCGTCCATCGGCATCATCATCTCGTCCTTCCGTCGGCGCGGGTTCCGCCGCGGCTGGTTCGGCACCCACGGCTGCTGGGTGGCGTCCAGCGACATGATCGTCGCGCTCGACGCGTTTGTGCTGGAGTTTTTGCGTCCGCCGCCGGCCGTCGTGTAGGCGGGCACTACCAGCACCGTGTTGGCACCGGTTTCGTCCTCGTACACGTGCTGCTGCTGCTGCTGCATGCCCTGCCGCTGCAGATCCGTCCGCACGACGAGCTCCATCGCTCCGCCGTCCGTTTGCTGCTGCTGTTGGCCACTGTAAAGTTGCTGCTGCTGCTGCTGCTGATGTTGCAGTGGTGCGGCTGCCAGGTAGTGGGTGTACTGGGGAAGGTACACCATACCGGTCGCACCTGTTGCCGTCGTGCCGGCGGCCGTGGAAGGTTTGCCACCGAGCAGGCCGGCACTTTTGCCACCGCCGCCGCCCGCCGCGCTTGCCTGGTACGTGCTGGCGACCTGCGACTGGACACCGGCGGCCCCAGTGGCAGCGCCACCGCCGGCACTACCTGCGCTTTGCGCCTGGTAGCCGCCGCCCGACGACTGCTGCTGCTGCCGATGCATACCGGTTGAACCGGCGACACCGCTGTTCGTTGTAACCGACTGACCATCGTTACTTGCTCCTCCGTGCTGCTGCTGCTGCTGCTGCGATTGGCGTTTGTTGCGAGGATTCTGCCGGTGGCCACCGCCACCGCCCGGCACTCCACCGTACCGGCCGTTCTGCTGTTTGCCACCGCCAGCCGCACCACCACCGCCGCCGCCGCCAGCACCTGTCGCCGTTCCACCAGCACCACCGCTGGCCGGATAGACCGTCACCGGCTGCATGCCATTCGTTAGGTACGGGCTCATCTCGAAATAGTTGCCCTGAGCTGGCTGCCACGATGGCACGAAGCCGCCGTACAGTGGCTGCTGCTGGAATGGCTGAAAGGAGAGGAGCAAGTGTTATTAAATCCAATCGTCACCAAAAATAAAAGCACTACAACAACAAAAAAGTCGCTCCCACACTCACAAACATGTGCACGGCCGTGTTGTAGCCCTGCGGCAACGGTGCATTGTGCTGCAGTATGTACCGCTGCCCATTCGGGTAGGTCGCAATGGTGGCCGCATTCAGGGGCGCCGTCTGTACCGGGTCGTACGCAGCGGTCGTTACGCCGCCCACTGCAGCGGCGGCCGCGGCTGCCGCTGCTGCCGCGGCGGCTGCGGCCGAAGCGGCCGACGGCGGTATGACACCACCGACAGCAGTGCCCGCCGCGACGGCCGAACCCGGCGGCGGCGTCGTCCGGAAACCGTTCAGTCCATTTTTCATCGGCACACCGCCCACCGGTGTGATCGGTAGCCGGTTCATTGGTTTGGCCTTTATTCGCGCCATGATTGGTTTACCCTGGAAGCAGACAAAGCAACAACAAAATTGTTATTATTTGCCAAAAATGTGAACACCCGAAGCAAAGCAGCGGAGCAGCAAACGATGTACGCACCTGGAATTCTTTCACCTCCTCGCGCAAATACCGGAACGCTCGCTGGGCGTCTTCGTCCGACTCGAACGTAATGTACCACGAGTTGTTGTGGGCAAATTCGCAGGAAATGAAGCGCGGACAGTTTTCGCCTTGGAAAATATTCTAAATAAACGGAAACACAACATGCAAAAGAAGCGTACGTTAAATATGGTCCCCTCCATTGCTGCAATGGCTGCTTTCCAGTACCTTAACGTCCTCGACCGGCGTGTTGTCCGATATTTCACGCAATATCACGATGCACCGCTTGTGGTTCGGGCGCACCTTTAGGCCGTCCTCGTCCACCTGCACGTTCGGGGACTCACGCAGCACCTCCGTTATCAGCTTGATGTCCTTGGTAAGCTTCTTCACCTGATTGAAGTTCGCAATTGTCCAGATTGGCACGTACTGATCGTTGTCCATTTGTGTCAGGAGATATGTGTCGTTCGCAAGGTTTTCTCTGCAAAAAGAATGACAGGGTGGGGTTCGATTAATTGGAGGGATTTTACGGGATTTTAAGACACACTTACCGCGAAAAATAGTAATCAAGCTGTGTTTGTAGCAGCTGCTTCAGCTGCTCTAAAGGCATCCCGTTGTGTTCGGTACTACTACTGCTACTAGTAGGATTGTTGTTATCACTGGAAACGACGATGTTACCGCCGCCACTGTTCGCTACTGGCGGCCCCACCATCCCGCCGTCCATCAGCATCACCTTTCCGACGTCGGTGGCGGCCGTGACGACTGTCGCACCGTCGTTGATGATGCTGCTGCTGCTGACGCCATTATTGTTGCTGCTGCTGCTGCTGCTCGGCGGATGGCTACTGACGAGGGCAGGAGTGCTGTAATTATTATTACTAGTGTTGGCCGTGGCTATTATTGCAGCGTTGGTAACGGGCGCCGCCGTAGCAGGCGAGGTGCCGCCTTCCGTGTAGTACTCCTGTGTGGCGGCGGCGTTGGAAGCAGCCGTCGATGCTTCGTTCGCAGCAGCGGTTCCGTTCAGGGCACTGTAGTCCACCGCTTGCGGGGCGGCTGGTGGTGCGGGCTGCTGCTGCTGCTGTGCTACGATCGTCATGCTGGACATTCCGCTGGTTATGATTGTGCTTGCCGCTGCTGCTGTCGGTGTGATGACTGTGGCGACCGAGACCGCTCCCACGCCGGGGGCAGAGTATACCGCGCTCGAAGCGTTTGTGGACAGTAAGCCTGTTGTGTTGTCGACACCATTCATCAGCACGTAGCCTGTTTTTTTTTAAAGGGAGACATGAAAAGAGCAAGGAAAATTGATTAGAAATCGTAGAAAAGGGAAACCATGTTTTGAGTAAAGTTGGTTACTATCGATTACATCTATCACAGAGTGGGGGAGGGAGGCAATAGAGAGGAAGATTAAACCCCAATAAAAACCTCTATCTTTCGTTCATCTTTACACTTCGCAATCTAAAAACGATAACCGTACATTGAACGAGGTGTACATATCCGAGGTGTACGAATGGCTTTTCATTGAATGTTCCTTTAATTTCCTCACTGTAATTGATTCTCGTTTTCAATTTCAAACCGTTTAAAAGAGACTTTAGCTATTTGCTACAGCAAAAAATTCATTCGAGTGCTTTGAAAACATTTAACACCGAAAGTCGATACTTCCATGTCGAAATTCTTAAAACAAGAAATAATAGTAATGTTCTACTACTCCACACTTTAAATTTAACTATACGTTCAACGTGCTCCAAGCCGACTAATGCATCATAAAATGCAGTAAAAAAGGAAGGAGTTCCCCAATGCGGTTACAAATTTAGCACAAGGCTAATAATAGATTCCTCCATTCTGTGAGGTGATGGAATGCATATAAGTTCTTCTCTATCACATATCATTTAAAATTGTCAAGATGGTATTAAAACAAAAAAGTTATAGGGTTTTGAATCATATAAGGGAACAGTTCAATCACTTAGGGGAATGTTGCAAGCAAGCTGTGAAAGTTTGTAATCATATAGGGGAGTGTTGCAATCGATTTAGGGAATTTTGCAAGATTACTGTGGAGCTGTCGTCAGACTGTGGGTGCCGGTGTAAAAAGCATCGAATTGATACCGATGATGTTTTCTTAAAAACATCATTTGGATTTGTTGTCGTGTTGCATTCAGCTCTACAAATGACTACTAAATATATCCTGCTGCGTAGCCATACGCATGATAAGTTAGTGAACATGATAAGTTAGAAAAATTAACGAAAATATTGTGGGGTATTTACAGCGGCATCCATAGTCTGATGACAGCTCCACAGTATACTTGCAAAATTCCCCTAGTCGATTGCAACACTCCCCTATATGAATGCAAACTTCCACAGTAGTGGTAGGAGCTCGGAATCGAACCTACCCGATTCCGATTCCGTGTTCGGAATCAATTACTGATTACGGAGTAGATTCCGGAGTCGGTTCCGGAGCCGATTCCGGAGCCGATTCCGGAGCCGATTCTGGTGTCGATTCCAGAGCCGATTCCGAAGCCGATTCCGGAGCCGATTCCGGTGTCGATTCCAGAGTTGACTCCGGAGCGAAATCAGTCCGAAAATCTCCATGATAATGGATCTATTCCGGAGTCGATTCCGATTCCGGATTCGATTCCGGAAACTGATTCCGGACCTACTATCCAGAATCGTTTCCAGAAAAATGCGAAGCTAGCCGGAATCGATTCCGACAAAAACTTCATTTTTCCATTACTATTCCACCAGCTTGCTTGCAACATTCTCCTTAAGTGATTGAACTATTCCCTTATATGATTCAAAACCCTATAACATACAGAGCTTGCTAGAAAGATGTCAATTTCTTCTTCATCTCGTCAATTTTACTCTACAAATGAAAGCCACAACCACAAGTTTGAAATAAGTAAAACCTTAAAACCAACATGATGCATAACGAATCTTTGTCAGCAATTTTATTCCTATACTTCCCCAGTTAATTCTTCTTCTTGTCGTAACGCCCCAATAGTTTTTTGTCGACTCGTAAGTCTTAATTGCATCACGAAAACACCGGACAAGCCATTGAGTCCAATTCCACATATCCCAACCAAACACACTCTGCCACAAGATAGACTTTTCTTTGGCTGCGGCTAAAAGAACGATTTCGGAACGGAAAACTTCTTAACTCTTGTGCTGTGAGGGGGGGGGGGGGGTGTAACAGAGCACCGGCGAAGCAAACGAAGACTCCCCGTTTCCCAATACATTCGGACTTTACCTTGGACCTGTGTGTGTGTGCGTGTGTGTGTCGTCAAGCAAAACAAGAAGGTGCACCAACCGCACACGGAAGAACTTCATAAATAATTCATTGGAAGCACACACGCTTCGTTGGTCGAACGGAAAGGGAGACACCGTTTTTTTGAACGATGTGGATGAGTTTTGGGGTGCCAAATTAGAATGCATTCTACCTTGTCTCGTCTCTGCTAAGGCGGAACACACACCAAACCGAGCACCGAGTCATTTGGTGGACAAAAAAAAAGGAACAAACCCAAACCAATAGAGGGGAACTGTTGTATTGGAGAGGTTTATCAGTCTCGAATGGAAGGTTCTGAAGTAGTATCGCTAGTTAGTTTTCACGATTTAATTTCAGTTTCATTTTCATCTCCAGTTTTAAAATGTGAAATAACTTTCCCAACAGATGAGGCTACAGCATTCTCAACAACAACCCGAAGAGAATGTGTTCTTTTGGCCTTTAAATGCCATCTTTCACTGAAGCATTATTGCTCTTCCCAGCACCAAGCATATGGCCGGTAAGAAAATAGCCCCTGGTCTACACTACTGGAGGTCAGTCGACGGCCGAGACGAGTTTGCGCAACTTCCCTGAGAAACCCTTTCCCTTGCTCTCTCACACTGTATACGCCAACAATCTGCTGAATTTCCGTGATGGGACGCGGTGTGGGCGCGGGCAATGGAACAACGGCCACAGACACACATCGAATGATCCAAATCTGACTGTCGGGTGCCGCCGTTCCCTCATATGCTGTGGGAAGAGAGTCTCGACAATCGTGTCTCGATGGTACCGGGGCCGGGCGTGTTGAGAACGGGAGCTAGAGCTAAGATGAGTTCGTTCATGCTACAGTCTCGGCACAGAGCAACGACTCTCTCGGGATCGGTGCGAAAGTTAGACTCAGTCGGTCAAGTCAGTTCTAACCCCCATCTGTCATCACCAAGCGGCGCACACAGCTGGGAAGACGAAAGCAGGGTGTTGGTGACACGCAAGCCGTTTGGTAAGATGGAGAGATGGTGTTGCCCAGGAGGACGTGCTGTTTGGGAGCGCAGCGTCGTAGACCGAACCCGAAATAGACAGACGCAGTGCTGCTGCCGCGTGTGGACACACCATGTGCCGGAATATGACAAAATGGGGTTGTCAAGAGGTGTAGCCAGTCCGCCAGCCAGAGCCAGGAAAAGGCGAAAAAGAGAGAAAGAGGGAGAGAGAGAGAGAGTTCGTAGGTTATTTTCGTTCGCCAATCGGTTGAAGCGCTCGCGCAAACCATGCCGGGCAAAGAAAGACCTTTCCGTTTGTTCTATGGTGTGTGTGTGTCGTGGCAGTAGTAGTTGTAGTAGGGGGTGGATATGTGCTGACTTTCTGTTGCACAGTAACACCAACCCACCAACCCTGCGCATCCTCCTGCTTCCACAAAGGTGTAGAAGGTGGACAACGGCGAAAGGCAACCCTGGGGCAGCCCCGGCGGCACACGCAAGCGCTCACACCGTTGCGCCGAGCGAGAATTGACCGGCAGAGGGCAAGTAGCCGATGACATAATCTAAGTATAGACACAACAGGGTGGAAAGGGAGAGGAAAGGTACCGTTGGGAGGGTATCAGTTAGACAGTCGCCGCTAGCTCGGGACAGACGCGGCGACGAAATCAAGCGCACCTCAGTTGTTGTTGTCGGTCGAGTTTATGCCCTTAATCAGTGTGCTAGACGACGATGCGCGCGCGATCGAAAGTTCAAACCCGACCAAGTTCCCCCAGCCGCTCTATATCACAATGGGAAGTGTGGTCTCAGAGGGGCAAAAGGGAAGGTGTAATAATATTTGAAGATATTGTAATGAAATAGAAATGTAATAGAGTGTGCTAGCTTGAAGACGATCACTGGAGAGATTTTTGAATATCGGGGAATATATTTCTACTATCCATCTTTGTAAAATAACGCTATGTTCTTCAACATCTTGTCTTTCAACTTCAATATCTAAGCTTCAATATTGTTTTCAAGAAGTGCATGTCCAAGACCATGACGAAATGCTAACAAATTATACAGCAAAAAGTTTAATGTTTCCTATTAGATTTATGGATATGGACTAGACTTATGGCAGCTGGCCGTTATGTCATCACACAAACGAACACACCAAACTGACACGCGAAAGTGGTTATTAAAATTTAAAAATAGACATAAATGAGATTTTAAAATGTAATGCAAGTAAAGCATATGTAAAAATTGTAAAAAAAAAACTCTACAAGCCTAAAAATGAAGATGCAAAATGTAATCAAACCAGTTGATAAATATTTATACTAAAACATGCTGAATTTCCAAATAAATATATCATGGAATAAATGATCATGGAAGGGAAAATCAAAACAACAACTGCCAAAAAGGTATTCTCCAAGCCTATCAGTTTTGTAGAACACAGTGTGTTGACGTTTTTGGAGGCAAAAGTATCGAATTTGGAAATTGAAAAAAAAAAAACGTAAGAAAAGTCACAAAGATGCGCTCAAATTATAACAAAAATTGTGAACATCCATGAACGAACATGAATTTGCTAGCATATTGTCCAAAGCAAACTAATAAACAACATTTTCTATAATTAATATTGCCGTCTAGTGTTGGGTTTTATGAATTTTTCGTTGCGATTCCTGCATATGAATCCTCATTGATGAGTGATTTGAATGTTGAGTTGAATCTTTAAAGATTCAAGATTCGCGAATCTATAGACTAATGAAGCTCAAATGCTCAAAGTCTCTATAAGCAAACCAAACAACAACAAATCTTCAAAGATTAACTAATCATCTAAAAGTCATGAATCTCTAAATATTCTTGAATCTCGTAGGCTTCATGAATCTATAAGCTTCATAAGTCCATTAACATTCATATAACACTAGGGATTCATGAATCTTTCGAGATGTATGATTTCCAAAATATTGAATTAGCTCAATCCCAGCTAAAACATGCCCGTTGCGGGTTCAAGCCACGCATGAACCGTATCCCCGTAGCAAAACAAACTATCCGGCTGCGTGGTACTTGCCAAGAAGTCTCGATAGCCTGTACAAGCTGGTTGTTACGCCAAGAAGAAGAAGCTTTATGATTTTTTAGAGATTCATGAATTCCTAGAGATTCGTTAATCTTTTGCGAATCGAGATTCTTTCGAGATTCACGAATCTTTCGAGAGTTTAATGAGTCTTTCGATATTCATGAATCTTTAAAGATTCATCAATATTTGAGATTCATGAATCTTTAAATCCGAGATTCAGATTCATTGAATCATTCCAAAGATTCATTCAGATTCATGATTCTGAATCATATTCACCCAACACTATTGTTGTCGTTGGATAAAGAGTAATTGCAAGAGAAGATAACATTCAGAAATTGCAAACAAAATCGAACCTGCGCCACCTGCTGCTGGAGCTGCTTTTGGATTTGGTTTCTTTTTCGGCCAAGGTGTCTATAACACATCCTGTTTCATAAACAACAACAACGAAAAACCAGTCAGAGAGTTCGAAATCTCATTTTTAGCCTGGTGATATAGGCCTACCTCTCTTTTCCCTGTCATGTCCCTCTCACACTATCGATCTAATGTTGTTTTTCCTAGTTAATTTTCCCAATGCCACCACACCAAACACGATTGCAACATTGTATCATCATCATCGCCGAACGATTAATGTGGGCACACACGGCGCGATATAGACTAGGAGAAGCAAGCAGAAAATAAGGTATAACAACAACAACAACAACAACGCCATCATATTTCCGAATAAGCCGATAATGATGGAAACAACATAACTGTGCCTGCTCCACTTTCAAATTCGCTCGGAGAACAGGGAGGAGAGAGCGAGAGCGTACCAAAGGTGGCCATTTGGGAATGTGGGGGGGTGGCGGTGTGGCCATTGGCCTTTACACTGGCGGCACTCTCACATCATATTACCCCGCGAGTTTTGTTCCGCTTTTCCCTAACCCCCACCAGAACACACACTCAACAGGCGCGCGCACACACACCCATTAGTAGTCAGTCGTATCATTTTAACGGTAGTTACTCGGTGTGTACTTTTGCCGGATTTGTGATGTACAGCAACATTGATCTTCTTGTACGCCTTTCGTTTCCTCCTCTTTTAACTCCACCACCAGCAGCAAGACCAACCCGTCGGTGAGGGTGAAGCAATCAGAGAAACCCCGAACCGTGTGCTAATGGGGGGACCCCTACGACAGGGTCTTTTTCTAATGTCCGCTGGACAGACACGCAATGTGCGCCCGCGCGTTAGACGGACGATGGTCATTGGCTTTTTTTTTTTGCTGCGCTTCTCCGAACATATGTTGCCTCGTGTCAATGTCTCAATGCCAATCCTCCCATCGGTCACATTCAATATATATTTCCCCTGTGGATGGCCCTCTCTAATCGATAGAAAATTTACAAAGATTGATCATTAAATATGGCAGTTATGCGTGCATTTATCGCACGCACGTAGTTACAACGCTTGGCTTCGGAGGAAAAGCTACAAAAGAATCCCAGGAGGGAATTTTGTCTAGCTCGTCCATCAACGCTGGCTCAGTCATTTGGAACCGAATAAACGCATTTTCATAATTTCATACGGGGCCGACAATGTGATCAGCGTTAGGGTCACTGAATAAGAATCACTTTTACAAAAATAAAAGGAATTCCAGGAATTATGGCATGTTAAAGAAGGCCTTGATGAGGAACGATGTACGGTACAACGTAATTTCAATTAGTTCAATGGAATGCCTTCCGTCGAAATGATGTTTTTACGGTTAAATTGAGCTTTTTCCAATGTATCCATTTTGCAAGCCTATATATAGAACCAAAAAGATCCTTAGTTTGTTCCAAAGTTGGCATTTCTGTTGTATTCGCTTACCCTGGGGAGTAGGATATTTGCTCAACGGTAGGATCACTGCTTAGGCACAGGGAAAGTTTTGATCAAGAACTTCAAGCCTTATAAATAAATAAATGAAACCTACTCTAGTGATTCACGAATAATCTTGTTAAGAGTTGTTGTCCGTTGCAATTAGATATATGCGCACAGAGTAAGAGAAAGTGAGTGAGTTGAATCCTACTATTCAATGCCAGGATTCGTCTCAATACGACGGTTTTATATCAATCTTTTCACTACTTGATGAGCATATGACACTGTTCTTAAGACTTTTAGGTTTTTGTTCACACTGAAGGAGGGAATAGAGTACCAAAAGAGGACATTTTTATTCGTTCCAGAGAGTTAGTGAGTTGAATCCCAAAAGAATGAATCACAGTCGCTAGGTCGACACTGAGAGCGGGTGAGTTGAATCGTTAAACAGTGAGTTAACGCTTCTAATTCCTCAGACCACAGGAAAAAAGAGATTCAAATCACTGAAAAGAGTGAGTCTAGCAGCGCGTCCAGCAGCGAGTCCTCCAGCGAAGGCCTAACGATCTTGAACAGTTTAAAATTAACCATAGACCTTATCGCCCAAACTGGGTCCACCACTCCACTCCCCTTTTACTACAAAAAAGCCCTCCTTCGATGAAAGAGACCTTTGGCGTGCCGCTAAATTTAGACTCTAATTTTTACCACTCATTTTGCGAACCTGGGTCTGGCCACCCCCTGGGGGTTTGGAGGCTTCAAATATAACAAAACCCCACGAGACCTCCTGCCACCGTAGTTTGGAGGTGAAACAACATGAACAGGTTTCGCGCATAATATTCGCACACTATGACCTTCTTTCTTCTGGCAGCTCTTTGCACTTCCCAACCATCAAACGTCTTTCTCTCTCCAAATAAGACCACATGCTTGGCGGGAAGTGGGGGGCGCCGGCCACTGGCGAACGCTCATCATCAAATCCCCCGCTTGTTTATCAGCCGATGATGGTGAAAAATCGAAGAAATTCGTAAGGCCAAACGGCAAGACCCATGCCGAGTTTGTGCAGAAGAAGAGGAGATCTTTTTACCTTCTAATGATTCAAGTCACACGCGGAATTTGAATTTGGCATTTAACTACAAAAGATCATTTGGAAGCAAACATACACACACAGAAAACACCGTCTATTAAAACAAACCTGTTTGCGGGAACGAGTACAGAAAAGAGGCACAAATGGAAAAGCCTGATGCGCCCCGCTTGGGTCGCGATCATATATCGTATGTCTGCTCGCTCTCGGTGCCGAAGATTCACCACGATCGATTTTCAGTCGGCAAAAAATTATGCTCGCGATGTGGAGAAGCGTGTCTATTGGGAGAAGCGTGCTGGCGCCCATTTTGGAGGTTTGTAAGAGTAACCTTTTGGAGAAGGCTTTCGATACCAGCACGGTTGTTTCCAAGAAGATCGCAAACATCACTAAAAGTGATGATGCTGGTAAAGTTTCGCTTTTTATCACGCTTTTTATTTGCTCCGGGCCGTGTCTTTGGCTGTCTCTCCCCCCAACTGCACAAATGGCTGCTTTCGAAGGCAACACGGTGCTGCTGCAGCTGCCACAAAAAAAAACCAGTTCTTCTTTAGTTTATTGGTTCAAATGCTTGCACGAAAGATATCGGGGGCAGTACGAGCTAGTAAGAAGACAAACCACCGCAGGGACCACTAACTCTCTCGCGTAAAACCTTCACAGCTCCTATGCAGCTCCCCAATGCCCCAAATTCAATGTGCAGCAACCAAACTAGCCCCCAACAACACACAGAGCCGTTGTCGCTCTAAGGTCATCCCCTTCCTCAAAGGTGGTCGGTAATCCGTCCGCTGCATGAACCAAACACCGAGATCATCATCCAAACCCCCCCGGGAGGCTCTCTCACGCTGTGAGGCTCCGCTGCGCTATGCCTTTGGGAAGGTGGGACGGCGGCGTGAGATGCACCTCGTGTGAATTTGATCCGTTTTCATCATCCCAAAAAAAAAACGAGAAGAGGAAAGGCAGCTCTTCGTCTGCATCACTGTATCTCACCACCCCGCCGTTTTGGTTGACATTCGGCTTCGGGGTTGGAAGTTGGTCGCTCGCGCTTGTGCAATCGAAAGGGTGTATCGTTTCATTGGAAGGCGGTTAGTTTGGTTAGTTGGTTGTTAATTATCGGGCGGCATTATTACACACCACATCAGAACCGCAGAGAGCATTGCACAAGAGTAGGGCAAAAGCAAAATATAGAGAAAATTTGCGATCGAAAATGCAATATACCTGGAATTTCCCATATCAATGGTCCAAAAACAATATTTATTTATTTTTACTTATTTATAAGATAACCATGTGAGGTTCATTCCAAACCCATGACGAACATGTTAGGCCGTACATTCAACGACCGTACCAACGTTTTGACGAAATCTCCTAGGATTAATGATTCTCTATGGGGTTCGTGTTAGATATGTAGCCAAAAAAACTGATTTTGTTTATTTTATGAAACTTAAATATGTGCAACAAGCTCGATCCAAGATTCTAATGATCTACCTTTAATGATCCTAATCCCGCGGTACCTTTATTGATCGTAATCCTACCTTTGATGAGGGCGGTCCCGTGGTGCAGTCGTCAACTCGGACGACTCAATAACATGCCCGTCATGGGTTCAAGCCCAAAATGGACCGTCCTCCCGTAGCAAGGATTGACTATCCGGCTACGTAGTAATGAATTAAGTCTCGAAAGCCTGTATAGGCCGGCAAGTCCCCGCGTAGGACGTTACGCCAAACAGAAGAAGAAGAAGAAGATCCTAATGATTAAATCATTTTCAACACAACAACAGTTGAAGCAGTCTTCTTAATTAATAACTGTATACATCGTGTAATTGTTGCAGTTATTTGAGTCCTATGGAGAGTCCTAATTGTAGAACTTATTTATTGCATTATGTTTTAAATGAAATATGTATTATGTGAATTTTTTGTGGATTGTATTTTTATCTCCATCATGATATAAATGGGGAATTCCAACCTCCTGGTTAGCAACAAATCGTGTCATCTTTATGTTGGTCCTTCATTTTCGAATACGCGTTATGAACAGTCTGTTGGGATTAAAGACTACCCATGTACACTCTAGAGATGTTATTGTACTACAATATAAAAATAGATGTTGAAGAAATGTACAATAATTAAAACTGTTTTTGTATGATAAATTGAATTAAAATAAGTTTGAAAAAAAACTCCACAATATGCACATTGCATCTGCGGCGTAGCCTGACATACATCAGGCATACAATCAGGCAGAAAATGCTTAAAGGTCACCCCAGTCTCAGCCGCCGCATCTTAGAGAAGCTACGCTCGACCTACGATCCATACGTCGAAAGTGAAAGGAGCCTTTTAAATAACACCAGCAAATATTTGGATGATCAGCACCAATACACTCAAAAGGTTCAATAATTGTCCCATGTCTTACGTCAATAAGATTCGCTCGTAAACTATTGAATCATTTGTTCTATCCCAACAATGTCCAAACGGGAGGTTCTTGACGTCTTGCGATGGCGCGGGAGCGGATGCAGATAAACTCACCAATTCTTGACAAACTGCCAAACAATTGTTCCGTAACGGCCGTCAAAACGGCACGGACGGATATATGCATACAGAAAAAGCCGGCCCAGCGTATCATCATCATCATCAACGCCACCTCTCCTATTGCTTTGCAGAGCCCTTTGTGTCACGCGACACGCGGGTCGTGCGGGCTTGCCGCCAGCTCCCTGGGCGTGACGTGTCGTCGGAGCTTCGCGAAGGGTGAGCGAAGAGGAGCGAGACCGAGTGACATTCCGTCGAAGTAACATCATGCAGTAGTACGGTGATATCCACACACCTTGCCGCTGCCGCTTTGACTTCCTTGATGGGCAGAGTATAACACCCCCACCAAGTCAAACACGATGTACTGTGGGGAGAAGGTGCAGATAGTATATGAGGAGGGATGTTGGGGGATGTACTGAGATTCCTGCTGTCAAATAATTGCCACCAACCGTGCGTTCTCCCTCTCTTTCCTGTCCCGTGTTTGAGACGCACGCAGCACACAAGATTGGCACCTGATCAGATATCTCTCAAGATGTCGGGTGTCTTTATATGCTGTCTTAAGTGTCGAACGGAGCAACAATCACATACACAGCGCTGGGAGGAGGAGGTGTAGATGGCACCGAAAACCACGCACACACAAGATCAAACGAGGTGATGCGCAAGAATTTTTGGCACAAGCCGCTTTTTTGTGCGCTCACCCACTTTCTGCACCACACCCCGCCGTTCGTCCCTCGGCAACATACACACCACACGAGGGGGCAACGCACCGTACGTACGTGCAAACGTGAAGAAGACATTCGACACCAGAGTGAACCAGCCAACCAGCCACGTGAGGCGGGGACGGCAACACCACAATCAAGAAGGAAGAACAACATACAACCTCCTCCTCCTCTTGCTGTTGGTAGGAGGGGGCGTCGTGAAAAGGGAACAAATGAACTCCTGTTCGGTGTTGATGATATACCTGACGTAACTCATATCATATCATTTATGTCAGCAGCGAGGAGGCGGCGGGTGGTTTGTGGTTTTTTTGGCATTCTTCTTTCAGAGACCGACCAAAATGGATCATCACACCCGCCAAGAGGGAAATATATCACACACCGCACGGGGATACAGCAGCAGCAAGCAAGCAAGCAGGAGCGCAACAGTAGCAGGCGATGCGATGCCGGAAATTATCTGTGACAGATTATTAGTTTTCTGTGTCAATTTTGATGTATTGCAGCACTTTTTTAGTGCTCTCTGCTGAAACCGATGACGTAAGACAGATTGCAGGGCTGTAGTAAGGGTATAAGAGATAGAGTCCTGTTGATCTCAAACTATTTCTAGGACATCCATGCAGAGTTTTATTCGTTTGATGAGCTTTACAATGAGCCTAGAGCTTTATAAAAAGTAAAAATAATCTTTTTTCTGTAAAATATTAAATGTTTCATTAATAAGGTGAAACATTAGAGAAATAATGTGTAGAGATCGGTAATATCAACTCGGACGCTAAAAATGTTTAAATGCACTTGTTTAATTCCTTTGAGCCATAGAAAATCAAATCTGACAAACTAAGCCGTTCTTTTTGTTGAGTTTTAACGCTAGTCAGTGGAACAGGTTGTTTGGTGTAGTCGTTAGCGCCACGCGGCGAAGCATAACTCTGCCGACGTTAGTTCAAAACTCGAATAGATCGAGCAATCAAAACTTGATCATAAAACTTTATACAGCTTACCTACCCAACTTAGGCTACTATACTAAGCTAATTAGTACGGAATAATGCATATAATAATACACATTACAATGTTGTTGTTTTTAAGTTCAAAGAGGTGTTGGACCTCTTAGGGTCTCTATCGCCTCTAGAAGACGTACATTATATTGTTTTACACATTACTACAATGTAGAAAAGCCCAAGGCGGATCAAATCAGACGCATTAATTAAGTGACAGTTCCAATGGAAGTTAAATACCCCTTCTTATCGATTTCTCCATTTCCAGCACAATCGATAAACAATTTTACATTGGTATTGAGTTCCTTCCAAATAGTTGCACATTGTAACTAAAAATTCCATCGCATTCAAACGACATTTTGAAATAGTTTTGTTCATAACTTCAAACGCTTAAACATCATCACGTTCACAAACACTCAAGCGGGCGCATATCCACTTAAAAGAACAATGAAAGGCCTTGTTTTACTTATTTACACTTCATACAGTGGGGCTAGAGCAAGCTGAGAAACCGGGGTGCAAAAGTGGGATAACTTTGTGTTTCAAATCAACCAAAGGTTACATGTTGAAGCGTTGTAAAACGCGACCATTCCTTCACACTTGTGCTGCGACTAATTGTTCTTCCCATGCCATTGCCATCTCATGTCAATGTTTGTGTGTGTGTGTGTGTCATAAAGGTGCAAAGTAGGTGCTAAATGGAGGGACAAACCCACTCCTCCCAGCAGCTTTGAAACCCATTAACAAGGAAAACAAGCAAATCATATTGAAGTAAAGCATTGGAAAAGAGGACAAACTTCTTCTGTTATGGCGACTTTTAAAAGGAATGTTTACGGAATGTGTTGAAATACTGCCAAAATACTTCAAACAATTAACTACCATCTGGGCTGCGCGAACTTGCCACACAAATAGAACAAAACAGGTAGCAAACAATTTGCTTAAGTTGCAATCAAAAATTGCAATCAACTCAAAATCAACCCTAGGGGGACGGAGTGATCGTTAAAAGATGTGCATTGAACAAAAAACGCACACACGCTGCTGCCACGCCACACCCCAGACACTCCCCCCCCCCCCCCGCCCCATTGGGCGAAGAAACAGGTCGTCCGCAACAAAGCAAATCGATTACCATCAAATGTCGATTGGTTTTCTATCAAAAACAACTGCCTACGGTAACACACACCACACCACCGACATTCTTTCGTCCCTTTCCTTCCACAGCTCGATTACTTCACCGGTCGCTTGCGAAACCAATCCGCCCGCCCCTCTGGAACGATCGCGGGAGGCGGGAGCTGTTTGGGGTGGTGGTGGCGCGTTGTGGTTAAAGCTTCCCCGTTTTTTGCTTCAACCATGCGTTCGCAGCAGTACCTTCTCCTCCCTTAATGTGCGTACCCCCACGGCCGGGTGTGTGTCTGTGTTTTTGCAAACCTAAGCACTCCACCCCACCCTCAGCAGAGCCTTCCGTGCCTTCAGTCAGCATTCAGAACCACATTCCAATTCACAGCACTCGAATACCACACAGAACCTCCCCGTTATTGTTGTTGTTGGGCGGTTTATTATTAGAAATGAATTTAAAATTCGCCTCCTGTGTAAGGCTTTTAATCGGCCTGAGAGGGGTTTGGTTTGTGAGGTAGAAGAGACTGCTGGAAAGCGCTAGGCTGTAATTACACGAACCACAGCAACCCCCCCTTGCTCTCCAACGGAACAGACCCACCGAGGGCAGCCGGGGGGTGGGTGGTTTAGCCTTTTGCCACAAAAAAAAAACTAGAACACTTTTACTTTTTCGCCTTCTTTTCGCCTTCCCATCGATATCGGTTGTACGTCAGCGCAAAAGATTGCTGAGAGCACATGCACCAGAGCCTAACCCAATTGCACACCATCTAAGTGAAGGAGAGCACCACCGATCCCCGCCGTTCGCTAATCAATCTCAATCAAATAAAAACAACTGCACTCTACGGGAGGAGTTCGATTCCTTCGTCCATTCGCTGACGTACAATGCATCTCGGGGTGTGTGTCTGTGTATATATCGCATTTCCCCCATGCACAGTCGATATATTGATTAAGAACTTTCGATTTGAAGCGTAGAGTGTGGCGCCACCATAATCGCGAAGCAAGCAATGGAAATCGAAAGGGAAGTAGTGCGCGTGTAGAATGTGCTACATTCGCAGCAAATACCAGGCGCTTCGAAGTCATTGTGTGTTAGGATTTTGTGTTGAAATTTTGTAATTAACCACGGGGACATTCCAAATCGAGGAACCAAATGTAATAAAGTAAAGGGCCTTTTAATACCAAATTAATGGATCACGTTCTAGATGCACTGGAGTGTGTGAAATGTTGCATTAGCAGCAAAATAGAGTACGCAGAATGTGTAGGGGATTCGACCACAATAATTTGTTCCAAAACAAAGGAATTTCAAAAACTACCAATTTTTCCCATACACTTTTGTTATTCTTCATATAGTAAAAAAAAATATTACATCTAATTACTCGAATAATAGATAGGGGTCTGTCCATAAATTACGAAACTTTCGCAGGAAAAAGGATTAGTACCAGTGCTGCAAAATGTCATGAGTATCACGAGATTTTCACCAACGAAAACAATGAACATATCCGTGGTAGCTTGATGCTCATTGCTGATAGTCAATAAAAGTGCGTCATGACATGCTGAACACGATATGTGAATTCTTGAGTCCAACGCGATACTCTGACTGACAAGCTTAGCTTAATACCGGCGCAAGCATAATCGTGATTTTTTGTGAACAAATGCCACTGTTTCAGTCATCAACACTCATGACTGAAACGAAGCTCAAATCAGCTCACGTACACAACTGATCAGTGACGATACTCAAACAGTTGGAGAATCAATCACATGCTTGGTGACATTTTGATTAGCACCCAACTTTTGGTCACTCACTTGGTCACGACATTTTCGTCGGCGATAATCACGACAATTTTGGAATATACTTGGCGCGTGGGCTCTAGCAACAAAATGAGCATGCTTTTTCCCTCTATCTGTTTTGATTAACTGTCGGGTCAAACAGAGCGAGAAAACATGGCCATTTTGTTTCTTGGAACCACTCGCACGCACTGCATATCTCCCATGACCATCGCGATGATCACCGACTGAAAATGTCGCGACCAAGTGACTGACCAAGAGTTGGTTGCACACAATGTCACCAAGCATGCGATGGTCGCACCAACTGTCTGAGGTTCGCCTCTGATCATTACAGTAGAGCTCGTGACACTGAGATGATTTTGTCGGAATTTGTCTGAGATCAGTCGGAATTTGTCATGACTATGTCAGTGACATTTTGCAAAACTGATCACAGCAAAAAAAAAAGTCGTGACATAGTGACTGACCAAGCATTGGTCGTAAACAAGTCATGAGCATGTATTGGTCACACCAACCGTTGTGAGTATCACCTCTGATTATCACAATTGAGCACGTGACGCTGATATGGAATTTTGTTTCAGTCAGATTTTTTTATGACATTGACAGTGACATTTTACAGCAATGATTAGTACCTTTCAGCGTTACGATTTCTTAAATATAGAAGAAGAGGGGTTTTAAAAACTTGTTATGTAACACACATGTATATACGTTACGTATTTAATGGATAAGCCCTTATTTATATCTAACGAATCAACTGAACTAGTTGCTTTTACCCTTTTATATCATTTTATTCAAACATCTTAGAATTAATTACGTTAGAAAAAGCTACCTATTAGTTATTTTGAGTCCATATGACATCCATTTCGATTCGAAAATCATTCCCAGAAACTAGTTACCTCATTGAAAAGCAAACAATTACCAGCTGAACCTAACAAGTTTTATTGCACTTGAAACAAAACGGCAGAAACTCAATCAAAATTAAATCATTTGATGTAAAATGTGGAGTTTCAGCGAACGACACACACGAATAGCAAAACATGCCAAATGCAATTTGAATGACTAAACTCAATCATCTTATTCACATCCCCGTTGCCTATTAAACAAGAATGATTGGATTACAGAACAAACCATTATTTACATCATCCTATCGATTCTGGCGTAACAATTTGATAGCGAAGCTCTTCATTTTGTGTTCCTCAGGAGGAATATATAGCAAAAGTAGAATCAGCAAAAACTGTTATCGTTCGCTGTGCACCTACTAACCGTTGCCATTTTTTAGCCAGCAATCCATCAGAGCCAGCTCATAAAACGGTCACGCAAATACTTACACACACACACAGCAGTGTGTGATTTTAAAATCGTAAAAAATCCACACAAAACCACCACAAAACGGGGATGGCTGAGTTACAACAACCAGGTAGTAGAGAGAGCAGGTCGATTTTTTTTAACTTAAAGCGTCGCAGCAAGCGGGGGGACGGGACACACACACACAAGAACTGCTATAAAACGGCTGCCCAAGAACCCCACACATTTGCTCTCTGTGTCTCTCTGTCCGCGTGCATTCGATGCGGGGAAACGTGGAAAAATGTACGAAAAACGCCAACCAGTCGAACCGAAAACTCATAAAACCAGCCAATGCGACCTGGTCAAGCGGAGGACGGACGGTTGGAAATGGGTAGGGAAAGGTAGGGCAAAAATGGGGTTCACCGTTGCACCTACTGCTGCACAACCCCACAACCGTCCCTTCAAGACGTCCTCTCGCTCTCTTGTGTACCCTCTTTTTGGACTGTATATAGACACTAAAAATCGTCTTCGGTCGGTTTGGGGCTCGGTCGAAAACGACGGCTGACTCTACACGCCGTCGATCATCAGAGCATGAGCAAGCGAAAATCGTAAAACTGCTTCAAAAATTTGCCATTCGTCTTTCGGACCTCCAGCCCTCCAGTCAGGTACGTGTGCGTGTGTGTGTGCGCGCGAGTGTCGGGCAAGGTGTGGAAGTGAAGTGACGGACTCTCTACGTTGACGTTAACCTACACGCACGCATACATCCATCATTGGAAGCAGGTTCAGGTGGCGCGCAGTACTATTAAACTGGCCCACCGGTCGTGGGGAATGCGCTCTTTGCAAAGGGGGGGTGGGAAGAAAAACGTTAAATTGGAAACGCACCATGGCAGCACAACATCGTTGCAAAAACGGTGCAAAAAGGTGCCAAATTTAACAAGAAAATTTGAACTAACTTTGCGTTTAAAGTAAAAAAAAAGCAAAGAATGTTAGGGAGTAGATTAGTATTAATTAAATTTTAAAATCAATTTTCATGTTAAATGTATTTCTCCTTTAAAAAAAAAGGTAGAACCAAAATTTACTATTTTTTTGATAAGCGATCAACGACAGAACTAGAGATTAATTATATCAATAAAGCCTACACAATTGCACAAATTCGATCGGTGTCTGATTGGTCGAATAGATGAGTCCATTGTATTAGCTACGATAGTGGCGGCACATAACGTCACAAATCGATCCCACAAGCGATAGAGTGCAATTAACACCGTCATGTGATGGTCTAAAACACAACCACCTAACACACTCGGCGTTTGATGACAAAACACAAAAAGCAGGTTTAGAAGAAAAGAGGAGAAAAACAAAGACCAGCCGAGCTGAAACAGTAAAGCAGCGAACAAACTGATAAGCACAAATAGCACACACTTTACCCACAACCATTCAAACATCGGACATGACCGGAAGTGATGTTTGCGCGTGAAGAGATACCATCACAAATTATCACAGAATCGATATTGCATTCCAAAAACCAACATTTTATTTGTAGAAATTTGCTAGCTAATCTAGCGCTCAAACAGGGGCAGAGTGTCATCATCCGTCATTCGCGAGATGACACAGCGACACATCAGCACTGAGCGAATCCGGTGCAATTTTGCATTTGAGTGAGTGATGAACACATGCTGTACGTACACATTTGCACATGAAGCAGGTGACTCATAGAGCAAAGGCTGCAGAGATTTCACTGTGTCTGTATGAACGTGCACGTAGGCTACGAATAAAATTTCGTTTCAAGATATGGGTGACCAAGTGATGTACTCTCTGGAGCGCACCCACGACTCCGGACCGACTCAGACTATTGGTAGTCCGATTCCGACTTGGGCAAAATGCGATCCACTAGTTCCGCCCGGAGTCGTAGTCTGCTGGGTCGGAGTTATTCGGAGTCTTCCGGAATTGTTTGAAGTCATCTATAGTCGTTGTCTGCTGGGTCGGAGTTATTCAGAGTCTTCCGGAATTGTTTGAAGTCATCCGGATTCATTCGGAGTCGTTCGGAGTTATCCAGAGTTGTCCGGAGTCGTCCGAAGTCGTCCAAAGTCGCCGGAGTCTTCCGGAGTCGTCCGGAGTCGTCCGGAGTCATTTGGAGTCATCTGGAGTCAGTCCGGAGTCATCCGGAGTCATTCCGAGTCGGAGTCATCCGGAGTCGTCCGAAGTCGTCCAAAGTCGCCGGAGTCTTCCGGAGTCGTCCGGAGTCGTCCGGAGTCATTTGGAGTCATCTGGAGTCAGTCCGGAGTCATCCGGAGTCATTCCGAGTCGGAGTCATCCGGAGTCGTCCGGAGTCGTCCGGAGTCATCTGGAGTCATCTGGAATCATCCGGAGTCATCCAGAGTCATCCGGAGTCATCCAGAGTCATTCAGAGTCGGAGTCGTGCGGAGTGGTCCAGAGATGTCCGGAGTTGTCCGTAGTCATTCAGAGTTTAAGTCATTCGGAGTCGGAGTCTTTTGGAGTCTTCCAAAGTCGATCGGAGTAGACCGACTCAGACTATCGGTAGTTCGATTCCGACTCGAGCAAAATGCGATCAACTAGTACCGCCCGGAGTCGAAGTCGTATGGAGTCGTAGTCGGCTGGGTTCGGAGTTGTTCGGAGTCTTCCAGAATTGTTCGAAGTCATCCAGAGTTGTCCGAAGTTGTCCGGAGTTGTCCGAAGTTGTCCGGAGTCATCCGGTGTCTTCTGGAGTTGTCCGGAGTTGTCCGGAGTTTTCCGGAGTCATTCAGAGTTTAAGTCATTCGGAGTCGGAGTCCTTTGGAGTCTTCCAAAGTCGATCAAGGTCGACCGGAATCGGAGTCAGTCAACTGGAGCCGTCCGGTTCAATGTGCGTGTAATCAGGCATATCATTTCGTTGTGTTTTTTGTCTTTCACTTTGCGCGTGCACTTCGTATACAAGCTTATGTTTCGTAAGTTAACTCCGGCGTACTCAGGAAAACTCCAGACGAGTCGGGACGACTTCTTACGACTCTAGACGACTACAGACGACTACAGCCGACTACAGACGACTACAGACGACTCCAGACGACTCCAGAAGACTCCAGACGACTCCAGAAGACTCCAGAAGACTCCAGAAGACTCCAGAAGACTCCAGACGACTCCTGACGACTCCGGATAATGCTGTGCGGACCTATTTTCTATGGACGGTTCCGAAATTATTGAAGTCGGCTCGGAGTCAACTCTGGATTATGCCAACTTTACCCATCACTAATATGGTATAAAACCAACTTCTTATTTTGTTTTTCATTTGAAGTACCTAAATTCGTGTTCTAGATTTTTTTAAAACGAACTTCCTGAAGAACTTTCCAGTACAGTGTTCCAATATTGGATTTTGTTTTTTGCTGGAATGCAGATCCAACTATAAAATCAATTTAAACTGTAAAATCGCTTATTACGTATCTTTGTAATTGTTTCTTTGAGATTTTTTAAAAATAGTATTCTTCTTTTTGCTTTAAATGTGCTATTAATTTTAATAATACCGTTTAAATGGACAAGTGCTTTGCAATCTGCTAAAGATTGCATTAAATTCTTCTACTTTACACCAACACATCACATTCAACACGTTTCCTCCCTCCCTTATCAGCGCAACGGCGTCACATTCCTAGTCACAGTGCCAGAGCAGTAGTAGTTTGTGTCATTATCGCACAGCTCTGTACCGTACACAGGCCCGAGCAGCCGCGGTTACCACTTGACAAGAGGGCAGCATCATATTCCTCGTGTCGTAAGATAGTAGAGGACCACAGCACCAGCAAAGACTGATACGACTGCCACTGTGGTGGCAGGGAACAACAACACACACTTGCCAGACCTTCATCATGATGGCATCACTTTAGCAAACCCACTACCCCGCCGTAAATTCATCAAGATATGTCTCGTCAGCTTATCAGTAACGCCTTGGTGTGCAGCAGAAGTGTGCATGGAAATAATGTTTGGTGTCCGATTCTACGATACAGAAATAGACACAGGTTGGTTGTTTGACTTTTGGTGACATATTTTGCACTCCATTTTACGCTTTGTAACGAAAAACTGTGTTATGTAAGGCACGAAGTAGTATTATACGTGCATTCAATATATTATTTAATTTTTGCAACAGTTGCCACTATCTTCTTGCCCTATAGGAAAAAGCAAAACACACAAAAGCGAGCGAGCTGTAAGCGATAACCGCTTGTGTTTGTAAAAAGGAAAGTACAACACAGCTCCTCTCTCGACCGACGAGGCCGGGTGGTGTAGAAGATAAGATCGAAAGTGTGAAAAGATAACGTTCACACATACACACACACACCCTTATCACCCATCAGAGCGAGGGTCGGAATGCCACCGCAACCACTAACAGCGATAACACAGCCACACATGTCAGACATAACATCAGTTTTTCCCTTAACTGTGTGTGCTAGTGCACGTAGAAGTGGCGTCAATTAGAAGCACAATACTGATGGAAAATTTCTATCCCATGCTAGAGGCTACGCACCAAACTGCTGGCGGAGGGTGGGGTCTCATCTTTCCTCATTTAAGGCGAGACGAGTTTCGACGAACGTCTCCGGAAGATCTGCGATAAGAGTCCACAGCGAAATGGGACGAAGTTCGGGCCTAGAACCGTTAACGCATCGGCAAAGGATTAACGATAATGGCACAGGAATAGCCACAACTCGTATGTGGCAACTGTTGCAGGGAAATTTAAATCACATTAAGTGCGATTGCTACTGGAATTTGAATCCGAATCTAATTCCATTGCGGGGTGACATGTTTTTCAAGCACACAATCATTTAATTTCAATGTGAATTCATTCTATGTCACGCACTGTACAAAAAAATCCCGTAACAGTTTGAATGTTTTTCAACAAAGCGCGGCAATCATCATTCAAAATCACAGAATCATTGTGGAATTACAGAACAGGCCTTTAGGCGCAAATTATTGCTAAATTTTTCCTCACTAGAAGGCAATTTTAACTACATTGAGGTGAGTTTCTGCTTCAACACAATACATTATCAGCTGCTACAGCAACTGTTCTCTTCATACAACCGTTTGATTCAAGTGCATTTGCAAACGGGATTTACCGAATATATTAAGCGCATTTTTGACGTTTGAAACGTGACTAAATGTGACTAAATCTTCCAACACTGTACTGTATGTTCGTTCCCCAAATGCTTTAATGTTGAATCTTAATGACCCAAAGGGAACCATTGCCGCCCAGTTTCAGGTGCACATTTAAAGGCGATAGGTTTTTTTTTATTTTTGTATGTTAGAGCCTATAACACATGTCGTTAAATTTACAACGTTCAGCCCCCATTGCTAGTTGAGCGTAGTAAAAGTTCCATTAAACGATGCGGTATGCATTACAAAGTACATCTTCATTTTGAATAAAGCAAAGCTTATTATATACCTCTGGAGTGTATCTCATTTTGATCATGCAACTCAATGCAATTTGGTTACATTATTTACTCAACTTTTGGGTTGAATTTGTTGATAAAAAAAATGCATTTAAGTAGCCAAACATTTCCAAACAATGTATAAAATATGACAAAAATGTTAAAATGTGTACATTTAATGGCAATGACTTTTCAAACTATGCCAACCGTTAAGATGTAGTCGATGCATTAGCAAGCCACGTCTTGCATCTTTAGGCCGGCCTGGTGGTACAGTCGTCAACTCGTACAACTTAACAACATGCCCGTCATAGGTTCAAGCGCCGAATGGACCATACTCACATACGTAGGACTGCAATATTAATTACCTAGCTAATAATTATTTTGAGTAGAAAATTCGATTAATTCTGACATTTTGGCGATTTGAAACATTTAGCAAAAATGACATTTATTTCGAAATTTGACCATTGTTGGAGAAATTTGTATGTACAGATTTGACATACTTAATTGTCAAAAATAAAAATTATCGTAACTCGAGCAAAGATTGTACTATTCTGGGACAATAGTTAATAAATAGATTGATCTTTGGCGAGTAATCTGCGACATTCCAAGGTTCACTTTCCTTTTAATAATTCACGACTATTGCTTTACATTTTACAAGGAATTCAAAGGTCGAATTCGGGAAAATGAAGGTAAATCTTACGAGACACTATTAATAAAAGCAGTGACAAAATCCTACAAGAAAAGTAACATCCCAACTATGTTCGTGTAGCGTATTCTTACCAGTATCCATATTTCTTTTTCGGCAGGCGATTTACCGCTTCGTTGCCCACAGACCCGCGCAACCCACAAGTGGGTGGGGGGGGGGGAGGGGGTGGTTGCTGTGAAGGGCGAGTTAAACGGTCGCCGTCAAAGGCGCCGTCGTCGCTCCGTGCTGAACGTCGTTATTGTGTGTGGGGAGTGCGTGTTCGAGCAGGGCAGGATGGGGGTAACGGTGGCGGCAAATTTTCTTGCGAATTTCCCTCGCTCCACCCAGTACGAAACTGTCTCGAAAACCCCTTGCCTCAAGCCCTCCGCGGGTAAACCACACACACGATTCTTCCGGCGTGTACACTTGTACACACTTTTCGCCAACACACACCGTGAAAAACAACAAACAGCAATAACAACAACAACAACAACAACACAGCGGACAAAAAAACAGCCCGAAATGCACAACACAGCCGTGTGGTTTGTGCACGTGTGTTTGTGTGTGTGTATTTCTGTTGTTCTCTGTCGGGGGGGGGAAGAAAACGGACCTGCGGCCGATAAAACGCTCGAGACTGTTCGAACGTGGTCGAAATGGTTTTCTTCCTGTGTGTTATTCCGCTGTCTCACTCACACACTCTCGCACGCACACACACACACAGGATTGCTGTACATCAGCGGCAACCTCCCTTTCCCTGTTTAGTCGGGGATGGGTTTGTGTGTATTGCACACGTGTACACTCCCCAGGCGGAACAACACCGCACACAACCGCACGCGGACGCGCACACACACACAAATTGCACACACGTGTGAGCAATCGGGGTTATTGTGTTACTCTCTCTCCCTCTCACACACTCCCTTTCGCTCTGCTGTGGTCACTATAGAGCACACACTTAAGCACACGCAAACATTTACCGTATACGAACGCAACACACACACACACCAGCAACACCTCTGTGAACACGCAACACACACACTGTTCACTCTCTCGCTATGGATATACGAGACAAACACACACACACGCACACCGTCGCATGGGGAGTGAAGAGAAAATTCAATTTCTGACCAAAGGAAGGGAAAAAGTAGAAAATAAAGAAAATAATTAATTATTGCACACACGGCGCCCGTGACCCGCGACGTCTTGTTTCATGACTTTTGCACTTTATAGCGCACGCTTAACACTAACGCACAGGCACACACACTGTCGTCGAGAGGCAAATGGCTGCAAACACGCGCCCACAAACACACCAAAACGCGATGATGGTGTTGTTTTTTTTTTGGCTTAATTCTGCATTAACTCTTTACTTCTCCGTCCACCGTTGGTGTGTTGGAGAGACAATTTTTCCGATTCTGGCCACCTTTCACTCTACACGCACGTGTGGGGTCCGGTCGTCCCAGATCGGACCGAGAGACAGAGACACAATCGGCGCGACGTCCGCCGATGCGAACCGGAAACAATTGATTGAACACATCACACACTTAACCGTTCGCAGAGGAGGTCCGTCCCCCCGTACACACGCACACAGGGGCGCACACGTTCACGATGAAGATGAGCGATCGCCACACACCGCCTGCTATCGCTTAGAACGAGCGCGAGAGAAAGCGAGAGAGAGAGAGAGAGCGTGAGCGCTACGACGTTGATTTTTCTTTTCTTTCCTTCGCGAGCATTCGCGCTTTGAGAAGCAAACAAACGGGGGGGGGAGTATGAGGAGGGTACTGGTGCGGCACACACAAAAAACGCCGGTACACTACAAGTAAACTGCACACCACACATACGCGCGCGCTACGCTATCTATTGCAGTTTGAGCAAAAATTGTTCCTGCGGCTTTCTTCTACGCGTGATCGATGTGTGCTGTGCGTGTGTGTGTGTGTGTGTGTGTGTGTGTGTGTGTGTGTGTGTGTGTGTGTGTGTGTGTGTGTGTGTGTGTGCATTTTCAGCAATGAAAATAAAATTTGCGTAACATTCTCTCTCGAACGCATATTATTTTCCCATTTTGCAACAAATATTCATACACCGAAACACCACACACACTCGCAATCTGGTAATGTCAAAACTCAGTTCACTTCTGCGGAAACGGATCCTTCAACTCTGCCGTATACACGATGCCAGAGAGACACGCACACACACAGCCCCACAGTGATACGCACACACTCGCTGGCTCCATCGGGAAGTGTACACGTTTCACGTTGCGTTTGCTACAACAACGGTGTGCTTCCACTGCTTACTATTAACACATTTTCTATCAATTTTGTGTCAGAAAAAAACTTTAACTATCATTAAAAAAGACAAGTACAAACTGTGCAGCTCAGGCTCAGGATTATCCCCATTGCTGTGCAATCACAACACAGTGACAAAGGTCCGTAGCACATCGCATTGGGTGTCGCATATCTCTATCGCGCGCGCACACACACTCGATTGCGCGCTGTGTCATGACATACTTGTCTCTAACTAATTCGAGCCTGTTTTGCGACAATGAGACGTGCGACAAACGTCAAACGACGGGGCCCCCTGTGTCGCCTTCTCTCCCTCTTCAGCAATGCTTTTTGACAACCTGCTGCATTCACTATCACCACTACTACTGCTACTACTATCATCGACCTATCAGTATTACGTATGGGATAATTTCTTCCAACTATTTCATCATAATTTGAGACGGTTTTTTTTACTGCATTCTGAATTCGGTTTGTTATTTAGTGACGTGTTTCCTCTGCTCATCACCACCAGCATATCTCGCTGACAACCTACGCCCCCCCCGCGACGACCCACAACCATCAATAGCTTTACATACACCCATTTGTTAATTCATTTCAATTGCTTGCCTCTCACACTCTCTCTCTCTTTCTATGATAATACATGACACGATGACGATCGCTCAACGCCACATTCTCGCGTGTATTATGATCCGCGTTAAAGGATAGAGAATGACGGAGAGCAGAGCAGGCAAGGGGTCATCATTATTCAACCCATTTTCACTCTGCCCGCACTACTAACACACACACGAACGACCACAGAAACACTTATTCAAACACGACTCAAATGGTCGTCTATGCTGGCCGAAGCAATAGGCAAATGCTAGTGTGTATGCTACTGTGAAAAAAGTGTCTCAATGGTTTACAGATGCTATAATTGTGTGATGGACTGTTTTTCATTACAAGAATAACCTTCTTTTGGTCAAGAAACAGAAAAAAAACATCACCACTTTTCTACCGTTCTCAAGCGACAATATCGGTTAAAATTGTACTTCAACACTACGCGGTTTCGAAGCAATTTGGTGTGGTTTGTGCGCGCTCACTCAGCGTTTTTTTTTTTTCGTTTCAAATCCATATATTAAAATGGGAGAAGCAAAAACCGATGGCCCCACGCTAAGGGGGAGAGAAGGGAGGGGAAGCAGATAAACGGTGGGACGACACACACCACACACACCCAATCACCGCGCGGAGAGTGGACCTGTGGTGTGTTATTGTGCACGCCGCCGCCGGCTCAGACGGTGGCGGTCAATATGGCCGAAAGGTTGAACGAACGAACGAACGAACGAACGCACGAACGAACGAACGCACGAACGAACGAACGAACCCGGATTGAGTGTGTGTAATGATTGAACAAAATTAACGGCAAGTAAAAAAGTGTGTGCTGGGCTGCTGCTGCTGGTGGGGCGCAACCCGAAAGATGGTGGCGCGAAACCGCTTACACTCCAACCAACCCCAACACACACCCCTTTTGTGTGATGTTGCAACCAAAATCACAAATCCACACATACACACACACAAATGCGTTATACAGTTTGCAATCCAGCTTAAGTCGATTCGTCTTGCGCCGTTGTTCGTCGTTTTTTTGTTTGCCCATTTTGCTTTGAAATATCCACCCTCCTCCTCCTCCTGTGGTGCCGCTAATGGCTAATGATGGCAAACGGGCAGATAGAGTTTATGGAAGCGTGTGTTGAGCGCGCGATCGAACGATGAGCGGTTGATGATGGGGGGCAGGAGCAGTCACACGCTAAACCAGATTTTATGATTTAATTAGTAAGTCTTATTGGATTTTCCGAATTATTTTTATCTATCGCACGATGCTTTACTTTAATATTTGACTTGATGTATATAGTTAGATCCTATGTTGTTCATTGTTCAGCAATTCCATGAATTTACCATCCTTGTACAGTTTGGGGTTGGTAAGATTTTTTTGAAAATTGAGGTTTTTGGTGAAATCAGAAAATTCCTACTCCACACCTTAGAAACAAACCTTCGAAGATGAAGACCTCTTACTGTTAATAAAACTACAATATATAAGCAAAGAGCTTACTAATCTATTACTATATCTAACGCATATAATTTCAATAATGACTCGTAAACGTCGAACTGACGTCAGCAGCATGATGGCAAACAATGACTACTCCATGCTCAAACGCTCAAAATATTGTTTTACTAAGCTCTGCGTCTACTTATAATTGTGCCTATTTGTTGCTGATTCATTCAATTTCACTATAATTGCCGTTACATCGGCTAGCGTTTGATTGGATATAAATACCATAGGATGCATCTATCTTATCTCAAACAATCCAAATGTTTAAAATCAAACATAATGCATAGTACGGTGAATGATATTTGTACTATATAAAACCACAATTCGGACTAATTTCGTGCATCATAAAAAGACTTAATTAACGTTCCAAATGTGTTCTGGATGGTATGATACTAAATTGCAGTCGCTAGTTCACTCAAGTCAAACAAAGCAGTTGAATTTGTAATGATAATGATAACTTGACATCATTTCGTCATTCTTTTGCATGAAAAAGAGTAGCTTTTTGGCCAATCCTTGTCATTTTATTTCCAATTTTTACCACTGCAAAAAACTGCTCTGTTGTTAGATAACCTTTATACACCTGCTTCACAGGACGGCCTGCAAAAACCGGGTCCCAAATACGAACACACACACACACGCCCACAGCCACGGATTGTTGTCTGCATTATGCTGCCCTAATGATGATCCCTAGTGATTCGGAACCAATGCTACTACTAATACTACTACCACCACAGGACAGGGCGACATAAAGTCACCTAACCCCCCCCCCCCTCCCGCAGACAAGAGACGTCAAGCGACAACCCCCACCGGAAAGCAGAAGGATTCTCGCGTAATGCCTTTGGGGGACTTGTGCCAGTTGTGTATGTGTAGTTGTAAAGCGGGGTGGTTCTGATTTTCTCTTCTTTTTTTACCGGCATTTTTGCAGCACCATCACGACACGCCAAGGTTAAGAACTGCGCGGGGCTCGACCATTTCTTCTTCCGGAGGCTTCTTTCGTAAAAGTGCAAATATTATGCAAACGTTTTGCTCTATACGTATGCTTCCGGGTGCAAACATAGTTTTACTTAAATTCGCCCAATTAAAAGCTCAACTTGCTAGTTATGTCCATCTTAAAAAAAGTTTACTCTTTCCCCGAAAAAGACGTCAAAATCCAATTTGAAAACGCTATTTTCCAAGAACAGCAAATTGCAAATTGAGTGGAAGTAAAAATCGCACAAAACTACTTATATGCGTGTATGGACGCACACACACACACATACACCAGTTTTACCTTACGCGACCTATCGCTCACACAGTGACACGCTCGCATACAAGTCCCCATCAGCACCAAACCGGGAGTACGTGGAAAACAACCACCGGGAACGGAAGAACAGGTTGAGCTGTGAACACCGAGCGAGACGGTGAACAATTTTTGCAAAAAACGCGTTCCCTCTCTTTCTCTCCCATTATTCACTATTCTCGCTCAACTCATACCACTACCTTGACAGCTGATGGCGAACGATGGTTTGACCAAACGCACACGCACACACGCAAACGCACGAGAACAGTTGGTGAGCAGAGGCACGGACAATGGTGGGGAAAAGAGTGTGTTGAAACTTATCTTAACATTCGCAATATTAGCGATTTTCCATACTTTAATTAACTTTTAAGCAACAAAGAATGCATCGAAAAGAAAAAAACAGTCACAAATCACTCGTTAAAAAAAAGGGTTTCTCACTCTAGCGCACACATTCTCATCCCTCATCACGTTCACCCCTTCACCAATACTGAAGCGCTGAGCGCTTTTTTGTTTCACCTCTGCTGCCTGTGCGTGTGTTCGCATTCGGGCTACCAGGTTTGAAGAGCGCCCCTATTACAGGCAACTATTTTGTTCTTCTTTTTCTAACGAAGAAACACACACACACACACACATACATTCTCATACGGAACATTCAAACGGATCTGAGAAATCCACACATATTGAGCCCCACAAACACTCGCACACATACGGATAGTAGTCTAGCGAAAATCCAACGAAACCTCTCGCCTTTGCGAATGTGGTCGAGAATTGGGTGAAAATGTCGAGTTGATCTGTTTTCTTTGTTTTTTCGCATTTTTTCCTTATTGTCAGCTCGCCACAGACTCATGAACTAGTGTGCGAGGTCCCACACTTCTTCACGCGACCCGTACAATTGAAAAGACACGCCACTAGGAGATTCTTTTCCTTTCGTTACAGATAAAAAGTGGATTCTTATTAACACCCGCAATGTGGTTGAGAGTTGAAAGTTTTCCAATCGACACACACAATGGTATGTGTGTGTGTCCGTTGGCCGATAATGCACACACTACACAAGCCCTCCCCCCCCTTGAAAGTAGATTCCACACGATCGGCTATCTTTCTCGCTCATCCAACGCATCTCTCTCACTCTCGCACTCTTTCACAACAGGCACTTGTGCACATCAGATCACCAGCATCATCATCATCACCGTCACCGTCACATCCTGTGTGCGTTAGCACTGTGGTATAAGCTGTTAATACACACACACACGGAGTGCTTGTGAAGTTTTCACCAGCACGCGGTGATACCAACGAACAAACAAAACAAATATTCACCGAAAACTGGAAATTGTCAAACGTTGGCGCTGTCACAGACACGGGACACACACTACAAAGCACCCACGGGTCAGTGAAGGGACACACGACCGACGCACCGGACACGACAAAACGCAAAGAACCAACTCACTCGCCCAGTGTCCATGTGAGGAGTGTGTGAGAGCTGTGCCGTTTCATCTCACACGGCCTGCTGCTGCTCTGTGCTGTGTGTCCGTGCTACTGCCTCGGATGTGCTCCACTCACACACGCGCGCGCGCATGCACACGTGTTCAGTGTTGGTGCGCGCGCGTGTTTAGTTGTGTGTGTCAACTGTCTGGTCAGCAGCATTCAGGAGAGAGGGACCGGAATTTCTTTTCCTTCGCGAAACACTTATATTGCCGTACAGAGAAGGTGATAATTGTTTCGAGCACGATTTTAACACCGCACTAATTTGACGTCGCGCGACTCTCCGACTCTGTGAAAATTCAGTGCTCTATTTGCTCACGTTTACATTTCCATTTTTCCACCACCAGTTCAGCAAACGCAGCAATGGCTGCAAAAGCAAGAGCTACCAACAACGGCAAGAATAATAACACACGCACACAGTAGGGGCAGTGTGCGGGACAGTTTTGCCCAGAATACGTAACTGCTGTTCTGTAGCACAACAGGCACGCATACACACACGCACACACGTACGTACGAAACACTTTACATGGGATGGGAAAATCGCCTCAACTTCTGTTTTCACTACAACCCATCGCAAACATTTTCCATACTTTTGACTTTTGGCTTTTGGCAGCCCAACACACCCCGCTCGCGACCGGATATACACGAATGGGGTTATATTTGCCAGCAGCAGCAGCTAGAGCAGCACTTCACGCACACACTGACGAGCACGGGCGCACGACTGGTGTGTGTGTGTGACTTGTTTCTCTCTCTTTCGCTCTCTTCCCTCCCTTTCCCTCGTTTCCGTGGGGGTTATGGCTACCACACTACCGTTGCAATTGCACTTTCAATCGTGGCAATTGGCCGTGCCAGCCCGTAGTGCCTCACACCTTTTCATTACATCACGTTACGGGCGTGAACAAGTACCACATACAACAACACGAAGCCAGCGATAGCTGATACCAAAACCGATTATTGTCTTTTTTCTGCTTCCGAAATTCGTAGGAAAAACCTTCCAAAACACACTCGTCGCGCACGGCACCTTCCGAGCAAAAGTACCCAGATAGCGGAGTGGCTGTGGGCGTGTTGACAGCTTCCGCTTCGTTCGGGCTCGCTGCCCCAAGTAGCACTTTTGGGCGGTGCGGATTTTTGACGTTTGCGTTGCATTTGCAACCCAACGAGCGAAAAGTGCGCACGGCGAGGGGAGGGCAATTTTGTGTGTTGCTGATTTTACGAAAAATTATGTGCAACCATGTAAGGCCGCAAATACACGACGCGCGTTTCCGCGCCCGCGGAAACGCGTATAACAATCCAGCCATAGAAATGAAATGTCATTCGAACGCGCTACCGCGGAAACGCAGAGATGCTCAGCTGGATATCTCTGCGGAACTGTTATACGCGTTTGAACGCGCCCGCGGAAACGCGTATAACAATCCAGCCATATAAATGAAATGTCATTCGAACGCGCTACCGCGGAAACGCAGAGATGCTCATGCTGGATATCTCTGCGGAACTGTTATACGCGTTTGAACGCGCCCGCGGAAACGCGCGTCGTGTATTTGCGGCCTAACGGAATTAAAAGCATCAATGCAAATTTATCGGTATAAAAAAATTGCATGTGAATAGTTAAAAAGGGATTTTTTTTTTGCATTTTGCAATGTCGTATGCAATTTTGCAAGTGCGATATTCGTGTAGAAATGATGTCACACAACTTATTTTTGCTGCTTGTTCTTGACACCATGACGAACCAATCACGAATAGATTGTAAATCACCATTCAAGCAATAAAAATGCCCAATGTCCTAAGTCTAAAAGGAACCGGCAAATTTTCGTTAAATGCCTTCCAATTGATGGCGATTATCAGTGCATTAAGCAGTGAATAAATGCCTTTGATATATTCCGATGGAATATTTCGTTTGTAGCTTTTTATTCATGAATTTTTAATTTGCAACTTCCAAAAGAAGTAAGGTTTTCTTTAAGTAAGGCAATTGCAAATTAAAAATTCACGAATGAAAAGCTACAAACGAAATGTTTCTTCAACACTGCACTGCCTTGAACTATTACCAATTTTTATCGGTGAACTGCATTATTGCATCAGTTGTTAAATAAATGAACCTTGAAAATTGTTAATATATCAAACTCATTTCGAAGAGGCAGGCAGGCCGTTATATCGACCAAAGAAGAAGATACCTAAGTGTTCCAAATCCACTAAACAACTCATAAACGAGGCCTAAACGACTCAAGCTTTAAACATAAAAGGAATTCTAAAAGACTCCGATTAGCAGGCGATGAACGACAGGCAAATTTCAAACATAGCAAAAAAGGTGGTGGTGCCATCTGTTGGTGAGATAGCCAGCCAGTGGATGTTTCCTGACTTCGAGAACTTTATCCTTTCCTTTGTGCTGTTGTTTGTTTTCGCATTGAAGTTATGCAGCGCTAAAACTAGAACGGCAATACGATTGTTCAAATACAAATTTCCAATATGAACCACCAGAACCTAAAGCAAGTGACAGTTGAGTAATTGTTGATAATCTTGTTACGCGTGTATTTGACCCATACAATCATCAATAAATTTTTCAATCATTAAATAAATCAATCTGTGGCACTTGGGCAATTTGAGTGTGGACAGTTTTACTATCCATAATTTGAAATTAGAAATTTATTTTAAAAACAATTTAATACGATCGTCCTAAAAAAATGTGCTTGATTTTCAAGAAGATTACGTCCATAAATGTAATCCCATCCAAACAACAATTACTAATGATTTTCGTGTTTAATTGGGTTGATTTTTAGACAATGCGGCAAAGCCGTTCCTCCTGGATAAAATTATGGGTCTGTTTTTTGTAGTTTTCATTCAAAATGAAATGTTAAACGACTCTTTTTATTTGAAGTATCCAGTTAAAGAAAGGACAAAAATGGTTTTTTTATATGTTGGTCCAAAAGTGCAAAGATAACAATGATCATTTTAAAAGTTATTTTAGTAGAGTATTCTACCAATAATTTATAAAAAAAGCTAGAACACAATTAATTATATTCAAGTGTAAAAAAAGTAATAAAGAGATGCTTCACTTACCTTCACTTATCTCCTGTATTGTTGACTCCACAGCACCAGAATGCTGCTGAATGCGTTGTACTTTTGCCATTCCCATGCTACCGACACGATAAGCGCCGTGACTGCGGAACGAATCTGAAGCAATACTACCACCAGTACTGCTGCCACTAACACTATCTTCAATGTTATGTGCCATGCTACTTGCATCGTAATCTATCTCCGTCCCGATTGCTTCTATAACACTAAGCAACTCAGTTCCAGCACCTGCAGGTTTGGAGGCTAAACCAAACCCACTCTCCACATCGTTCTGGACATCCTTTGGGGTGTGAATAATAACACAAGCCTTTTGACTGCCACTACTAACCGTATTGTCCTTTTCGAGCTTTCTGCTTACTAAATCCTTACCGGTAGTGTTGGTACTAAATTTACTTCCGGTACGATCGTTAGCCTCGGTTCGAGTCACATTCAGTATCACACTACCACTTTGAACTACCGCCGAAGATGCTTGTCCATCTTCTCTGCCGGTGTAATGGAGATTTGGATTATTACTGCCAATACTTCTACCTTGACTTGGCGGTAAAGCGGCCAGTTCCGTACCCGTACCAATGGGTGTAAGTGTTGGGGGATGTGATGCTGTTTTACTGTAGACCAGGCGCTCGTCAATCGTCGTGATCGCTTGAACGCTCGGTCCGGATGTTGCTACAGTCGGTGCCGTCGGACTGGTTGCGGCTAGCAGTGCAGGTTGTGCTACCTGCGATGCAGCAAGAGGTGTGACCTCGTACGTGATGCAACTGACGGGCGTTGGCGTTAGCTAGATAAAGCAAAAAGGGATTTAGAAAAAGGTTATTGTATTGCACATTAAATGATGGAAAACAAGTGAAAAGAAAATGATGGTGAGACATTGTCAGCAATAAAAATAGTTTGTGAAAAGGTGCATCAGCTCCAAGAGTAGCCGACAATATACATAAATTATTAAAATAGTTACCACCACAAAGGAATGTTAAAATAAATCATTTATTTAGTACAGTTCCACCGATGAAGAGGATTTAATTATTGTACTAAATATAATATCAACATGTAAAGCAACTTTAAATTGCATAAATTAAGGAGCAACCTTGCATGAAATCGTAATTATGCTATCAAATACGTTTCGATTCTTGTAATTGTATTCCTTCCCTAAATTATTTTATTTAAATTTGATCAATTATTTCTTCGGCCAAAAACACCCTCAAACCACGAAAATAATGGTATGGTCCAGCAATCTGCATAACTACGAACAAAGCGTATCGTTATAGTGCGTACCTGTTGATTGGAAATCGATTTCCCCGAGGAACGGGCAAACCAGATGCAACAAGTTATTGCGCAAAATTATTAGCCAACCCAGATAACACGCCTAACATTTGATATGAGCAGCACGGGCTTTGATGTGGCGCGCACAGCACACATCTCACAGACGCGGGTATAGTTTACGGGCGTTGTAAGCGTGATTGCAATTTCAACGAAAATTCAGGACGGTTTTATTTGCTCCCCCATTTTATCCTGCCGCTTGGTCTAATGGAACAAGGAAGCGGTTTCGATTCATGTGGAATGCTACGCCACATGCGTTTGAAATATAGCGCACATTGAAACCTAAAGGAAAGATGGAACAACAATACGATATCAAACAACGACTCCCTGGAGGATGGCAAAAAAAACGGGAACCATGTACTACCATATGGTAACGTATTGCATGGCCGTTCATGATGAAGCTGCTCTTTGTTTGATTTGCTAAATCGAAACCTCAACAACTGCTGTACCAGCTAATGATTATATGTTTTTTGTGCATAAATGTATTTTTTTTTGTATTTAAAGCTTTCGTTAGCGTAATCGAAAGCTTTTCCAATGAACAAAATTGCAAACAGTAACACAGAAGTGACATCCATTCCAACCGTGTTCGAAACTAATTATCGAAAATCAAACAAACCAAACAAAAAGAAAACGGAAGCCCTAGATGGAAACACCGAAAATAAAACACCCCATCCGAGCAATCCAATACGAGATCCAATCCAATTAATCAGCCGCCGCGTCACGGAAAAGCGATACGAAGCGGAATTTCCCGAACGTGGCTACATTTCGATTGTGCCCTGTAGCGTTTGCACGATCAGCACCATATGGTAGCTCTGTCAAAGGATTTACTGTTTTGATTTGATTTTGTAAAAACAAGGTGGCAGCGAAAATGTCTCAGGCAGCACGGATATTTTGCAGTCCAATTTAAAAAAAAAGTGAATCAATCGATTAGATTAAACACAATTCGATACTGCCATGCTAATCGCTCGATTGGGGTAAAGGTGTAGGTTTTCGGTATGAAGTTGAGGTACGATTGCAAGGTTAAGGTCCAATAGCAGACATATTAGGCTAAACAAGCACGCTTGCACGGCATGGTTCAGCGCCTGATGGTATGCAATATGTTGCTGAAAGCCATGTTTTACATCTAAAGGCCCGGTATATTCAGCCGCGTTTGAACCTCCGATCGAAGAGGAACGTTAGCTGTAGTCGCCTAGATACAACGTTTGCATTAATTTATTTCATGAGGATTCTGCTCAGTTATACGTACAATATGGCAAAATGTTAAAAAAATATCCAAGAAACCACAATTTTATGCCATTTGGGCAATCGCTACGATCGTTCCCCAATTCGATCGAGTTTGGGTGAGTGGCTGATCAAATCGAGGTCCTCAAAATAGGTGCATGCTTTTTGTTTTTTTTTCTATTAATTTAAATTAACGCTGAAATTTAGATAAAAAAGCGTTTGACTGAATTTTAGAAAATTTACAACAAAAAAATTTAAATAATCGTACAAGCGCATGTGAGAACTGTTTTTCATTTGGACTTTGAGCACCCAACAAGTGATAACGATTTTGTTTGAAGTTTTAAATTATTAAAATAACGGTTTCTTCTTCTTCTTCTTTGGCACAACAACCGCAGTCGGCCAAGGCCTGCCTATACCCACTAGTGAAGTGAGCTTGGCTTTCAGTGACTTATTGTTACCATAGAATGATAGTCAGTCCTACGTATGGGGGCACGGTCTATTCGGGACTTGAACCCATGACGAGCATGTTGTTACGACGTACGAGTTGACGACTGTACCACCAGACCGGCTCGGTTAAAATAACGGTTTACCAAAACTAAAAAAATATTTTATTTAAATATTGCATACCTACAGGCGCTTAGCAAGGTGTTCGATTAGCAAAACGAATTTGTACTAAAATACCTATATATAGCATACTTTCAGGCGCTTAGAAAGCTTCATACCACAAGCTGTTATAAAGAATTTCCTTTCCACTTTTGCTCCATTTTTTTGTATCTCTAAATTATTTTCCTTATTTTAATGCCATCGTAGCACTTCATATACAAAGTGTGTGCATATGGCGTGCGAGCTTCTTACTTACCTTCTGGATGATGTAGCACCGTGGATTGTACGACGTGCAGAGGTACGTCCCGTTCGCGTCGAGACAGAGGGGCAGCGGGTCTACGATGGGTGGTGCCGCCGCGGGGACCGTTTGCAGGATCTGTACCGGTACCGGGTGATGATGCTGTTGCTGCTGCTGCTGCTGGAGGGGCGGATGGTTCGCTGCTAGCGTGACCGCCTGTTGATGCTGCTGCTGCTGCTCCTGTTGGTGATGCTGCAGCAGCGCTGGCTGGTGGGTCGTGTAGTGTGCCGGGAGCCGCGCCTGTCCCTGCACGGTTGTAATTGTTCCACCGCCTTGCTGCGTGTACTGGTGCTGCTGCTGCTGTTGCTGATGGTGATGATGGTGATGATGGTGGTGATAATGGTGGGTGTTAGATAGCTGCTGCTGCTGCTGCTGCTGCTGTGTCTGATGGCGCGAACGTGATTGAAGAACGGCTACGTTGGCCGTTTGTAGCTGTAAGTGCTGCTGCTGCTGCTGCTGTTGCGCCGCCTGATGATGGTGATGGTGGTGGTGATGATGTCCGATGGACGCCGGACTGGCGCCACCGGCACCACTGGCCAGGGTCGTTATCGTGGACGTGAGCGTGAACGTACCGCTGGACGAGCTGTGCTGGTAGGTGTTGGCGCTGCCACTGCCGCCACTGTTGCTCCCGGTCACGGACGAGACGAGTCGATACTTTCGCAGCGGCATTATCCGTGTTCAACCACAATGGGGGAGCGCAAAAGGGGTGGGCGAAAAAAAAAGGTGGGGAAAAGGGACCTCGGGGGAGTGGAATTGGAGGGTCAGGAGATATGCCTTTGCTGCCTGTCGTTTGTCGCCTCGCCTCAAAGAGTTTAACCTTTAGTGCACCACGGGTTGTGCACCTATCTGTGTACGAGTGTACAGCCGACCGCGCCGTGGACTTCGGGGTGAGGAGGACCTCCAGCTGCCATCGTCCCAGCTGGACCGTTCACTAGCAACGGCACTACCCATATGGTACATCATGTACTTCGTCTGTCACACACATACACACACACACTTACGCACCCATTTGCTCAACACACTGATTGATTGGCGAACCACTGACACGGTGGCAATTGTACACTCTGCACTGCACTTTGGTTTTAGCCTGCATGAAAACGATTAATACTGTCTTCGGTTTCACGCGGTTTCACCGACAGCTGGCACACACATTTGCATACGACCTGTGATGGGGCCAGGCCACATCAGCACACTCAGAAGCTCGGATCGAACCCTGAAATAACACTCACACACTAGCGAGCCATCGTTCGATGGTGCGCATAATTGAATGTATAAAATAGAAGAAATGTTAATGTACGATTGGACCTGTGCACTGGATGTTAATGGGGTTGGCCACACAGCCCGCGATGAGAGCTGATTTGTGATGCTGATGATGCTCCAAGCGGGCGAACAGCACCGTGGCAGTGGCAGCAGGTTGTTTCAAGGGTGAATTTGTGATGCGTATTGCATACTGTAAGGCGGAATTAAACGGAAGCTTAATCATTCGGAGCGCTTCCCAAAAAAACAGGCTCCATATGATTAATGTGTGCATTTCATCTTCAACACACGTACAACTTGCTAACACACACACACACACACACACACACACACGTACGGAGTCACATATAAAAGAGATTGCAAGCCACTGCCGGTGTTGGAGCGTTGGAAAAACTCTTGCAAGGGAACCGGGGAGGGGGGGGGTGAGCACAGGAGCACCCAAACAACAAGCTACAAATATTAAAGGCGCACACACACTTACACACACACACACCGATAGCCACTAACAGTGTAAATCCGCTTAGAGTAGTGGGCGACTGTGCGCATTAAAAACAAGAAATACAACAAAAAAACATACACAGACAGAAATGCTCCACCACCCCATGCGTCCCAGTGCGTATACGCACGCAGTGTACGCGACCGCGGTGAGAAAGGGCTGCGCGAGTGAGAAATGAGCAAAGCGAGCGCGCGGCAGAGTGTCTGTGTGTTTGAGCAGCTGAAACGCACGCGAAACAAAGCCACGCAAGCAATGCACACAACCAAAAAAGGTTTCGCATTCGAAAAAAAGAAAGGAATTAATTAAAAAAGAAAAAAAACACACAAACAAACGAAACAAAGTGAATGGTGAGATGTATCCGTATCTCACCGCTCTCACGTCACCGTTCACACTCTTTCTCCCGCTCGCTCACTGTTCTCACTCTCTGACGCGTGCACTCGCGCACTCTCTCTCTCTCTCACACGTGTCCTTTCTTTTGCGCCACCCACCCACACTGTGGATTTTCTTTTCGACATTCTTTACACGGAAAACTGCGTGCTTGCTTTCAAACGTTCAATGGGCTAATTGCAAAAAAGGGTGACGCGGCTGTTGCATACGTGAGGAATGTGGTGGAACGACCTTTTTGCCTGGTGGCGGGATGGCGAAAATGCTAAATGTTTGCGTGGGTGGGGACAAGGTACGATGGTGGTTCCGTATGTTTTGGTTCCGTATGTTTTGTCCAGTGATTGGGTTGGGGGTGATCAGATGTGCAGGGGAGGGCCCTACCCCTTAGGGTTGAATAAATAGTTTGTGACTGAAGCCAAAGAAGTTTAACGTTCTTTTTAAAGGCAAAAATTGTAACATTTTAAACGCAATTTTTCACTTTTGTGTATCTGTTCTTTTTATGAATTTTCTGATTGTTTTTTTTTATAATCTGTGAACCCCTCCCCCATCGTCATCTCTCGGTCTGCCTTTCTCTCACTGCCTTTCTCTTATTCCGCGCTCCCTCTCTCATTCGTACAAGGTCAAAAGGCATCCAGAGCAAGAGCTGCACCAAAGCACAAAGAAACACAACAACCGCACGCACTGCCAAGATGAACAACCGGCTGCTCAAGAATCATCACCACCATCCGCACCCAACCACACCACTCGTTCTATTATTCTCCTACACCGAAATGCAAAAAAAAACTGGATGCATTCAATTACATCTCCTCCTCCACAACAGCAGCTTCCAGAGGAGTGGGGAGGAGGGGAGACTACACAACACAAGAGCACCGCGCGTACTTGTTGTTCCTTGCCTACTCTGACCGGCAACAATATTGCACCTCTCCCAGTTGCAGCGCGCGACTGCTTGGATGATTCCACACACCGACCAAACCGCGAGAGAGCGTTCATGTGTGTGAGTGTGCGTGTGTGTGCGCGCATTTTGGGGGAGCGATGAGAGATGGGAAGGATCGCCCCCGCGATGGAACCGCGGGGGGGGGGGGTTCAAAGTTCGCATTTTTCCCTACCATACGGTACGGAAAATGCACACCTTCCGTGACCCTGACCCCGACCCACGTCACAACAGTACGCTCACACGAAGCACGAAAAACAATTGCAGCTGCAAAATGGGATTGTTTGATATTTGTTTTTTTTTTTCTTCCTTGTTTATATTCCACTGCACCGTATTGCACTGGGACGACCGAGATTGCAAGAGATTCGCGCAAACACCGCCTCCACCAAGGGCCAAACGCCTCGCCTCGCGCTCGTGCACCTCGAATTGTGCGTGGTGCTGCCAAACCTTTTGCCTTTTTATTGGGGTTGAGGTGGGCACAGGGAGCAAACACTCCGTCACCATCCGTCACCATCCAGCGGGATGCGGGAACAGTGCGACGGGAGCGTGCGCGCGCGTGTTCGGTTTGACAAACAGAAGCGAACTGTTTCTGCTGCGACCCGTTTTGCGCTGTTTGTGTGGTTGATTGAGTTGTAGCGTAAAGGGGGCGGGGGGCGCACTCATCGTGTACCGTGTGTACCAGATGAATGAGATGCCGACGGTGAGCGAGTGAGTGAGTGAGTGGTGAGCTGTGAGCGGTCGGTGGATGTGATTTTTGTGAGACAATCCGTTGCGGACAGCGAATGGAGCAGAAAACGCTTCATTTCGTGGAGTTTTGTTGAAGGACTTTTTTTAGATAAATAGTTAACCTAGTTTTTATGTATGTTTTTGGTTTTGGAGTTAAGTATTAGCCACACAAAGCTGTTCAGTTTTGTCTTACTTTTTTGGTACATGAACATTGGAAACTTTTCTAGCAATACCGTTTTCATTTCATTTGAAGGAAGGCATGAACACCGCGGCCTAACATACTATTCGAGCAAGTGACAGAGGCCAACACGGTTTCAAAACATTCGCACTGTTTGAACTCAGGGACGTTGTGGTTAGCTGTGGGATCTTCAAACATTAATTAAATGTGAATTTTCGAACAAGATTTTTTGCAATTTAAAATAAAATCTATGTCTACAAACACAATCAAATTACGATTGTTTACATTTACTATCCTCAAATTACTAACATTTTTCTGTTTAAGTTTAAGCATGTTTAGTGCGCAAAAGAAGAGCTAAAATTACAAAACGTCACAAACGAAGGCTCGCTTGCGTTCGCCTAAAAGTATGCAACCAGCATCGCACAACGCCTAAACCTATGCAATTAGATCAACAGTTGAGCGCATCGCGCAAACATAAGGGAAGGTAGGACAAGATGGACACTACTCATATATGCATGATAAAAGTAATTATAGAATAATTTCTCAATACAGCATCCAAACTGAATGTAAAACAACACATTTGAGAACATTTTTGACGTAATATATGCTAAATTGGTTAAAGCCACGAACAAAACTTATTTTCAATCGTGCCGTCCCTTGTGGATCTAATTTCGGAAGTTTTTTTTTATTAGCTAAATGAGTCGTCGTGACTAATAAGCAAAAACCGTGGCGAAAGAACGAGGATGAAATCAATAAAATATCATATTTTCTGGTGGTTTAAGTATCCTGACTTCAAAGCGGGAAAGACGAACACTTTGTCGTAGGGAAAGATGGACACCATATTTTACTTCTTACATCAATTGGTGATGAATAGATTTCATCAAACGCTTTAAATAATGGTTTTCGGAAGACATGAACTATCCAGCAACTAAAGAAAGCATGAATATATGCGAGAAGCGAAACACCGGTTAAAATAGCAACTATTCGTTATGCTATTACTCGCTCGACGAATCTTGCCACGACTTGGACAACTTCAATTAACGAAAAGAAGAGGCATTGGCATGACATCGTTTCGGAATAGATGAGAGATTCTATGGAATTACAAAAATTTGTTGAATTTTGACGTGGTGGAAAAAATGGCTTTAGCAAGTCCCTCTATTAACAAGGCGCTCAAACATGCTGGGGTCGCGTACTTTACGCGGAATAATTTCCTAAAAGGATATTCTAAATCGTTGTTATGTAAGCTGGAGCAACGTCAGTTGTTAGTGCCTGATGTTTCGATAATACTTTAGATTCTGCATTCTACGAAGTGTAAGCAATGGCGCTTACAAATCGCAAATTCGCGGGAGCCAATTGCTTTCTACCACTTCTATGTACGAATTTCATGGGGTTGGAACATCCGTAATTCCATGAAGGGAGTAGAATAACTTAAATTACCATTTAATACTCACGGGGCAGTTCCGTCGAACAAAGTGCTTAAAAAAGTACTTCGATTACTCATAGATATTAAGACAAACAAGCAATTAGGAAGAAGTTACTCCAGCGAACAGTCACCTGTTAAGATTTGGATAAATTAATGACAGCACCAAACACGGAAATACTATCAGTGGTATTAAAAGCTAATAATTGCTGCGCTTACAACCACTCCCAAAGTACAAGTTTTGAATCCTGGAACAAAAAATCGAAACCGAAATACAACAAACAACAAATGCAAGTTATTCGTACAATCGAAAATAAACTCCATAATACACGCTATTTTATCTTCTGGATTTGGCTATGTTTTGTTTTTTTTAATGTTTTTTCGTTTAATCTGTTTGCTTTACATTATTATTTCGATCTAAGATGACAAAAGTGTATAACGCTGCAAACTCCTGAAGACAGTGTTTTCCTTGCCGGAAAAGAAGGCCTGATGCTCTGGTTGCTGATGCTGTTGTTGCTGTTATTGTTGCTGCGGCTGTGTTTGCTGTTAAACCGGATGCGCATACACGCACACATCACAAACCGCGCGCGCCCGTCTGTCGTTAACGTTCAATAATTAGCCCTTTTTGTTGGATGTTAAATGTGTTTCGTCGGACGCGGCGGACTCATTGGCCCGAGGGCACGCGCGCGCCTCGAACGCACACACACACATACACCCCTCTCTCTCTCCCTCTCTTGCTCGCTCGCTCTAACTCTCTCTCTCTCCTCCCTTTGTCCCTGTTGTAGGGCTGCCGCTTTAAGTCTCCATCATCACTGCGGAGGACTTACAGCAGCTGCTGCAGAGTGCCCATGCCCGTTCGGGGTGGCCAACCGCTGCGCGGTTAGCACCCTTTGCGGGACACCGGTCCAGCTGCAGCACGAAGGAACGGAGACGGCGCTCCTACGTTTGGGATCTTTCATCAGAAACAAAAATACTCCATCATTCGGAGAAGAGATGAGAGTTATTAGGGATATTTTACACTCACAATTACGCACCCAACAAGCATTGCGAGAAGCAATATGAACCAGAGAGAAAAAGATGTGCGTGATGTGCGACGACAACGATATAAAAGAAGCTGCTTATTTAAATCCAATTAACCGATCAATACCGAGAGCATGTGGTAGGAGAAAACGGGTTGAGAATCTGTGGTGAGAGAATTTACAATCATTCAAGCGGGGGTAGATTGGGGGGGTACGCGCTGGTGGGCCCACGGATGTTGAATGGTGAAGCAATGCACACACTCCGGAGGTGCCGAGGATAGTGTAACTATTGATTGCACTGGGGAAACGCGCCGAGTAGACGGATGCTTTCTCCAGTGAGTTTGCAAAATAAGTGCGCCGATGGCTAGGATTGATGACTCTGTAAAAAGCACTAATTCCTTCCTGAATTTCCCTTCGCTCTAAAACGCCTTACTTCACAACACTTCCTGCCTATTCTCGCTGGGTAAGAGCTATTGTTTCACACACTCACACACTTCCTCCTAAGCGCCACAACACACGTACACGCGGTGGCGCGGTAGTAATGATGATGATTTTGATGCTGGTGGTGGGCGCGTAGGGTGCTTGGCTTAGAAACCGTGCACCTTCAGCTGTTCCGGCTTCGCGAGACCGGACTTGGTTAACCACTGGCAAATGTTCTCCCGCTGGTCACCCTGCAGCTGTAGTACCTCGCCGTACTCAGGATGCTCAATTACTGTGCCATTGCATGCGAATTCCTTAAAAGAAATCGAAAAACCAACAAGTTAATACGAGGTTCGACGTACTGTTCGGTCGGTGATTATTATTGGTGCTATTAGATTTTATATATGGAAATGGAATTCGGCTGTCAAAATCGATTCCAACGAGCCTTACAGGGTTTTCCAGAGGTTCTCATAGTTGCGGGAAACTTCATTGGCTTTTTCTTGTTGGAGCACCCTTGTTGGACAAATCAAACAGGAAATTCCAAGAATCCTGTCCAAAAAGGGTGCCATAGAGTCCAATTCCATCATATGAAGTTCACTTCCCATTAGAAAGAGTCAAGGAAGTGAAATGTTCCACAACTATGAGAACTCCTGGAAAACCCTGTAACGCGCAGGGAATCTTAAATGGAATTTGTTTCTTTTTTTAACGACTTCATGCGCTTTGATACACAGATTCCAATTCCATCTAGCAAATCTAACAGCACCAAACATGCTTCTTTCTGAGTGCTCTTACCTTCTTACATGCTCGCACGATCTTCTTCAGGTCGTACTCGGCAGACAATCCCTGGACAGTGGTTAGCGTTTTGCGACCATTTCTCTGCTGAATTCTTATGTGCACGAGACCGTCCTGCACATCGTAGTCTGCACCCTTTATTGCATCAGCAAATGGGTCTGGAAAGCAATTGAAAAACAAAATTATTAGTGATTGCTAGAGGAAAGTATTGTGCAGTAAAATTGCAGTAAATAATTAAGAGGCAACTCTGTGCGATGTGAATAATATGCGTTCCGACAACACAACGGGCGTTATAATCTCCGCTCAACACTTCACACTCCGTTATTAGGTCATGCCTTGGGTGTGTTGTGTGTTGGTGCATGAGTCATGGGAACGCATTTACATGTGTTTGGCTCACATCGACACTCATACTAAGGTGTAGCCCCAGTAGCTTTGTGTTTCGAACAAAAATAAACAGTAAATATGTTTACGATTTCATAAAGCTACAAATGTTTTTAATTGGCCAACTTCCATCAGTACTGTGAAAGCGTTAAGTCCTAGCTGATAACACTTATTGTAGAGACTAACTTTGTAAGAATAAAGGGCAATTAATTGGCACACACTTAAGCGACAGACAAAGATACTGACCATCGTAAGAGGGAACATCCTAGCTTCGAAAGATAAGGTTTTTTTTTCTATCAGTTGGAGCCTAACCGACATCTCGATAGAATTACGGCTTAATGCAACGACTGGCTGGGGTCAGCACCAATCGTTGGTGACAGAACTTTACGTTCCGATCACGAGACACAGTGAGGTCTTTCATTTTTGCTTTCGCTGGCCAAGTAAGACATATTTTTGACCTAACTTTGGCACGCCAAGACGCGAAACTGAGTCGTTCGACTCACTTTAACCAATTTCAGAATTAATTCTGAAAAAGTCAATCGCTATACCACCCCTTACCCACCTCGATTGGGAACCTCGTTTCCACACAAACGAGGCCACGTCGAAGTGCAATATACCCCCGCGATACCAGAACCGGAAGATCAATGCAAGGGCAACAGCCCCCCGCTGCTTTCAATACAAGGTGAGCTGGTGTCTTTCGCACACAATGCAAGAACGAAAGGATTGTGATGTACGTGAACGTAGCAGTCGATGACAACAATGACCAGGCGAGAAATTGTGTTACTACACCATCATCAAACACCAATTCAGCCTTGATCAGCTTCCAATGGGTGTTCATCCACTGTAATTTAGGGGATGTCTTGGAGCTAAAAGTTTCGATGTGGTAGAAAGCGATTCTTTTCAAAATTGATGCATTTGTAGGACAAAAAAGAGTAAATTACGTTCTTTTCGGAAAATGTGTTTCACAAATTCGCGAATCTAATAATCGAAGCAGCGCACGTTGCTATGTCATCCGCCACCACGAGCAGGACACGCACACCAGCCCACCACAAGCAACCTTCCACGGGTGTGTACGTGCGTACACAAAAACACCACCAGCCGCCGTGTACGAAGGTTGCCGTCCGCCATTTTGAAAAATATTCACCTCTCGCTCTTTCATGCGCACGGGATGCGCGAAACGCGTGCTGTCTTTATGTTATGTCCAACACACTCTCACTGCTCTCGCCGTACAAAGCGCGCGCGCACACACACACAGGCACGCATACAGAGACTTGGGAACTTTAATGGCATCACGAGAAGCGCGCGGATCACGCGAACACTGGATGTGTGTGCGATGACATAGTAAAATTACGTCGCCGTGCCGAACATTCGACGCAAAATGCGACGTGAAGGCGAAAGGGGCATTCTGTTGCTTCTTTGTTACAAGTCAATTGGCTCGGATGCAACATGACGAAATGCAAAGGAATGGAGAAATTCCGAGAAAGTAGCTAGAGTATGCCACAGCCTCTAATGGTACCATTGCTATGTTGTATGTGTGTGTGTGTGTTGGTGAGATGCTTCACTGGGAAGAGGAGAGAGAGAGAGGTTGGCCAGCCAAAACCACGCAGTCAAGAATGCGGAAATCGCGTGCACGTTCAGGAGCGGAGCAACCTTCGCAAAAAGCTAACCTCTAAATACGACACACATCATCCTGCGAGGGAAAAGAAAATGTGCGGTTATGCCGTTTCTACTTACCAAATGTATTAAGATTCTGGATGGACATACGATAAACAAAATAGACACAAGTGAAGAAAAGTAACGCTTCGCTTAGCGCGGCTGGATTTTCCTGGTGGCGTTGGCGTTGGTGGTACCACAAGCACACTACTAACCGTGCTTTATGGGGCGGGGGGAGCTGACGGGATTTTCACGCGTTTATTCCTCGTGCACACGCACACACTTGCTTGCTGGGGTCGGAGATGGTCCGTCTGGAAGTTTCGTTGCGAGCGAATGAGCGACGGCGAGCGGGCGGGCGGAGAGAGAGAGAGAGAGAGAGTGGCGGATGTGCTACTTTAAGGCAATCACTGAACAACTTGAATGAACTGCTCCGAGCGACTGCTATTTCAACAATGAAAGCAAACTGACGGCGCAAACACGAAAACTTCTCTTCCTTTCCGTATGACAGGATTTGTATGCGGGAACACGGTACCGGGTTGTACCATTTGTTCGTGACGTGTTCGGCTGTCAGTTTTGTCACGTGTCACAATGTGACAATCCAGGTCCGTGTTTATGGTTGTCGGAACTTTAAATTTCAACGATTTTTTACGAATGCTCATTTTACTGATCATCTGTTAGATTCTTAGATTGAATAAGCCAATTATAGTATGATAAGTAATCATTTATTAATTCATCGTTGAAGTACAAGAAATAATTCCATCATTCCACATCATATTTTGCATCAGATATACATTAGCTCAAGAATTTTCTAATTTAACCATGCATTTTGTGTTACAACACAATTGTGGTAGGTGTAACATCACAGTCCGCATATTTCGCAAAAAGATAAGCTAACGGAGGACTGTTATTTGACTCAAATGCTATTTTAATATGATGATGAATCAGCACCGATAAGCCTACGACTTTCATCAGTTGACCACTTGACTCAGAAAAACATAATTTGTACTGAACGTTTCGTTCTAATACGACCTCTTCAAACATTGTATCCACTATTTCGTACCCGAGGCTAGGAATCATTTTGATTTCGATATCGTGTACTTTCACTCCATCTTTTTCAAGAGTAAACGATGCAATAAATGGCTTATCGGATCCATGAACATACATTCCAAAGCCATACAGCGCTAATGTCCAAATAGCCAGCTCGAACTCCATAGTTGACTTGGGGCTGTTTTGCGAAAAATCGTTCCAATGTCGAACTTTGTGGGTGATTTAGAAATGAAACGGTACTTGGTGGAACCATAAAGCTTTTTAACAAGTACACGGTACTCTTTGAAGCTTTGTGGCTGATTAGTACTATCTGTAGGGTTGACGATGGAACTTTAAGGCTTTTTAATAATGTGTATCGAACTTGGTGGAACTTCATAGCTTTTTAATGCATGACATCGGTACGAAGTGGTTCTTGTCAAATTGTCAAAGACTGACGCCGTCAATTATCCCATTGCTGCTGCACAAGTTAGAATAGTTCCTTGAAGGGATTTTAAGGGAAGTGATAGTGATTGTACAATAAATTGTGATACATTTCGGGTTATTTGTGAATATAAAGGATTTAAAAACATACAGGCTGTTCCCGAGTTACACGGTTCTCGACTTACGCGGATTCGGAGATACGCGGTTTTCTTAATTTGACAGATTAAATGTCAAATCAATACAATTTGCTTCAAGATCGGTATAAATTGCAACTTTGCTAACAAATTGAAACCGCTTAAAAGCCAGAAATACTACAAGTGTATAAAAGTACTACAAATCAAAAACTCGGAGTAATCAATATAATTTTAGTCAAAAAACGTGCAATTCGACTTACGCGGATATTCGAGTTACGCGGATTCGTTGGGAACGCAGAAACCGCGTAACTCGGGAACAGACTGTACATATGTAGTACACAAACAAAACAAATCCTGTTGTTTATTTCATCGATGATGCAGCAAGCAAAATAATACAAAAAGAAAAATAATCCCCGGCACCCTGGCATACGGATGCTGCTTAGGCGCTATTTAGAAGGACCACCTGGAACTTCAATGCTGTTCAATGCTGTCTACTGTGAAGGCCAATTCAAGCAGCGATCTTTAGCATGCCAAAATTGGCTGCTTAAGCAGGAAGTTTCCGTCAGCTACGCATTAGTTACATGCAATCTTAGGGCACTTGCAGCACGACTGCGATCCACCTTCTGTAGTTGTAACGCAATCAGAATATTTAGCAAGTAGATACGCTATGTGAGGGAAGCCAGATTCGATTGTATTGAAATGTATTTTAATATGTTCATGCGCTAGTGTAGGAGCGCCTCTGTATCGAATCATGTTCAAATTGGAAATATGCATGTGGTAAGTGACATCTTGCACAAGAACGACCTCTTCAAACAATACTTTCACTATTGTGTCCCCAAAGCTCGGGAAGATTTTGAATTCGCATTCCCGTAGTTTTAATTCCCCATCATAAAGAGCAAGCTTAGCTATATATTCCTTTTCGTATGCGCGAGCATATATCCCAACACCGTACAGAGCTAACGGTTTTCTCGAAATAAGCCGTATTCCGAGTTTTCCTGTTGTCTGATTATCATAAGGACAATTTCCGTAGAATAAGTGTAATTTGTGCGCATATATAGCACGAATTTTTTCCGTTACGAGTTTCCGAAGCTCGTTATCGTTAGAACTCTTGTTCTCAGATAGCCATTTATCGAGTGCTTGCTCCAATTGGGCAGTGGTGCAGTTTATACGCCAAGCTGTGAGAATTTTTATCAATCTTCCCTGCGACATTGAGGTAAACTCGTCTCTTTTGAAGAGATAAAACGGGTTGTTTAGTATATAGTGCATACACTTTTCGTCGACCTCCTTGAAGTTAAAGTGATCGTTATTTAGAAACACCATTATTGCTGTGTCCAAGTTAACAACCTGGTTTTTCAAGAAACTGATCAAAGGGTCAAAATAGTCCATCAGCAAAAACCGTTGCATAATATCGTAAATAGCACTAATGTTGTCCCAATTCAAATGAACTTCCTTACTGTACACCAGGCGTAAAATTGTTAAAAATAATTCTGCATCGACATCTTCCAGGACCACTTCCTTTCGTTGCGCTTCAATGAAGTTACCACAAAACATTTTGTAGAAGAACTCTGAAGCCGTCACCAAGTACTGTTTGTGTGCATAGATGCGTCGTTTTTCAGGCCCAACGATAAAAGTAACGTCTAAAAGTAGTTTGTTGTTCACCATTTTTTCAAGACGCCGGCATAGCGTAGTTTCCGTATCGTAGTTAAGCCCTTCGCAGGAGTTTTCTTCACTATCGAATAATGAGTTAGATTGTGCCATCATTTCCTGGAATTACAATAGAAAGCCAAAATTAAAATCTGAAGAAAAGTTAACGATTGATTAAAAGACAAACTCCATAACTTGATCGCACTAGAACATAGTAAAGCTAGAGAATGACGTATTTAATTATGTACATGGGTTTGCTTTACAACAGCTACATCACCATGGAACAAAGAAAGTAACATTAATATTTTTGAACAGCCATGTAGTGAAATGAAAAGCTTCCAATTCTACCAGTTTGAAGTGTAATTCACATTTTAGCAACACACTCAACAAAACAAAACGATATAAAACAGGTTCTTACAGGATCATAATTTCTAATTTTAACCATCGTGAGTTAACTTGCTGTTCACTGCTGATAGGTAGCTGAAGTAAATCTTCCATGCTGTCTGCCACAAATGCAAGAAACACAAGTCTCAACACGCGACGGTTTATCAACTGAAACAACTAACACAAAACTTAACTAATATTGAGGTCTTTTTTGGGGATGTTGCACGTCCAAAGGTTCGAATGCATATAAACAATGCGGCAAGATCGCTGGCTTTTGTAGGTAACACTTAGAAAAATTAAAAAAAAAACATTCGTTTCTTAAACCCGTGGCTTTTGTTTGGCATTCAATACCGTAGGTATATCTGTAGAAGCAGATCTTTTGTTTGAACAAGCCCGCAGGAGAACGAGCCACTATTGTGCAAAATCGACAGTATTCACTGAAACATTCAATACAACACCCAGTTGCAAATGGCGTCAACTTTGTACGCGATCGCACACTCCGAAGCCCAAGTGACAAAAGTGGACGAACGTTTTGGGAATTGGAAAAAGTGCTCGACTGATCCTGGGAGCGTGCCCATGTAATATTTTCGAACAGTTATTTTTAGTTTTCGAGTTATAGTTTCATGAGCTTACGGTATCGGAACTTTAAGCTTGTGGCATCAGTTGAAACGTCAGAGTAGACCAATTTTTCTGGTGCAATCAAAGTGATAGAGCGTTTCTACATACACCAAGAGAGCAGCTGAGACAATGACTGACATCATGCTTTGACACTGACTGACAGCATTTTCGGTGAGAGAAATCTAATCTAATCTAAATCTAGCCTGTGATTATCAGCCTAGATTATTTTTGCCTCAAAACTAGATTTAGATTCGAGTACCTGCTCGAAAAATTAGTAAAATAAGAATTTTTTTATAGAGACTTTGAGCCGGTTTTCATCATTCGCTTCTTTAAAAAAACAAGGAGGTTTTATCATTTATTCCAAGGTGCATCAAAGAGATAAGGTATTGGAATCTAGAATCAAATGGTTGTAGACCAGGTGATCTCATAAGCTGTTTTTTATAACCAAATTTGAACTTCACTTTTTGACAGGACGGGTGATAACTTTTGCCCAAACAGGTTTTCTGATAACTTGACGAATACACAAAACACTCTTTAAATCTTCACTCAGAGACAGTAGCGATAAAAATCAGCGTTCTAAATTGGGAATTGACATTTTCGAGCACGCATAACTGCGAATTCGAGAAATTTCCCTTAAACTGGAGCATTAAACTGGACCACCCAAGTGCCACAGATTAAGCTTAAACGACAGGAAAATCAAATATTCATAAAAAAAAAACGAAAGCTCCATAGTTTCAATGGTTTGCTCAATAGATGGCGTATCACAACTCATTGTGATGTCACACCATAACATCATCAAAAAATTTTTTCAACAAAACCCAAAGCTATGAATGTAAATGTCCATCGATGAAAGAAAGTCTAATTTACGAACACACGCCTATCGAGTAGTAGTCAAGCAGATATGGAAAAACAATTTCGAGCATATGTCACTTGGGGATGTTTTGTGCTTGTTGGCCAAGTGACATTTTCTCGAAATTGTTTTCTCATATCTGCTCGATTAGTACTCGATACGCCTGAAATTGTGGATTTGTGTATAATCAAGTGCATTGAAAGCGCCTAGATTTGGTATGTTCGTAAATTAGACGTTCCTCTATCGATGGACACACTCCGGCGTGAGAAACCGATTGTCAATTTTCTCACAGCCATTTCTCACCTGCAGTCTCGCTGTATGTAGAAACACTCACTGTTGATTTTAAAGGACTTTTTCTGAATTCCCTTAAACTGGTGCAGTCTAAGGGAAGCTTAAGGCTCCCTTAAACGAATTTGCTCGAATTCCCGATTTTTCGTTCTCGAAAATGTCAATTGGGAGGTTCGGTTGCTGTTGTCGGTATATTTGTCGGTTGGGTGTGCTGTTGGGTTTACCAGTTGACTTTGCCTACGATCTCCTTCCTTGAAATCGTGGTAGTATTTTGGTCTTTTGGCTGGAGTCGCTATTCCAGCACGAACAATGAACTGCGTTGTATCGAAATCTGTTTTGTTTAAAATATCACACAGGCAACAGTAAAAGCAGTTCCAGGAAGCTGATCCAACAGCAGCGACGAGGAAAATGCAGCTCGAGGATTGTAAACAATCTCAAACAAAGCGTGTTGTAGCTGGAAATTTACAATGTGTACAGCCGTTTTGATTATGCGATCGTGAAGTACATTTGGAAATGGTTTGTTGTGTTTGACAAAAACAAATTGAACATTTTGTATAATATCTTGCTGAACGTGCTTACTTTGTACCACTTTCTGTACCGAAGGTATTATCAAGATATGGGGATTTGAAAAGGAATTTGTCGTAATTTCAACCCGATGTTGTGAGTAAGTAATATATTGGTAAAATTTTCAAGCAAACAATTTTATGTAACTTTATGCTTAAAATGCACTGAAGCTAGCTTGTTTTTAGCTTTATAAATATGTCTTTACTTTAAAGGAATAATAAGTATTTGAGTACAAATTCAGCAAATGTAATTGATTTAAAAAAATCCTCTAACTGCAACAGGTATTTTTTGAAATGGCAAACAAACCGCCAAATCAACCAAACTTCATTGCTACCTGTCGCGACGGTCTATTCTGTCAAAGGTGTATTTGTTTACACACAAGCCAGTGGCGGAATCTTCTCCTTCCTTAACGCATTTTTGTTACAATCGAGTAAAAAGTTTCACATATTTTAAAGCGTATATGGCCTCAATTGCCTAAGCTATAGAGGTTGATAGCTGGATTCCCTGAACGAACCTCGCAAAGAAGACTAAAACAGTTGGCTTGTTTCAGATTTGATTCGCTGTATCGATGGCACAGTCATCTTCCGGCCCGACGAAAACGATGCTAGTATGGCTCGACTACAGCCGGCACATGCTGAGCACGCTGCAGGACATTTACGCCGACCAGCAGTACACGGACTGCCGGCTGGTGGTGCCCGACGGTGAGCTGTACGCGAACCGTCCGATACTGAGCATGGCGTCCGGGCTGTTCGAGGCAATCTTCACCAGCATGGTCACGCTCACGATGGACCCGTCCACGGTGCTCATACCGGACATGACGTTCGCCAACCTGCAGCGCGTCGTGCAGTTCATCTACACCGGCCGGGTGACGCTGCAGCCGGACGAGGTCGTTCCGTTTATGGAGGCGTGCGGGCTGCTGCAGCTCCGGGGCGTCGAATGTTGCGGCAACCGCACGATGGGCATTTACATTGACGAATCGGGCCCGGAAGCTACGGCGGAGGACGGTGATCCGTTCGCAACGGCCCCAGAAACGGATCCGCTGCACATCGACCACACCCGGTACCCCGGGGCGGTGGAAAAGGCTGAGCCGCCACCATTAAAACTTATTGAGCCGAATCTCGAATCTACGAGTGAGCTATTTCCGGGCAATATCTGCAAAGAAGAGTTGATGGTATCGGACGAGGACAGTGCGGAGGAGGAGGAGGAGGAGGAGGGTGATAAAAGTGACGCGGGCGAGGACAGCTCGATGGACGACAGCACGGACAGCGAGCAGGATGTGGAGCGGTGGATGGCGCTGGTGAAGGAGGTTGGAGTGGTCGACACGAGCCACCCGGGAGCGCCGAACTTCACGCCCTACCAGAACTGTCTGAAGCAGGCCATCGTAGCGGTCATTAGCGGGAATGTTTCGCCCAGAAGAGCGGCCGCCCGGTACAACGTACCCGCGAGCAGGCTGGTGCGCTGGACGCAGAAGGTAAAGCGAGCGATGAAAAAGAAACCAGAGACGGTAACTGCCAATGTGTCGCAGATGGTTGCCGCATACATTGACCGGAGCATACAGGAGTTCAAACAGCTGCTGGAAACGAGCGATGCGGACGAACGTGTCAGCTTGCTGAGCGACCCATCAAATGTGCTGATGTACGACGTGCGGATTATGCTCGCGATCCACGACATCATGTACACCGGGATAAGCCTGCGCGAGGCGGTAACGCGGTACAAAAACAGTCTCGGTTTGCTGAGAAACCGGCTGTACAATCTAAAGAGTCAGCGAATAACGAACCATTTTAAGTCGTTCGGCATCAGATTGAAAAGTGCGGACAAACAGACAAACGAGCGACAGGCGGCAGGGAAGAAGCGTCGAAGGTTTGAGACGGAGTCGGGGAAGATTTTGAAAACAGCCGATCCCTCCCGGTACGAGGAGAGTGTGGCCAAAGCGCTGGAGGCGATTGGTTACGGTCTATCTATCCAGCAAGCCGCAAACCACTTTCGCATACACAAAAGTGCTCTATGGCGGCACGCAAAGGCCAAGAACATAACCTTTCCGCAGGAAAGGACAGTTCTAAGGAAGAAAGCAGCGACAAAAAAAGTTAAACCGAGCGGTGGTGGTTCAAGCGCTGCCTCCTCCTCCGCTACGAACAGTTGCCCCGTAGTGCCGAAGCTGGTACCGTTTGGAAGCACTGGAGCCGTCACCACCGCCGAGCGCGTTAGGGATCGTGCAGGAGGTGGTGAGATCGCTCTAGCACCGGCCAGTACGGCGGCTCCTCCGATTGCTGCGCCGAGTTTGCTTCCCCTGCCCAAGTTGGTTCCGATTTCGAGCAGCTCGCTGCCGGAGTACGAGGAGCGGATGGAGGCAGCAATAGCTATGATATCGAATCAGAAAATGAGCTACCGGGAAGCGTCGGTAAAGTACAACATTCCCAAGGCAACACTGTGGAAGAAGATAAGTAAGATGGAGCCGAAGAAGTAAGCCAGGCAAATGGTGGCAAGCAAGTGAAAGTTGGACATAATCTGTGTAGTGTAAGTGGTGCCAATTATCGGTATTAAATTGTTCTCGCTTGATGTAAATTAGACTAAAGTAATACATTTTAATTTTACACTTAAAACCGGCTCCCTTATTGCAATGATAGAATGTATTATGCCCCTGTCTTTAAACTGCAGAAAGGAAGAGCAATTTTGCCTTATTTTTGGATACAGATTGTTTTAAATTTCTCAACTAGTGATGGGTAAAGTTGGCAAAAGACCAGAGTCAACTCCAATCCGACTCCAATAATTTCGGATCCGACTCCGGAAGGTAGAACCGCCCAGCACTATCCGGAGTCGTTCGGAATCGTCTGGAGTCGCCCGGAATCGGCTGGGCTACGAAGTTCACGCGCAAACTGAAAGACAAAAAAACACACCGAAATTAAAGGCCTGGTCATAAGCACATTATTCTGGCTCCAGTTGATTCTGACCGACTCTGACTCCGACTCCGGTCGACTCCGAATGACTCCGACTTTGGTCTTTTATGGTTCGGACAAGGTGCACAATTGAGACAGGAAACATACATTATTATCTTTGGTATAATACACACACTACATATTCTAATACAATTAAAGAGACGAGAATCGATGTGTGTCTGGTCGTAAGCCTATGATTGAGTGCCCTCTAGGTAGCCTGATCGCTCCCGAAGGTCTTAACGACTCCGGGCATCTCCCTCCGACCCTGGCGACTACGACTCCACCCATGTGCCACAAATCCACTAAACGACCACTAAACGGTTTCTAAATTGGAATCTAAAATGACTTCGTTTAGCAGACGGCAAACGAATGAAGCATTTTAAAAATAGCAAAAAAAAGCTGGTTTCGGAATCTGTTGGTGGGATACCCAGCCATTGGAGCTTTCCTCGCTTGAAGAGCTTTCTCCTTCCCTCTGCACTATTATATGGTTTCGCATTGAAGTTATGCATCGCTAGAGCTAACGGCAATATGATTGTTTAAATCGAAACCGTTAGCACCGAAACAAGTGAGATTTCAGTAATGATCGTTGGTATTGATACCCACGTAACTGACCACAGGGATTAATCATATAGATTTTTGCTCGGAATGTTTGAAGGGTGTATGGACCGTTATTAGATGAACTTAGGCGTAACATATTGCAAGAAAGAGACAGCTATACAATATTGAGTTATAAAACGCCATCTATGGTACAAACCACTGTAGCCTAAGGAGCTTTCGTTTGTTTTTCTATCGATATTTGATTTTTTAGTCGTTTAAGCTTAATCTGTGGCGCTTGGACAGATGACTTCTACTCCCATTTTACCGAAGTCGGAATCGGACTAACAATAATCGGAGTCGGATCCATCGAGCACATCACTAGTCTGAACATGCAACACAAGCGAAACTTCTAACGGCCCATTTGAATGGCATCTACCATACACGCACACCATCAAATGTAGTGAAATATTTCATAGCTGTCAATACGGGAGCGCTTTGTTTACAAACAACTTCCAGCACAATTCGGCATTGCCAGTTTTTCGTCTGCTTGTTTCAGCATGAACTAGAGAAGCACCGCAAACTGTGCCCGCCTGTGGTTTCTGAGTAAAAAGCGAATAATGTCCTGCACCTTTTCACAGCAAATGGCGAACAGCTCCTGCTTGACGTGGCTCAACTTTCGCGAGCACATGCTAAACACCTTCTGCGGAATCTACCGCACGCAGCAGCACACCGATTGCCGCTTGATCGTACCCGACGGTGAGCTGTACGCGAACCGTCCGATCCTGTGCATGGCATCCAGCTTCCTGGAGACGATTCTGGACGGTCTGCCTACCATCGGTGCGGATATGGTAACGATTGTAATACCGGACTTGACGCTAGCGACGTTACGCGCCGTCCTGCAGTTCATTTACACCGGGGAGGCAAGCGTACGGTCGGACGAAATGGCATCGTTTGTGGAGGCCTGCAGCTTTCTGCAGCTACGCGGAGTGCGTTTTATCGCGAATCAGATTGTGGGCATACGATTCGGCAAGACTGTTGGTATGGTGTCGGAGGAGCTTATTCCTGCCAGCGAAGGTTTGGAAGCGACGGCATGCCCAAGGCAAGAACTGTTCGTTGCGCAAGTGGAGGAACAGGCAGAAGAGGATGAGGAAGAGGAGGAACAAACAGAAATGCCCATAACACAATCACAGGTCCAACCTGTTGAATGCTTCATTCCAGAATCGAGCGAATCCGTCCAAGAACACGTTGAAGGTAATGAAATTGTTCAAGTCGTGTTGAATATCCCATCAGATGCGACTCCTGCCTGCGAACGGGAAACCTCTCAATGTGTAGAAATTCCACAGGAACGGTTAACGCAAGCAATTGAAGCAATTATAAAGGACCACGAAAGCTATGAAATCACATCCGTTCCGTGTGCAATCGACACCACCGTCCCAACCTCGTCGGAAACACATACAACGAACCTTCCGCCGTTCGAAGATGAGCTGGAACAAGCAAACCCCGAACCAACACTATCCGACCCTGCCAGTTACGATGCACGTCTTGCGTTAGCGATGGATGCAATCCTTCACCACGGCATTAGCTACCGGATTGCCGCCAGGCAGTATAGCATCGCTAAAACGGTACTGTGGCGCAAGGCGATGAAAATGCCGCGACCGGTTCGGGTCGGCTCCCCGAAGCTGAGCGCTCAACGGCGGGAAGCGATCGATGCACTGAAAACGGGCGAGAAGCTCGCACACGTGAGCCGACGGTTCGAGATTCCGCTGTCGACGCTGCACCGGGAAAAGCAACGGCTGTACAGCAAGGGCGCACTGCCGAGCAATGTGTCGCTGAAGCTGCGCGGTAAGGATGAGTCGGTGCGGAAGCGGTTGCAGGAAGCGGTTGGTGACTGTGTGGCGGGCAGGATGTCACTGTCCGAGGCAGCCCGGACGTACGGCCTACCGAAGACGTCCATCTGGCGCAGGGTACGATCGCTACAGACCAGTGGCTGCAGTAGTAGCGGAATGAAGGAGGATAATTCTGCAAGCGACGCAATGGCAGAGCGACCGAATCAATCGGAAGAGGCTGAGGTGGAGGTGGAGGAGGAGGAGGAGGAGGATGATGATGCTAAGCTAACGATGGGGGGCATCCTGTTAAGGGGGAGTGATACGCTTCAGGTTGGGGCAGGATATATGTCCGATGAGAATATTTCGGCGAGCGATTTAGCGCAATTAAGGTATCAGCTGACCTCGAACTATGACGATCACGTATTGCATGATAGTTTATAATAAAAAGTAACGAAGAAACTAGTGAATCTGATTGAAATTTGATTTTTTCTAACAGCGTCTAATAAGAAATGATGAAATTTCCATTTTGGGAAGAAACAAATAATTACCTAAAGGCCAAAAGTTCAAGTTCACTTACTCACGATCCTTGAACTCGATTATTTCAAGACGGCCAACGTGTTTTCTCACAACTCACTAAAAAACTGGCATCGGTCACAGATCGTACAGTAGTGTATCCGGTTATATTTCAGCCTAAGAACGAAAACGATTCAACGCTCACCAACACCGCAACTGCCATGCGTTCGATTTTGCACTCACTCTCTCCCTCCTTCCCTCATTCGCCTTACTTTTCCGCCGGCTTGGTGGCAACCTCCTCCGTGGCCGGATTGGCATTGCGGAAGTTCGGGAACTGTTCCCACGGTGCGGACAGATCAAACTTGCGGAACTCCTGGGCGAGCTCGAGCGGTTCGCACACGACCCGCTTCTTCTCGTCGTCGTACCGCAGCTCGACGTACCCGCTCAGCGGGAAGTCGCGGCGCTGCGGATGCCCCTCGAACCCGTAGTCGGTCAGGATGCGGCGCAGGTCGGGATGGTTCGCGAAGAACACGCCGTACATGTCCCAGATCTCGCGCTCATACCAGTTGGCCGCCTTGAACACCTCGTTGCACGAGTCGATCGGCGTCAGCTCGTCGGTGTACGTCTTGACGCGGATGCGCGAGTTGTACCGCAGCGACAGTATGTTGTAGATGATCTCGAAGCGGTACGGCCGGGACGGCACATCCATGCCGGCAATGTCGACCAGGTTGGCGAACTGTGCGTTATGGTGGTCCTTCAGGAACTGCAGCACCGGCACGACGCCTTCCGGCGCGATCAGCACCTCCAGCTCGTCGCCGGACGTCAGCTGCACCTTCTGCACGTACTTGGGCATGCACTCCGCGACGTACTTGCCAAACTCGGACAGCTCCGACCGGGCGGCAGCATCCGGCTTGCGGACGGTCGCTAAAACGAGACAAAAGGAGCAGCTTTATTAACAACGGGATAAGGTGCCTATGCGATGGGAGGATACGAACGTCGCGATTCGGCCGCCGGTTCGGTGGACTTGTAGCGGAGCATTACTGTTGGAGCAGCACGGGAAATACCTGCGTGGACAGAATAAAACGACCGATAGTACAGTCCGGAACCATATCAAAACAAATAGCCGCAGCACCGTGCGATCGTGCGGGGAAGGCTATTTCGGGTGGCTGTTGTCCTTACCGTTTGCGCCGAGCATGCCGCTCTTGGCGAATGCCGAGGCGAAGGAGCGCAGGATGGAGGCCATCGTTTACGGGCGTTTAGGGGTTCGTAACGGTCAAAATCCTATTTCTAGGCCCGGGCCGCGGAAATTAAAGCAATCCTCTCCCGAAAGATTGGTGCCTTTTTATGTAATTCCGTTTTTGTCACCCTTTTTGCTGTTGACGTTTGCCGCAATGTTTTTGACAGCTCGCTGCAGGACACTGTGGGCGTCTTGGGAAAAGCAAAGTGGTCAAAATAGGATTCCTTTTTTTGTGTTATTATTTCATCTTCAAGTGTAAACTACCAAAAGAAAAAGGAAAATATGAAGCTTATCAACAAAATGAAACCACCAATTGTTTTTTAAACAGCGCTGTCGATCGATTCTTCAACACAATATGGTACGCGGATGGGATGCGCTCCCGAAATGAACATCATGCCCGGATCGGACCGTTCCGCCAGCAAAGAACGACCCGCTCCGGCCAATCGGTGCGCCACCACTATCGACACAGAGCAGCTCAATTGTGCAGAACGCTGTCGCTCGGCTATCGGAGGAAAAAATGGTTTTTCTAGTGGTAAAAAGGTTTTAAGGTGCGTAAAAACGACCAAAAACGGCGGGGGAAGTGTGTTGCATCGTCTGTGTGATGAAATAAACGCACCAAAGTACGCCTACAGCGGCGCAATCACTGCGCAAACGATCTTGGCTGGGATCCCTGCTGGCTCGGCGGAACCAAAAAGTCACCAAAGTGTGTCCCACCACTGTGTCTCGGGTGGTAGGTGTGTGAAAAGCAATGGACAGAACATTTTTTCACACGCGCCTGTGTGCGCGCGCGTTTGCATGAGTGTGTGTGTGTGTGTGTGTGCGCGTTTGTGTGTGCTTTACGGGTTTCTACTGTAAGGGATTGCAGGAAGGAAAAAGAGACGTGGGAGGGTTGCGTGAACAGAGCGAGTATTGCCAGCAGGATGAAAATGTTTTCCTTAGGCCAGTGCCAGCACAGCCCCGCAACAAAGTGAATGGATCGAAAGGGAAGGGAGCGAGCGAGAGGGAAAGAGAGAGTGAGACGAGTGTGTGAGGGTGGGAAGCGCGTTGCGTAGTAAAGAAACACAGTGGCGGTGTGGTGATGGTGTGCGAAATGGGTGAGAAAGTACCGCACAAACAACAAGAAATGGGCTTACCCGTGTAATTTTAAAAGTTGCGCCTGTTTTGCAGTTAAAAGAGAATGCAAGACGAGAGCGAAATAAGAAAGAAAAAGAAAAAAAATCACACACACACAAAAGCGAATCCATCGCAAAAGTCAACACGGTCGCGCGACTGGTACGGGATCAACAAAATCTTTCTCCTGCCTTTTGGGATGTGTGTATGTGTGTATGTGCGTGTTTGGACAGTCCCCTGCATCAAGGGGTGGGTGGCTGAGTGTTGTTTGCCCGGTACAGTAAAATGCCCCGTCCGTCAGCGGGAAAGGGTGGTGTCCACCATCTGGGCGCTGTGAAAAATGGGCCCATTTTCCAGGGTGGAAAATGATGGGCAGCATATGATAAAAATACCCAATACACGGGTGAATTGCAGCTGCACTCTCGCGCGTGGCGTTGAATAGATGGAACGGGTTTTGCCCGTGTTTACTTTACGCCTGGTAGCAAGGGAGGGTAGGAAAAAGCAGAAGCAAATCTTAGCCAGCCTCAAAGAAGAGCTCAATTGCGCTTTGAAAGAAAATGGATGAAAGAAGGCATTAATCACTTCCCAGAAAAAAAGAGGAAACAAATGTTTCATACCGATTTCCCTGATCGAAAGATAAGCACCATTTGTTTGGCCCAAGATTAGATGCGATAAGATCACTTTAATTGGTTCTTGGGAAAAAAGGGACGAACTGGGAAGGGAAGCAGCAGGGGAACAGAATTGATGAACCATAATTGATGAAGCTTCTTTGCCTGTGCATTACCTGAAGAACGCGCGTGTGCATACCTCGCGGTGCGTGTGCTCTTGTTGGTGTGTGTTGGTGCAAAATTAAACCCTTTCCATCTGTCCGGTTAAAGCCCCCTTAAGGGACGCACTCACATACACGCGTCTCTCTCGCTCTCTCGCTCTCTCCACACACAGCGTGCGTGAATTATTTGTTGTGCAAAGCGCGACTATGACGGTTCAACCATTGAAATGTATTTTAATGCTTTTTTTTCTCCCCCATTTTCTTTCGTTCCCCTGTTTGTTTAGGCGCTATTGATGTAACCGACCCAATGCACAACAGTATGCAGAAGCTGGGCAGCATAGTGTGCGATGTGAACGGAAATGTATCGCACGACGAGTAGGTGAATGGTGTCGACCGAACGCTACATCCGGTTCAGTACTTGGATGGAAACATCTTTTTTAACGAAAATTGGAAACCGCGCGAGTCGAACTGAAACGGAAGCCAACGTGTAGAGCGCGTTTATCGCCGAACGGAAAAGGGGGAAAAAAAGACGTAGCGGCCGTAGCGGGTGGTGGGAGCTTGGGAAGGCAACGGGAAGCAGCAGCATCAATCTCTACCCCCGCCCCCTGGTTTGGTGGGCCGAAAAGGGTGGACAGAAAGGCCGGAGCGCAGTGAGCGCCCTTTTCTTCCGCCGTGGTGCGTGGTTAGTGCGCGTGCGTGCGTGAGTGCGTGCCGCGTGTGTGTGTGTTCGCGCGCCCTTGTTCCGTGTGCTCGGCAGTGTGTGTGTGCGTGCGTGCGCGCTGTTTTCCGTGTGCTGCTGCGCCGTGCGTGTGTGGCGCCATTCCGACGTGCTTTCGCGAGCCGTGCCAGTGTGTGTGAGTGTGTGCGGGGAGGTTTTTTTTTGGTGTGTGCTTTCTCGGTTGTTTGGAAACGGCAGATAACGCCAACGCGAAGCGAACGGCGGCTGGCGGCCGGGTGGAAGTGAAAGCGAAGGGTATGCGCGCGCGTTTTTCTGCCGTACCGTGGCTTTGTGGTTTGCTTGCCGCGTTGCATCCCTGCCTGGCGATGCTGTGTGCGTGAGTGTAGTGAGTGTGTGTGTCTATGCATTTGTGTGTTTGTGCACACATGTGCCTGCAAAAAGGGCTAAACAGAGCAGAGCAGTAGCAGTGGCAGTGTGAATGCACGTTTCCCGGGTGCACGTTTTGCGTTCCAGCAGGGAAGGAAGAGGGGAGAAGTGTTCGAATACTGTCGGCTGAGAAGCGCAAAGTGCTGTAACGCGTACGCTGCAGTGTGCCACCCATGTGCCCGGGTGGTGAAGAAGGCGGAGGAGCCGGAGCAAGCAGGAGACCGTGAGAATTTGCTCGCGTATCCTTTTTTGTTGTTTTAAGCCCCCGGCCCCGGTGGAGGGAAGGGAAGCGTAGAGCGTAGTGGAAACATTTGGAAAGAAAGAACGCGCGACACCGCTGACGGACGGACGCTCATTGCGAAGACGACCCCCGGTTGGATTGTTGGGAGAGAAGATAAACACATACAAACAGAGAGACGTACGAAGCGAAATATTAAACACAAAAACACCCTGAAAAAAAAAGGTGAGAAATATGATGATGATGTAAATGTAGGGTTCTCAGAGATGGGGCATGGATAAAATAATGATTTACTTTTCAGGGGAAAAAACATGCTCGCGTTATGACGCCATGTGGTGGCAATGTTTATTTAAAATGTTTCTTGATTTTGCGAAGTCCTCTGTTAAATCATTCCTATTATCTGTAGGCAATTGACATTTGGATTTATTTAATCTAATGTACAAATATCAGCTGTTGCGTGAATCATGCGTGAAAAACAGCCATTTCCTTCTTAAGGTCGCTTTAGACCTTTAGAATCACAAAGAAATCCATTTAATTTATTAAATTAATATGGTTTATAAATCAGATAGTTGGGGAATTGAAAATCCTTCCTTTTGGTGTACGATAAGCCATATTGTGATAAAAAAATATTGAAATATAGCAGAAAACCCCAAAATTACCAACTCTTTCGGTTGCCGCCTGTCCAGACTTTGTTTGATTAAAATGGAATCAAAGACTGTTTGATCTTATCTTCTTAAAATCATTTTTCACTTTTATTTGAGCTTTCCCAGTGGTTGTTTTCTATTTGCCGGCTGTTTGTATAAGATATCATGTTACACAGACTGACTGTTAGCATTCGTTTTAGTTAATTTGTTATTATAGATACTTCTACAGTCGCAATATTGATCTGTTTATATATTTTCATATTTATTTATAAATTTATTTAACGATCGGTGGACAATAGTATCCTTTGGATGAGAGTTAAACAATGTTTTACAACTAACACACAACACTAAAATGCACACTATGGGACATAACTCAGCACTTGAACAGACAACACACGCCCATTAAACTCAGTCTGCGACATCAAAAGCGTCGTTTTTCGGTGTAATTTTAATTCCACAGCACAGTTTTATCTACAGGAATTTTAAACCCCTGTAAAGAATTCAAACCATGTTTCAAATGATTCTAAATTTTATTTTCATATTTTAGGTTACTTCTCCTACTTCTTGGCGCAAATATCATGGCATGGTCATATCAGCCTTCTATATATGTATGATAAAAATGGACATAGTATTACTCCATTACTGGATCACAATGTGTTTGCTACGGGAAAACAGTTCCAATTGGGAAAAGAACTTCGACAGACTTTAGAACTACTGGAGCCAGCGTGACATTCACTAGATAGCCTTATTCCGTTTACACGCTTATCCTAAACATGTGCCAAAACATATCCAGTGCGGTAATCCTTTTGCATCTGTTTATCGTTTTACACCAAACAAATCCCTCAACAAGGTCAACGAACAAGAACAAGCAAGCAAAAAGGAGTTAAAGACCAGTGTGTTTAAAAAACTACAAACTACACTGAGTGGTTTTGGGTTATTAGTCTAATGCATATAAGAAATCTGTGGTCTCTATTTTACCATGCTATTTACAAAAAAGGCACAACACACAGTTTTGCACAAGTTTGCCCTTCACAAACGATTGCAACAGATTTCTCATTCACACACGATGCCGTCATGCCGGTCCGTTCTCGGTGAACCGCGTACAAAGTAGTGACGCTGAACCGGCAATGTAACCGCCCGGTAAATGCTTTCGATGCAAATTTTTCATCCCTTCTCACTGTCGGGGCCCTTGCTTGGTTCCCCCCATAATCATACGCCGCCTGTCATCGGTACTGCCTCTTATCTCGCATCCTTGCAGACAGTGCCGGTTGCCCCGCCAGGTACGATAGGACCGATTAATAATAATGACAATAATAATAAAAACGACGGCGTATTAACTTTTCTTCCTTCGTTTCGCTCTTTCAGGCCAGCATGCGAAGGTTTATGCGCAGAGCGCCGCGACAGCCGTGTGATAGGGGTGTGTTAAAGGGAACGTCTTTTGAGCGTGTATGCGTTTCCCCCGGCATTGCATTGATAAACGGTGTAATGACGCCCTTTTCCTTTTCGTTGTTGTTGTTGTTGTTGTTGCTGGGCGATCGATTGTTTCACGATCTCAGACGAAAACAGTCGAAGCACATAAGGACGAATGAGGGCGAAAGAAGTGGGAAGAAGACGGTGGAGGGAGGGGGGTTAATTTGCTCCCGTCTCGGAATGTAGCCAGTTTGCCTCGGTGGGGCGCAACACGGTCACCAACGGATGAGTATGGTAGTGTATGGTGGTGGTCGAATCGCGCCAAGCAGAAGCATAAACGCTTGTTTGTTATCTTCCGTTCTTTCCACTGCTGGTTATGCTTTTGTGCACATGCTTACGCTTTTTAACTGTTTGCTTTCGGGTGATAGTTTGCGTCAGACGCACTGCCATTAGGAGATTCCCGCGAACGGAACTCGTTTTTTTTTTTTCGTTGGTGGCGTCGTTTTGGTGGGAATTGATCTCACGATTTGCGCCAGCGTGGTGAACGGCCCGGGTATGTTTGATACCCGATCGCAAACGTCCAGCAAATCCACACGCGTAGGATGGCGGTTTTCCATGTCCAAGCTTTTGCGTCATTGGGGAAGCGTTGCGTCCAAGCATTACTTCGATTCGATCGTTTTGGTATTGTTAATTTATGATCTTTGGCTGAAGAGATCTCCATGCATCGTTCTGTATATTTCAGTTAAAAGTATAAATTTTGTATGCATTGTTGATTTTATTAAAAAATTTGGAGTTTATATTCGATTGTAAAGTCTTGAGCAATATCATTTTAAGTCCAAGGCTCTTCAGCTTATTTCATGTATAAGCCTGGAATGTCAAATTTATTTAGATGCAATCCAACTCTATAACTCAACATAATTAAATCATTTGGTCATTGTTGTATTATAATAAATAGTTAAAGTTATTATTGAAGTTTTATAGACTACAATGGCGGGTCTAGTACCGCAATTGTACCCTAAAAGTAAAGAGTCATAAAATGTGTCACAAAATAATATTTAAATGCAACAATTTTAATAAAATTATACTTTTTTATAGTTTTATGTAAGAAGAAGTCAGCTTGGAGCAGCCAATCCCTTATAGAGTCGACCGTAAACTCTGCTTATACCAAACCTTTCACTGATTTATTGATCGCATTGGGTCGCAAGGCTTTGACCGGTGACAGTTTAGCTGCAACGAACCTGTTTTATTGACTTCTTTTTTCCCGACGTTGTTGTTGGGGCATTGCTGCCGATCCCCCGCGGGAATGCGAAATGAGTCACACCACCGGCTGAGAAGGAGATTGCTTTTCGCGACCCACCGTAAAATGTCGTCATCGGTCGGCGTTTTAACAATAGCCAGTACAGTTTTGCAAAGGCCTCTTACGTATGCGATCGTCTGCAGCTCTCGTGTGCAGCAAATGTGTAAATAATGTAGCTTAAAATGGACGTGATTATTTCAGAAAATGGTATTAAACGGATGCAATATGATTTTAAGAACTAAAATTAGCATAACAAAAATCTAATAAATATACCATCGCCTCCAAGTGGAGGCACATGTGTTGCTAAAAACAGATAAATAAAACACCACCGTTTTCTGGCACGTCGGGCGATATCTGCTGGAAGAGTTCCAAATCATCACACGGTCACTTTTCAATCAAATAATGTAGGATGATTCTTCATTTCCTGCTCGGTTGGTCGGGCAATGCTACTGCCTAAAAAAATAGAAGATGACGCATCATAACACACGACGGCAGCTCTTTTTTAAAACGTTCCGTTTACTTTGCCCAGAACTGGGAGTAGTAGTGCATCATAACTTACACATGCGGGGGGTTTTGTTGTTGCCGTTAGATTATATAGGAAAGATGACGTATCGTTTCAATGGTGAGGGTGTGTGTGTGTGTAGAACGATTTTTCACAGCGTTCCAATGTAGCCGGTCCGTTAGAAATTGTTCGAGCCGTATAAATACGTTACACTGTGGCACTAAATGCATTATATTCATGAGTGCAATGAGTCAAACAATTTTACTAGGCCAGCTCAACAAACCACAAAATATTTGGCCAAGTCAGCCAAACCTTTCTTTTTTGCTCATCTTTATTCTATTTACAGGGTTTTCCAAGTCAGTTTCGAATGTAAACATTGTTATTCACCGCATCCTAGATGTTTTTCAACAGCTGGCAAATGGTGCATTTGCCTCAAAATGACTTGGAAAACCCGGTATTGTTCACTAGAACAGGACGCTCTGCAGGAAACGCCAGGCGCCATTATTGCGGTAGCTAATAAATTAAACATTCTCAAAATGTTGTCGCCAACGATCGGATTCCGAAATTCCTCTCACACAACCTTCAATGGTGCAATACCCGTTGCATTATGCCGTAAACTTATGCTGCTGTTTGCATTCCGTCGTTACGTTCAATGCCAAAAGAAGAGCGCGAGGGGGGGGGGGGGGGGGGAAAGCATTGTAAGACAGCAGGAAATATGATTGCACGAAAGCCTTTGGGGAAGGATTTTCCATAAGCTTTTGGGGTTAAGAATGTACTGTTCGATTAGGGTTAGAGAAAGCATAAATCTCACGAATTTCACCATATGCGTTTTGTGTGTAGTAAAGTCTGTTCTGGTGGAGTCGGTGTTAGTGCTGCACACATTTTTTAATGGAATAAATTAGAGTGCATTTAACAGCAAAATACTCTCCTGGTGCAGATGTTTTACTTAAGAGTATAATTTAAATCTTTATAAACGGTGAATGAAATTGTACATTTTGAATATGGGAAAAATGGTATATAAAGGAGACGAAATCAATTTCATATATTAAACTTCGCTCCAGCTACTTAACAAAATAACAAAAAAAGTGCAATCACTCCCGGGGTACGATTGACAGTCCATATTTTATTCGACCGTACTAAGAGATTGGAATAAAGCTAAAAAAATAGAAATCAATTTTATCTTCCCGCTTTCGTCTGGCAAACTCCTTGAAGAAGTTAAACAGAAGAATACAAAAAAAAAACAGTTCCTGATACTGATTTCGTATTCAGACGAAATCGAGCAATCTTCTCCGTGATGATCCTTTAGATTCGATTTTCATTTTGTTTGGTGCTTTCGCGAAACCTTACCGGGGGCACACTAACTCCATCCGCCTCTCTCTCTCTCTCTCCTATCCTTAGGCACACAACACACAAGATGATGTGCGCCTTTTCTTGAAATTCAGATAAAAGTGTAAGAGTGGCTTCTGCTGCTGCTTCTGCTGCTGCATCCGGATGATGAAAAGACACGGTGGTCGGGCCAGCAGCGTCGTCACCCCTTCCTGCTGACACTTTTCACCTCCCTCCTGTGTTCCCGGCCGTTGAGCCGGCTTTAGCAAAGTACCCCGGGAGAATAGTTACGATTGTTTTATGATCCGTCGTGTTTCGGCTGCTTCGGCTTCCTCTTCCCTCTCCCGGTTTTCCGTTTGCGCGGCCTAGAGCATCTTTCGGCGCCGTTGTGTGTGGCGACGTGAAGATTTTTATGAGTTCATTAGCTGGCCCCTGCTGTACATCATTGGCATCATGCGTACCCCGGTGGCGTTTCCCCCAGTGAGCAGCAGCAGTGAGTCACTTTCGTTGTATGCCGTTCCATTCGCTTGTGCTTGGTATGGCTGCGGTAGTTTTTCGATTTATCATACTTTTTATTTATTGATTAGTGAAGAGTGGTGAAGAAAAGTCATGCTTTTCTTCGATAATGCAGGATTTTTGGGAACAATTTATTTTAAATTTCACGGTGGCAGTGTTGCAAAATGTCAATGTCATAAAAAAATCTGACTGAAACAAAATCCATATCAGCGTCACGTACTCAATTGTGGTAATCAGAGGTGATACTCAGAACGGTTGGTGTGATCAATACATGCTCATGACTTGTTTACGACCATCGCTTGGTCAGTCACTATGTCACGACTTTTTTTTTGCTGTGATCAGTTTTGCAAAATGTCACTGACATAGTCATGACAAATTCCGGCTGAAACAAAATTATCTCAGCGTCACGTGCTCTCTACTGTAATGATCAGAGGTGAGCCTCAACATTGTGACATTGTGTGCAACCAACTCTTGGTCAATCACTTGGTCGCGACATTTTCTGTCGGTGATCATCGCGATGGTCATGGGAGATATGCAGTGCGTGCGAGTGGTTCCAAGAAACAAAATGGCCATGTTTTCTCGCTCTGTTTGACCCGTCAGATAATCAAAACAGATAGAGGGAGAAAGCATGCTCACTTTATTGTTAGAGCCCACGCGCCAAGTATATTCCAAAAATGTCGTGATTATCGCCAACAAAAATGTCGTGACCAAGTGAGTGACCAAGAGTTGGGTGCTAATCAAAATGTCACCAAGCTTGTGATTGATTCTCCAACTGTTTGAGTATTGTCACTGATCATCTCAGTTGTGTACGTGATCTGATTTGAGCTTCGTTTCAGTCATGAGTGGCATTTGGCAGCACTGTTCACAGCCAGAAAAAAAATCATGATTATGCTTGCGCCGGCACTGAGCTAAGCTTGTCAGTCGCGTTGAACTCAAGAATTCAAACTTCGTGTTCAGCATGTCATGACGCACTTTTAGTGACTATCAGCAATGAACATCAAGCTACCATGGATATGTTCATTGTTTTCGTTGGTGAAAATCTCGTGATACTCATGACACTTTGCAGCACTGACAGCGTCTGATGGTTATTTGTAGCCTCTTTTAGTAGTTGTTAAAGGTTTTTTTTTTAATTTTTTTCGACAAAATTGGCAAATAAATTAGCAAAGGCCAATTAAGCTTTCGGGTTCGTTAGAATCACAAATTGTTCTGCAAATCAAAATTTATTATAACATGAACAGTTGAACGTAGTTTCACAATTTCTTTTTTACATTTTTATCATACAGTGCATAAAATAACTATACAAACACGTACTTTTTCGTAACAAATGTTCTTCTGTTTGGGGAACGATATTTATCATTCGCGTTGTATTTTCCATTTTGCGAATTGTTTACATCAACAATGATGCATTTTAAAATTGTTTTGTGTTCCATTATTTTTGCTTGCTGAGAGGAGTTGCTACAAATATTCAATAACCTAACAACCTTCAATAACAACATCAACCTCATCAGATCAAGCTGATCAAGCCCGTAATACACTGGTTTCCGGCTCAGTTTTCAATGTGAACAGCGTAATTCAAAAGTTTCAAGATGTTTTTCAGCAGCTGTCATTATTCTTGACAGCTGGACTGTTGAAAAATCCTCGCGCGATTGTTGAATATTGCCGTACACAATAGACAGTGTAACCGGAAAACAGTGTAAGTCATTTTTTACATTTTTAATGGTTTTTTTTTTACAATTTGAATTAACCAAGACTGAAAACCTCAGAATAGTTATCATGATTTCAGTAGCCAACTGCCAAACTACAAGTAAAAAAGGTGGCAAAAAGCCCCAACGATATTTAACTAATTGAAAATAAATATTTAGTAACTTACTCGAAGCGCAAGGAGTTTCCAAATAATACAAATTAAATAATAATATTCTCATCAATTCTCGAAAAAGCTATCGTTTACATATTTGTGTCATGCACTGTATAAACACACATTCTGCTTGGGCACAGTGGGGCCAACAAATGAGCTCACAATCAATTTACAGCCGGCAAATGATTAACCGCAGACAGAGACACACACACACACTGTTGTTAATTAATATTTAAAAATCCATCCCCAATAATCCTTCCGAAACGACGACGACGATCATCAACGCGCGTTATCTGGTCCTTTTGGAAATCGCTCTTTACAAACGAGTTTTTCTTTCACTTTTCTTTGAAACATGCACTAAAAAAAGCAAGAGCTATAGCGCTCTCGGTGGCAACCGTTTTATGGTAGCTCATTATGCAATGCTCATAAAAAAAGGGAACGAAGCATACAAAATATCACAATAATGGGCAGGGGGAAGAATATCATCTCCTGCGCTGCAACAATAAAACGGGCAACAACAATCAATATTACGATCGCGGCGTACAAAGCTCATTTTTAACAACGGAAGAAGACGGCGAAGGGACCGAAGGGAGTAATTATTACAACAGCAGGAGGAGGAGGAGGGAGGTACCCGCCGCAAGGTGCAGGATATTAATCGGAGCCCTATAAAATGTCACTAGACGGGCTTTAAACTTGTTCGGCTCGTTTGTCTGCCGTTGCTTGTGTGTGTGTGTGCGCGTTTGTGTGGTGGTGGCCAGCAACTCCGGCATTTCTCGGTTGGCAATCGATCCTGGCCGGTCGGTGCCGGGGCCATGCGATGATGGGAAATGTAAATCGTTTGCACCAGCCAGCGGGCAGCGAGCGAGCGTTTTGCCTTCCAATAATTATCCCATTATTATCGGTACCTTCGGACGGTTTTTCGTCATGGCAAGTGGGGTTTTTTGTTTTTGTTTTGCGGCCCAGGAACAGGGGAGAGGCCCTATTAATTCAAACGATCAATCACGACGGTGCAGAGTCCGGCACACACACAGACACACCGGTGTCTCACGTACGAAAAGAAAGGAAAAGGGGTGGAGGTGGTGTGTAAATGCATCATTTATGCTTCTGGAATCGTGCACTGCACAGATTAGAATGTGCATTTTCTTCAATCCGGTTTATCTCAACGCGTGTGGCATAACGAAGTCGTGTGTGTGTACGTGAGAACACGAGATGATGCATTTGTGCATCGTGCTGGTTTAATAATAGTTGTGGAGCATATATTTTTGTATCCTCCTGCTGTGAAAAGTATAAAAAGTAATAATTTTAAACATATCAAAAATGATAAAGTAAATGGCAGAAATATTTTTGCTTCAATATTACCATGTGGGGCATATTGAATCGTTCTGAAGCGTGAACAATTTGAACCTCTCCTCTGCCGACGGTTGTAAAATTCGGTTTGTTGCAGTAATTAAGTCTTCGGCAATTTGCATTTAATAAATTATGCATTGTCTGCAGCTCAAAATTAAGTCACCAGAAAATTCGTGCCGAGAGGCAGAAGAGTCAACCGTGGTGCGGATGGGGGATTTTTATACAAATTAACGCACGAGCAAATACGCAAGCTTCAGCGCGATCCGTCCGTGTGATCCATGCTGGTAAACACAAGATATAAAAACATAATTATACATAATTAACTTTTTTTATCGTTTTCTCTATCTCTCTCTCTCTCTCTTGGCTGAATGCCGGAGAACGCGGCAGTGTCCACCATGTGGGTCCCACACACCATGATGATGATGATGGTCGGCGATCGAGCGGAGCGGCTGCTTGCGCATCGCGCGCAGCATGTCGTCTGTTGCGCCTGTCGGAGTGTTGTACTTCCTGGTAGAATTTGTTAGCTGCTTCCGTTCACGGGGGTGTGATGGCATTTGACACTCTTGAGCGAAGAAAATGGAAATGAGTGAATAAAGTTCCAGCACAAACTGGTCGAAATAGGAACTCCGCGGGTGGGACTAGAACTTCCTTTTTGATTTAAGCAGTGTGATTAGAGTCAGTGGTTGATATTTATTTCATTTTTAGAGATTCATTTCGTCTTCTTATGACATGCGCGGTCTTTTAGTTGTGACAGGATGTTGTATTATGATCATTATTACACACTGATGGCATTCCGTTGCTAATTCCTTTAAATGTTTCGTCATTACAGGGTTCGAACTGAGTTCCGCTAACGCGCTTTATCGATGCTGCTCATGCTAATTTCCTCTTCAAGCGCTTCTTTGTACCGAAGCGACCGGTACGAATGGCACAACAGTCATCGCACTAGAGCCGTACGATCTTTGCTGAGCCAGCAACATCTCCGCATCGTACTTGGTCATGCCTTTAGCACGCAGTTGGCGCACTGTCAGCCGGTTCAGCACAATCGCGTCCGGTCGGCACCAGCCAGCAGTTTGGCCGGCAGTCGTGGTTGATGAATGCGGCCGGGTCCAACCACAGCTGGGCGGTAACCCTTCCGGCAGCTGTACATGACGGAAAAATCGTTCCGCCCCGGTTGTGCCGCAGGTTCGCCTCCTCCCGCTAGCTCAGCACAGCGATGCACCCGACCAGCCACTCGAACCGGGTCGTTCTTCAGCCAGCGCCGGGTGGAGCAAACTTTCGCACCTTGGTGACGTTCGAGGGAGTAGCGATGGCAGGGGCAGGATCGTGAAGCCGGAACGCTGATCCAACGCTCGGAGATAGTGATAGATGTGTGCTTTCTGTCGGTCCAGTGCACGCCGGCTGTTGAGCTGCAGCGATGGGGGCATCCGGTTCATTAGACGCTGGTAGCACTGGATGTAGTTGTGCGCTCGCTGGAACTCCTCCAAGATGTGCTTCAGCTCGTTGTTGTGTGTCTTGTGCGCCTAGAAGCTGAGCAGTGGGTCAACCGCTAGAGCCTTGGCGAGATCCACACAGTGGGACAGTTCTTTGGGCGGCATGCCTCCAGTGATGGTTACTTGTGGTACACATCAGTGATGGTTACTTGTGCCAACATGTTTCTGGAGGTCGTTGGCGATTAGTAAATTCTAGAAATTCTACAAACAAAACGAAATGAACTCCCAGCACAAAAGCGGCGTCAGTTGAACCGAGCACACATTGTGCAAATTAGGCGCCAATTCTGAGCGGCGAAAGTACAAGTGTCAGCCGTCACAATCGTACTGTCAAAAGGGGGGTGTTGTTGTTTTCAAATGATTTGTATCATCCGTTGGATGGATATTATCTACGGAGCAAATTGAATGGAGTTGGTTTAGTTCTGATAATAATTTAAAAGCAAAACTTATATTATTTCATATATTCTTCTATATCAGGATCAGTAGTATCAGGAGCATACAGGTTTTTCAATGCGCGGGCTTTGGTTGGGCATTTTAGGGTTATGTTTTGGTTAGCAGTTGTAGGAAATACCGGATAAAAATAGCATTTTTTAAACTTATTTCTAAAGTTGATACTTAACTTAAGGAATAGCGTTTGCATTAACAAGGGACTTTTTTCATCTGGCTGTAGAAGCTAAGCGAAATAAGCGAATCTACGACGATGCGAGTTGCCTTTCGTAAGTAATGCGTGCAGGCATGTTTTTAAGACCTTCCTCGATTTTTATCAATTCCTCCTCAGTTTTCACGACAAATTTGTTGGGATAGAGTCTCAAGTCACTCAGGGTCGTCGGCCATTAGGAACTGTGCTTTGTTTCGATGCTCTGATTGTTGTCCAACAGTGCCAAGATGTTGTAGATGCCAGAACAGCCTTATACGCCATCCACAAACAATCGCACGGAGAGTCCGTTTTAGACGCTACGGGGTGCCATTCTTTGCCATCGCGCACGCTCCTGGATGAAGTGACTTGACTTTTTGATCCATTGATTCTCATTCTGTGGAGTTCGGTGTCAAATTGTTTTGCTAAAAAAAAACCTGAACTCACGTTTCCAAGTACTTAGACAACTTCAAACTTCTTCGTCTTTTGCTAATTTTTAAGGTCAAAAATCTGATTCAACTTTTTATCCAAAAAAGAATGTTGCATTGTTTTACAAACTTTGTTGTGCTGTAATTTTGGTCAACAAACCTCTTCTTTTCGAATTGAATGTATAGAACTATTCTCCTCTTGGCGATGGCATTCATCCCCAAATGACAGCGTAATAGCAATAGTCACCCTCCAATAACTCCCTTCTTCCTCATCATCGTGTGGGTGTTTCCCGGCTGCTGATAACGTGACGAATGTGCATTTACCCTAGCCCTTCGGAGGCTTTATCACGCGACTTCAATGTGTGCCGCTTTTTTGCTGCGTTTTTTTTTACGTTTCTGACTGTCGTTACTATTTTGCCTGGTAATCATGGCCTTTACATGCTTCTCCCCACGCCTACCCTCCCGCAAGCAACGGCCACATCTATTTACAGCATAGAATACGGATCACCCAGACCACCCAAACACACACACACACATACCCGCATCGGTCGTGTTAGATTCTGTGCGAATTGTTGAAGCGTGATGAGTTACGCGCACGACGCCATACTGATGACGTCAACGGACGTCGTTCGCGGTACGCTGGCTTAAGCAGTGAGCACACAAACACACACACACGCACGAACAGACCTTCTATGACCATGTCCATTTTCAAGGTCCCCCACACCCCCACCTTTCCTGGTGCAAACCAGTCGTATGTCATCGTAAGTCCTCCCCCTCCTACCACCAAGCGATAAGGAAAGATGGGGGGGGGGGGGGACCAAGCGCTGGGGCAATAGAAACGTAATGGGAGGAAGCTCGGTGAACCGTTTTAACAGCCGATATGCGCGGCGGAAATTGACCGGTGGTAAGCTCAGTAACCCTTCTCTCTCTCTCCCCGGGTCTCATCTTCCACCTCCCTCTATCAGGCCTCTCTTGGCGTTAGCTTCAGTTAGTCATCGATGGTAATGGGTGTGATTGTTGTTTGGTTTTGATGACGTTTGGTGTAAGTGAGAGCAATTGGTGTAACAATGTTTGATTTAAAAATTTAAATTATCGATTTAGTTAAAGATATTTAAAAGCAGAAGGACTTGGAGGACTTTTGGACATGGTTTGATTTCAAGAGCGAATAAATTCGGATCTTTGCCGCATAAATCTTCCCAGAGTCCATTAAATTCTTCGTCCTATTAAATGGGGTATTTTATAAGAGGCATTTAAACAACTTTGAATAGATGGTTGGGAATGTTTTTGAGCGTTTTAGGCCCAAACATTCTCTTAAGTATAACCACACGACCATGTTCCGTTCGTTTGCGGACTGGGGAATGTTTATTGCCCATCAACGCAAACTCGCGGAATTTATCGTTCCGCCATTGGGTTGGTTAACGATCTGGATGGATTAAAATACGTTAAGGATGTCTGGCCTGTTTGCTGTACGCCAGTGTGTGTCATCGGCCGGAGTGGGCACGTTTTATACCTTTCCATTATATTTTGCATATTGTCTGCGAATGTTGATCGATTAATGATATAACATGGGGGGGGGGGTGCAAAAGATTTGGTCCTCCTGATTGGACCAGACGACTGTTATATATATATATATTTTTTTTTTCTATCAAATGGTTTGGCAAACGCATTGAGAGTCAAGTCATCAAAAGACGAGAAAGTCGTTTAATTAACTGTTCCTACGTAGCTATTGAGCATTTAATTAAGCAACAAAAAAAAAAAACTATCCCAAACTTACCTTTTTCGTGCGATTGACACCGCAAAAACCCACACCACTGCCTCTCAACATGTCGTTCACCCTCGTGTTTTCTATCGCTCAATTTCTGTCCGCAAACGCTTTGACGCTTATTGATTGGTCCCAAACAAACCAGATGATCAGCAATCCCAGAGCGGGGCCCCCGTTTTGCTGCACGCATGACGCATTTTAATTTTATCTTAATTTTCAATCTGCCTACCCCTCGATGAAACCTGAATTTTGTTTTGTTTTGCACGTCTTCGTATCAACCGAAACACACAAAAAAAAACCAGGTGCCAATTTCTTCACAGTGTATTACGTCAGCCTGTTTTTGGCAACGCACATATCCCATGTTGGCCCATCCTCGAGGGAATCACTGTGACACGATTACACGGAAACGGATCCGCCGGTGTCGTCGTCATTGTGCACTAGAGGTGGTAGGGGACTGGTGTTATGGGAAAATTGCAATTGCCCATTTTGCCCCGTTCACATTTGCCGCACGAAAACTGGCGCACTTACCTTGACTTTCAAAATGGCATGACCCTTCGTAACACGCTTCGTGCTTTGTGGCTACTAGTACATACTAGGGCTTGGTGTGTGTCTGTGTCTATGTGCCTCCTCTACTACAAGGGCACTTCTCTAGCAAACAATTTTATCGATGGCGTAGAGGCACTTTTGTGAGTAGTAGGTTCACGTTGAGTGCTTTTTTCTCGACGCGCAAGGCGCGCAAGAGTATTATATACCAGCCGGTCTTGGCTTGACTTGGCGCTGCTCTGCGTCTCTGTTTCTGTGTGTGTGCATAAATATTCTCTCACTCATCAGGCAAAAATCTTGAGCGGCAAAAGGAAGTAGACTGTGGCGCCCCTTGCGGCGCGTGTAACTCTCGAGAGCCCGGCGGCCGTAACAGCAGGTCCGCTAGCAGCAGCAGCAGCTGATGATATATTATTTATCGCTTACTTTTTGTTTTGGTATGGGTGTACGTGTTTTCGGGGCACGGTTCGTCGGAACCGTCCAACTCCTCCGCCTCCGCGACCGCGTTTTTCCGTTCTAACGTCTCGCCCCACGGTGCGACTCCGTAGACGATGCCGTCATCTTTCGCTTTTGCGCGCGACCAGAGCGCGATGCTGTCATGGTTGCGTACTGCTGCTGCTTGGATGTAGTCGGTTGGTTGTGTGCGTTTTATTACTTGCAAATGAGGTGCATAAAGTAAGATTTTTTTTTTTAATGAAAGTTTGTTATTAATTTTTGGGGAAGAAATACGACTTATTTTATGGAGATGTATGCGACAATGTAAAGTCGGTTGTTCGTAGAAGTAATCATTCAAAAATAAACTGGATGTATTAAGATGTATTTTTAAAAATTATATTTATTCTATTCTGTTCTATTGATGTAAAGTCTATTCTCAAGTTACGCGACACTCGAGTTATGCGACATTCGAACTACGCGAATTCGAGTTTCGTGAATTTTTCAGTTTTGACAGCTCATATGTACAAGTACAATTCAAATCAGTTCAATTTTCTACTACAATTCTTCTTCTATTTGGCGTAACGTCCTACGCGGACATGCCGGCCTATACAGGCTTTCGAGACTTAATTCTTTCCCACGTAGCCGGATAGTCAATACTTGCTACTGGGGGACGTTCCATTCTAGGCTTGAACCCATGACGGGCATGTTATTGAGTCGTTCGAGTTGACAACTGAACTACGGGACCGCATACAATTATAAAATGCTACAATGCTACTAGAATTATAAAATGTATTATTGCTAAAAGTTCGAAATGATGATGATGATGATAAGTCCCACCTCTTACACCAACACAGGTTTGAGAAGGATGAAAGTATTTATAAGATACATAAGATACGCGAACTCTATTAAATAAGATATTAATTGCATAAGAGTATTAAATTTAATCAAAGCTAACTGTTTATCAACTATATTTTGACTGAAAAATGTGATATTCGACTTACACAAATGTCTCCAGGGCCGCATTATTCGCGTAAATCAAGGAAAGACTGTAATAACACCAACAGGTCGGTTTTTTCATAAGCGAACTTATTCACAGAATGTTTTAATGCGTTTATGTTCCACAAAATTACAAGGACAATTACAATGACATTACAGTAACTAAATTTTATAATATCTTAACTAAGGTAGTTCATCTGTTTTGAACTGGTTCTCTATTCTGTTAGAGGTCCCGATCCTAATGCCCTAATTCCTTTTCAAGTTGCATAAATTTATGTCCGAGATACAAGGCGAACCTTTACGACTTCTGACATCCGTTTATTAGAGTGCAGATATTCGTCCCTTTTTCGGAATCACCGTTGAAACTTGAAGCTATTTAAACCTTCCCATCACTTTCCATTCGGGACGTTCTCCCGTGGCAAGGGCTGTCTATCCGGATGTGGGGTATTTAATGAGTCTGGGAAGCCGCACATAGTCCCTCAGAAGCCCGTCTTCTGTGTAATGTGAAGTAGAGCAACCTTACAAATAAAATGTACGCAACGGTTTAAATGTAATGTGCTGAAGGGATGATATTGAACATGTTGGGAATGGGTTTCAATAATACTAAAAATGTTTTAATGTCAGTTATGTATTTATTCTAATAAATTTCCTCTCTTTCTCTCTATATCATTTTAGCTCGAGACGAAAATCTACATCGATTCCACTTCGTCTCGTGGTGGTTCTATTGCTAGTCTCAACTTTGTGCAGCATAGATTGGATAGCGCGCAACACGGTGTCGTCCTGCGCTACTCCGTTCCCAGCAAGCATCGTGCCATCGGTGGAACACATCCACCACCAGCGTGAAAGCGTCCCATCCCAAAAAAAAAAAAACCCAAAACGGCTCGTGAATGATGTCCGTGCAGCAGTACTGTCTACGGTGGAACAACCATCAGCCGAACTTCATCTCGGTCTTCTCGACGCTGCTGCACAATGAGAGCCTGGTCGACGTTACGCTGGCCGCCGAGGGGCGGCAGCTGCAGGCGCACAAGGTCGTCCTGTCGGCCTGCAGCTCCTACTTTCAGGTAACGATCGTTGTTTTTAAAGGAAGGTTAAACAAAAGTAGAGTAGAGTAGAATTAGGAATAGGGGTGGAGACATTGCCAATTGTACGCCTAGTACTATCCAACGGTTCCGGCTCAATTGTGATGTTTTGTGGTTTTATACCAGCCTGTCCGTTGACAGTTGCTTATAATGTTTTACGAAGGTAAACGGTTTGGTATTTAATTAAGATGTCGTACCTTATTTCTTAAAACATTTCAATTGACTATGTTCATCGCTCTGTTCCGAGGCGCAGGTTAGGGCGAAATACGCGATATGCTGCAACAGCAATTTTATTGGGCGATGTGTGCGTGTGGGTTTTTATTTCAAAATTTCTCCGCACTTTGGTTCGGATCAATAAGCAAAAGGCCTTCTATTCCTCCTGTCAAGAGTATAATTAAATTTTGTACCGTTAATTAAGAACAATTTCTTATCGCCTACGTTGCGAAATAAAACGCCCAAAGCTGAGCCACGGCTGCTGCGGATGGATGAAGCATTGGCATTATGCTTCCCCGCTTCTTTCACCCTCGGAGCAATTTTATGCCACAGTTCTTTGGGGCAGAAGGAGGGCGCTCTAGAGAACATGTTGGCGGGTGTTTAATTGAATTTTTGACACCCACCACCGATGTGTCGATGTTGTCGAAAGGGTTGAAGTAATGCGGTATGTTACTGATGCGATGGTAGGTGAATTTAAATTATTTTAAAACTTTATGCCCTTTGGCCGTTAAAATCTACATAGGCACTATAAATCATGCGCATTGAAGCGTTTCATTTCAAATTAATTGAAAGGTTATACGAAGAATAGCTTTGAAGCTTAGTATGTTCACTGAGACTACGGTTTGTTAAATATACGGTTAATAGTAGTGTTGGGTTTCATGAATCTTTCGTTGAGATTCATTCGTATGAATCTTCAGTGATGAGTGATTCGACACTTCAAAGATGCACGACTCTGTAAAGTCATGAATCTCCAAGGATTTATGAATCTCAAAAGATAAATGAATCTTCAATGATTCATGAATCTAAAAGATGAATAAATCCATTAAAATTCATATATCTCCAGGGATTCACGAATCTTTATGAATCGTCGTGGGTTCCTCGCATGGACCGTCTCCCGCAAAACAGCAAAACTAACTATCCGGCTGCGTGTGTGGACTTGCTAAGTAGTCTGGAAAGCCTTTATAGGCTGGCATGACCACGTAGGTTGTTACGCCAAAAAGAAGAATAATGAGAAACTCAAGCTCTATGAATCTTTAGAGGTGTATGAATCCCTAGAAATTCGTGAATTTTTCGAAATGTATGTTTTTTTTTGAAATTTATGATTCATTCGAGATTCATGAGTCTTTTTTTAGATTCATGAGTCTTTTGAGATGAACCCCCGTGGGGGGCGGTCCCGTGGTACAGTCGTCAACTCGAACGACTCAATAACATGCCCGTCATGGGCGTCATGGGAGCAAGGTTTGACTATCCGGCTACGTGGTAATGAATTAAGTCTCGAAAGCCTGTATAGCCGGCATGTCCGCGTAGGACGTTACGCCAAATAGAAGAAGTATCTTAGGTGATTCATGAATCTTTGGAGATCTTTGCAACCGAGGTTCAGATTCATTGAATCATTTTAAATATTCATTCGTATTCATTAATCTGAATCAGATTTACTCAACACTAGTTAATCGTGTTGATTCCAATAGTAGTGGCAGTTAATTTCCATCATTTCAATTTGTGTTATTTACAACTTTAAAATGGTTATAAAAAATTAGTAAAAAATAGTTCCTTTTTACCACACCAGAAGGACCTTACCAATAAACGGAAAATGAAAATTCCCCTTGTCGAAATTGATTTTACAAAATTAGCCACACTTTCTCCGTGCAACGACGGTGCGCCACGTTTCTTTCGCACATCGTTGCCGTCGGTTGGTGGCTGGATAATTGCGTCAATCACTCTTTCAATCCAACGGGGGCTGTAGTAACGGCGGGCTTACATCCCGAATCCTGGTCGTCTTCAAGTGACAGTTATTAATGACAAATATATTGGCAGGAGGGGGACTGAAAGGATAACCGCATCCGTGCAAAAAGGTTCACCCAAGATAGCAAAGATACACTAGTAGCGATGGCGTGAACGAAACGTGCAAGGCTGACGAACGCTTGGAACGCTTTGCTAATTAATCTGGATCGCGTGTGGATGGTGCGTCCTGCGGGTTATAATGAAAAGGGTAACCCCCCCATCCGTTTCCCGGCTGCGTTTGTGTTGTCTGGTATAATTGTGTGTGACGGTTTCGGGTCTGCCAACAGTTGTACGACAGTGAGGAGAGGATATTGATTTTTGGCAAAAACCCTCTCTAGGCCCTCTGTTGTCCCATTCTCCCCCTAAGATTATTCCTCTTTTGAAACGTTCTCGCGACTAATCCCATCGTACAGTGATGTTTGGTGTTTGGCCGAACGGAGCGCGATTGGGTTGATTGGGTACAATTCTCTCGCGCACCCCTGTTGGAAACGGTGTGGAAAAGCACCAGAGGGACATCCCTTCATTTTTCCTGTCAGCCATATTTTGACACGCATTTTGCTCGAGGGGTCGCTATTGCCAAGGCATTCCGGAACAAGGATGTGAAATAATTCGGTAAAATTTTATCATCTAACCATGATAACATCTGCGTGCGGAGTTTGTCCGTTGGGGTGATGCAAAAGGACGGTTCGTGTGAAATGCACAGAGAGGACAGGATTAACGATTTCTGCCGTGTCCGGGAGGGAAGGCTTTTGCGTGATACGGAACGAAAGGGGAAGGATCCTATCATGCGTGTAATCTTCCCTCCGGCGAGGGTTTTGGCAATTTCCGTCTGTAGTGTTGTTTGTTTGTATACCTTCAATCGAGCAGTGCCGCTTTAGTAAAATGTGTTTTTTCTGTTCTTCCTCCTGCTTTCCCTTTCAATTGCCACAGTCACTGTTCACCGCCAATCCCTGCCAGCACCCGATCGTGATACTGAAGGACGTGCAGTACAACGACCTGAAGACGATGGTCGACTTCATGTACTACGGCGAGGTGAACGTGTCGACCGAGCAGCTACCCCAGGTGCTCAAGACGGCCGAAATGCTCAAAATCAAAGGGCTGGCAGAGATGCCGGACGCGTCCGCCGTGTGCAAGGCGGACCTCAGCAAGCTCGATCCGTCCGAACTGATACAGGCGGCGAACGTTATACCCGGTGCGGCCGGCGATGCGATATGGGGCAGTGCCGAATCTCAGCAGCAAGCGCAGCAACAGCAGCAACAGCAGCAGCAACAACAGCAGCAGCAACAACAACAGCAGCAGCAGCAGCAGCAGCAACAGCAGCAGCAGGCACAACATCAGCAGCAGTACCAACACCAGCAGCAGCAGCAGCAGCAACAACAGCAACAGCTACACCAGCAAACCCAGCAGCTGCGACGATCGCCTTCCCCCACGACCAATATGTCACCCGCGGCACGAAGGAAACGGTTACGGAAGACCTCCACCGGATCCGGATCCATCTCCTCCGAGCGGCTACAGCAGCAGCAGCAACAGCAGGCCGCTGCAGCAGCTGCTGCCGTCGCCGCCCAGCAGCAGGCGGCCGCCGTAGCAGCGGCCGCAGCAGCCGCCGCCGCCGCTCAGCAGCAGGCGGAGGAGCAGCAGCAGCAGCAGCAACAGCAGCAGCAGCACGGGGCCGGTGCGGACCCGAGCACAATCAATCTCGTGCCGCACCTACACATCCAGCAGCAGGTGGACAACATATCGTACGGCACGGCGACGACGGGGCACGGTGCGCTAGCGCTGGGCGCAGCCGCCGCCGTTGCCGCAGCCGCGGCCGCCGCGGCCGGGAACAACATCCGCATCATCAAGGAGAGCCCGAGCTCGGACGTCGACCAGCAGCAGCACGAGTCGTCGCAGGAGAGCGTGGACGAGACGGGCCACCACATGCCGAGCATTATCGTACGTATCGAGTCATAAACGGAGCGAGCAGAGCTTTCGGTTACAGCGACCAAAGCGCCAAAGAAACAATGTCGCTTTGTTGCTGGAGCCAAAAACCCATTATTGTGTGCTTTGGAAGGGAAAATCGCACGCTTTCGTATAACATTTCCCTTTTCTTTTTTCCCCCCAAACAGAAAACGGAAGACCTTAGTGGGGTGGCGCAGACCATACCGATGGACATCTCCACGACACCGACCGCTGTAAACATAACGCAATCGCAATCACAACATACCGGTAAGTGGCCGGGGTTCGCACGGCACATTGACCTTTTTTTTTAACCTCTTACCTGTACCACCGTACACCCGGCAGGGGGCAGACGACGGGGCGACATCAACCATCCCTTTCGCCACTGCTCCTCTCTCGTCTGCCTCTGCGGCGGTACGCGTGTCCATCTGTGTCTGTCTGTCTGAAACCTTTCTATCCTCGCCCGTCTACTTTCCGTCTTCTTATATAATTCAGCCTCTCCCTCTCTCTTGGTGCTGCTTTTCGTTCATTCATTGCCCCCCCATGATTCCATGTATGCTTGAAATGTGTGTTTGTATGCGTGTATGTAGCGGACTGCGTGTGTTCTGTCTGTAGCGCTCTCCGGGTCCGCCCTGCCCCGCCATCTCATCTGCCTCGTCATTCGGTTCATACGATGTCATTAATCATGTCACATGTGGTACTAACAAGTTTTGGATGCTTCTTTTGGTTAATTAAATCATCATCTTTCATTAATTGTTACGGTTGCATTTTGTCGGGAGCTGTGGGACAACTGTTTTGCTTGCTGTCTCTGCTGCTGCTCTTTGTATCTTTTCTGTTCTTACTTTTCACTGAAAATTTGTTTTACGTTTCGTGACGAATGCGTTTGTTGCGCCGAAAAGAACGATTGTCTCTTTATGTGTGTGATTGACTGTGTGTCTGTTACTCTGTGTGGGAAAAACATTTTACTTGTGATGTGTGGTTTTCCTTTCCTTTGTTCAAGAAAGGATTAAGATGACAATCGCCTGAAGGACATGCAATATTGTAGTCACGACGCGACTAGTTTTTCAAATAGCATAATCAGTGTCATAAACTAATAATTTGACTCAACTTAAGCTGCGTTTTCATTTCTTAAATACATTATTGGGCACAACTGCCTTCTTAAATTGCAACGTGTACTGCTACTTCAGTGTATCGAGATTCAGACTTCAGTATGTAGATTTTTAAACATTAGTAAACATTAGAAAGAGGTCATTAATATAACCCGTTTTAAGCCTGTTAACGATTAACTTTGGATATTTAATTACAAGAATTATTCATCGTAATCGATTTAAAAATCGTTTAAATAGTCTAGCTACTTTGCACAGCAGATTGCATAGCATTAGGCGCTTTACGAATAAATGTGTTTTTTCGTTCTTTCTTGTTTGAGTAATGCATGGAAATCATTTCTTATCAGAATTTGAATCGTAAAACTTGCTGCTGCGTAATCAATCGATTGGACATTTTTTTGTTATTTAATTATCTGTTTTTGCCTCCATCTCAACATGTAGTTATTGATTTTTATGGCTGCCAGTTTTGTTTTTATTTGAGCTGCCCGGTCGTTATGCAAGCGCTTCTTATTTTGACGGTGCGATAAATTGAATTTTCTCGCACCAAAATCCAATTAATGTCAGGTGATAGTGAATAGCAATGGATTATAAAAATGAATTCATCAAAAGAGCACCAGGGCATCGGAATATGCTGTAGCTGTCGATTTTTATTTGGTGTCGGTCGTACCGATAGATTTGTTTCAGTTTTATTGCTTATTAGCCTATTTATGTGAGGTTGACTTATTGAATATAAAATAATTATTATCGTAATAAGTAATATGGTGCCTGTGGTGCCAGCAAAGGAACTTACACCGCTCTATTCGTTCTACGGAGTACGTGGAGTGTATCCGTTTAACCAGCTCCGGGGAAACCATTTTGCAGCTCTATGTAATGAGATGCAACGGAAATGAAATAAAGTAACCCCTTGTCTTTCCGCTGGCTGTGACAGTCTGCCTTTTCCATTACCTTTTTGTGGGGGGGGGGGGGGGGGTGAGCATCGTTTGCATAGGGATATATGGTGGAAAGTAATAAAATGAAATTTGTTGCCGTAAATTGGATATCATATTCCGTTACAAAATCAACACACACACACACACACAAAGCCGCCGGTGTTTGCTGTGGCCCCGCGCATCGTTTGCTGCAAAGGATTCGCACCAACCAAACAGTGCACCAAATTGGATCGAAATAAAGAATTATTCATCACCTACGGGGTGATATTGATTCGTCCTATTTGGGCTACACGTTGTCGTCCTTATCGCAACGGTTTTATGTGTGTGTGTTTGTATGTGCTGTTGCTGCGCGGTGGTAGTTGATTCTAAAGTTTGCTCTGATTTTAATTACCGTCCAATTGGATTTGGTTTTAATTAGCTTGCATGCTGCAAAAGTGATGCGAAATTGGTGTTTCTGCTTACTTTTTTTATTGTAGTGTCGCATGGTATCTCTGGTTGCTTGATAAAATGTAGTTCGGGACAGAAACACTCAATTTTTTAAAATTTTATTATTGTAGAATATTAACGTGGTACTTTTATGTTCAATAGAAAAGTTTGTTGCTAATTTAAAACAAATTTGTTGCTAATTTAAAACAGTTTTCTAAAACATGGTGTGGGTGTTTTTTTTAATTTGTCAATTTTGTATGATGAAGTACGTAAACATATGTATAATTATTGTCATTGATGAGTTAACGTTAAATGAGTTACACAATTTTATTATCTAGTCTTTAGGATAATAAAATAAAATGCTTTTTACTACTCATCAAGAAAGTAAAGTAATAATAAAACCCCTTAAAAACAGTAAAGGGAAGTTCACACACCAAAACGAACGAAATCATCCCCCCTCCCCCAGCAAGGTAAATAAGGTAAGCAAATGCCACAACATTTGCTCCGGTGCACTTGACAAACAATTTTCATTTTAAAAGTTCTCCCGCGCGCTTTGAACCAGGTGGCCGTCCAGGTGTGTGGGGGAGTATATTTTTGTAAATAAAAGGTACGAGAATGAGTGTGTGTGTGTGTGTGTTGGCTTATATTGCATTCGCGCAATTCGCGCCGCCACTCTCAAACACCACCATCAGGGTGTTCCACCCATCCGCTCATCGATTGCATTCGTCATCCTGTTAGCGTTTGTTTGGGATGGTATGCGTGGAATGCAAACTGATTAAAATTCGTTTCGAACAGTCATCAGCACCATTAAGGGGGGTGCCAGCAGCAGCATCATCCCGTGCCTCCTGCCCCCGTAGTCCTGCAATGATCGTCCTTGAAACGATGGAACGCTCGTATAAAATGGTGTTGCCGCAATGGTGTTTCGCTAAATGTGTTTGTTGATGCAAGTCGAAAACGGTAGCAAAAGAAAAGGGAGGGCCAGAAGCTCCTCTCCACTTGTTTCGTGCCCCTTTGCCGGTTTCGACTGGTCAAACACAGGAGGCACACCTCAAACGAATACTAAATTGTTGCCCGCTGCGCGCGCTTTTCCCAACCGATTTTACTGTCATCATGATGCTGATTGGCCGCAGGATTGGCGTATTTTGTGCACATCGACTGAAAATACGAGCGGGAGGTGGGGGGGGGAATTCAGTGGCAAAAGCGGACCGAGGGATGGTTAAATTACGTCAACCGGAGGCACTGTAATAACCACCGCCACCATCATCATCACTGCGCCCTCATCCAACTGGATCCTTTCGGGACAGTAGCAGCCCATTTTCACGCCTGCCATTGCGCTGTCCCTGTTGTTTGGTGTGTGTGGGGAGTGGGAGGGGTCTGTCGTCGCATTTCAATAGAACACAGTTGCCGGCTTTCACTGCAATCACATTGGGAATCGATCGATTGGAAAGCATTTGCACCGGTTATAGGACCGTGTCCGGGAGAAGCTATAGGGGTGGATAGAGACGGTATTGGATTTAATGTAAAAGATGTAACAATAGGGCGAGGGGATGAGATATTTTGGAGAGTGTAATTTGGCCTCAAAACTGACAGCATCGAGGGTTGGAAAATGGAAATTCCATTATATGACGGAGAACATTTGATTTTATTTTTTAAATTTTAAATAAAAAGACGTTTAAAATTTAACATTAGTTTAGCAAAAAGTACTAAACACAGTGATTCATGCTCATTCAATTTTACTCTCTTTTGTCGTATATAAGTTATAGCATTTATTAATGTGTAATATTTGACATTAAAATTTCCTTTTTTTAAGCTAATATCAATGAATTTATTATTCATTTTTCAAGCGATATTTAATCGCTTGTGCTTTAATTGGTATTTGTGAATCCTGTCATTGAAAGACTAATAATACTTGTGTTTAACTTCCACGGCTATCCTATTATTACGATAAATTGCTCGATTTTTTTTTATTGAACTTACTTACTTACTTATCCGGCGCTACAACCGCTTTGCGGTCTTGGCCTGCCTCAGGAGTGTCCGAAACCGCTCACGGTCTCGCGCCTTCGTCTGCCAGTCCGTTATCCCGGCCTTAATGGCGGACGCCTCCACGCCATCCTGCCACCTCAACTTGGGCCTACCACGCCTCCTCTGTCCTTGTGGACGGCCTAAAAAGACTTTACGGGCTGGGTCGTCCGTTTCCATGCGTATAACATGGCCAGCCCACCGGAGCCTGGCGAGCTTTATACGCTGTACGACAGTGAGGTCGCCGTACATCTCGTATAGCTCGTCATTATAGCGGCTCCTCCATTGTCCTTCCACACATACGGGGCCAAGTATCCTTCTGAGCATCTTCCTCTCGAACGCGGCTAAGAGGGTTTCGTCAGATTTGGACAGTGTCCATGTCTCAGAGGCGTATGTGAGTACTGGTACTATATAGGTACTATATAGTCCCAGCTTCGTCCGTCGCGACAGGTTCTTTGAGGTGAACTGCTTTTTCAGGCTGTAGAATGACCGGTTGGCAGCCAGCATCCTTGCGCGCAACTCAGCTTCCATGCTATTGTCGTTGCTGACCTTTGATCCCAGATAGGTGAATTGTGGGACGACTTCAAAAGTGCGTTCACCTATCTGCACGTCACGCCTACGTAGATTCTGATTATTTGTTGGCGGGCCCGCTGATGTTGCCACCATCAGTTTGGTCTTTGCCTCGTTTATCTGCAATCCGAGGTTCTCTGCCGCCTGCTCGATCCCTTGGTAGGCTTCTGCTACATAGGAGAGCCGCAGACCAATGATGTCTATATCATCAGCGTATGCCAGGATCTGGGTTGACTTATAGAAGATGGTTCCCGTAGTCTCCACCCTCGAGTCGCGGATGGCCCTCTCTAGCGCCAAGTTGAATAGGAGACAGGCAAGCCCGTCCCCCTGGCGCAGACCCTTGGTGGTAGCAAAAGGTCCTGAGAGTTTTCCATCCACCCTCACCTGGCATGTGACGTTGGTCATAGTCATTCTAACTAGCCTTATCAGTTTGGCCGGGATTCCAAAAGAGCTCATAGCGTCGTACAGTTTTACCCTGGCTATGCTATCATATGCGGCCTTGAAGTCAATGAAGAGATGGTATGTGTCGTGTCTGTATTCAGTCATCTTCTCCAAGATCTGCCGCATGGTGAAGATCTGATCAGTGGTTGATTTTCCGTTTCGGAATCCTCTTTGATAGTTTCCTACTATCTCTTCGACGTGCGGGACAAGGCGATCCTGAAGGATCAGGGAGAATATTTTATAGGCGGTATTCAACACCGTAATACCCCTGTAGTTGTTGCAGTCCAACCTATCTCCCTTCTTGTATATGGGGTAGATGATGCCGAGATTCCAATCACAAGGCATCGATTCGCTATCCCACACCTCAGTAACAATTTGATGAATCTCTTTTTCTAGTCGTGCACCTCCATTCTTGACCAGTTCGGCTGCAATTCCGTCGGTTCCGGGTGCCTTGTTATTTTTCAGCCGACGGATAGCCTTTCGTGTTTCTTCTATGCTAGGTGGCAGTAGCATGACATTATCTGCTAGTGGCGCTTCTAGCTGTTCGCTAAATTGGTCATTGAGTAATTCATCAAAGTACTGAGCCCACCGCGAGAGGACCTCTGGCTGGTTACTGACCAGATCTCCATCCTTGTTGCGACAGCAGGTTACCTTAGGTACAACGTTGTTTCGGTGACCTGCTATCGCTTGGTAAAACTTTCGTGTCGGTCCGTACGCCTCTCTGGTTTGCTCGAGTTCCCGCATGTTTTGCTCTTCCAAAGCATGCTTCTTGGAGCGGTGAACTCGTTTCTCTTCGCGTCTGAGCCGTGAATATTCCTCTGCGCATGCCCGCGTTCTATGCCGTTGCTGCATTGCTCGGTATGCAGTATTCTTACGTTCGGTCACTAGTCTGCATTCATCGTCGAACCAGCCAGATTTGGTGTTGCCACGACTTGGTGGGAGTATATTTCTTGCACAGTTTATTATTTTTGTTTTTAGAGCGTTCCACCTCTCGCTCGTAGTTTCATATCTGTTTTCTGGTAGTAGAGACTCGTCTAAAGCGGCTTTGAATTCCTGTTGGACAGTAATGTCCCTTAGAGAGTCCGTGTTGAGCCGAGGCTGCGTGTTTTCTCCGCCCCCATTGGCGCGGGGGCGGGCGATTCTACAACGTATCACTAAGCCAACCAAGTAGTGATCGGAATCGATATTGGCTCCTCGATATGTTCTGACATTTAACAGACTCGACTGTCGTCGGCGGCTTATTAACACGTGGTCGATCTGGTTGAAGGATTCTCCACCCGGGTGCGCCCACGTAATCTTGTGGATTTTTTTGCGCGCAAATTTGGTACTCCCTACAACCAGATTGTTCGCTGCGGCGAACTGGACCAATCTACTACCATTATCATTACTGTGCTCATGCAGACTGTGACAGCCAGTGTATTGGCGGTACATTGGCTCCCTACCGACTTTTGCGTTGAAGTCCCCCAGGATGATTATCAGGTCATGCCTGGGGCACGCATCTACAATTCTAGCGAGGCGGCCGTAAAAAAGGTCCTTCTCCTCTTCCTCTTTATCTTCGGTAGGGGCGTGAACGTTTATGAGGCTTATATTAAAGAATTTGCCTCGCATGCGCAGGGTGCATAGCCTATCGTTTATAGCCTTGAAATCCATGATTGCGGGTTTCAACCGGGGACCTACGGCGAAACCCGTTCCGAGCACGCGGTGGCGGTCGTGGCAGCTGTAATATATGTCGTAGCAATGCTTACCACGCCTATTGTGCACACCGTTCCCTAGCCACCGAATCTCTTGTAAAGCTACGAGGTCCATGCTCAGTGTGGCTAGGGCATCATCAAGTTTTTTCAAGGCTCCGGCTTCGCTTAGAGTGCGTACGTTCCATGAGCCCATTTTCAGAGTAGTCCGGGGGCATTGCGTATGGTCGGTATCGGGATGTCCGTTTCGAAAATTTCTGTGGCTTTCCGTAGTCGTTGATTCATGGGACTGGGTGACTGGCCCTGCGCCCACGTGACCGTTTTGTTTAGCGTCGGGTTGCCCCCCCGACGTTCAGGCACCCAGTTTCCCGGAATACCCACCCCCCTCCTGGTTCGCCATGTGCCACCATCCGCCCAAGGGGTTGGGTCAAGCCCGTGTACCCAAGCTTGGATATGTGGTGACACATGTTACCACTCTGCACGACGAGGACGTGTCGGAATAGGAGTTGGATGGGAGAGCCTGTATTATCCCTCAATGGGGCTTCGGATCCCATCCCATTACAGAGCAACACCTAATTATTGAATTATTGTTATTGAACACCTAACAAAAAACTCAAAACTAAAACCGTTCATGCTGAACAAAGTGCTTAAAAAACACACAAGTTTTTCCGGCTTCCAACCACTAATTTTTGTGCCGCTTTTGTCGTTCGTGTGTGGTAGTTCAATAGCGAAAAAAAAAACAAGCCAAATAAAAGCAACGTTACAAACATAAAGCGACGAAAACGTGTGTTATCACTATCACTAGATGAGTCAACAGAAAAGCGATTCACGGGAGAAAAAAAAAACCCCCGCTTGCATATAGTGGCGTGTCATAGAGTGTGACATGAATAAAATGGGCGTTAAAATTGGATGATGAAAAATGAAGCTGACAAAACACTTGCATTGCGCTGCCGGCTTCCCTTTTATAGGCAAGCACTGCAGCACTATTTTGCTTTTATTTTGATCCGCTCGATTTGTTGCCGAGTGGTGGTACAGTATCGAACTGCTGCTGCTGATGATGATGCGTTGAGTGGCAAACCAATCAATTTTATTGGCGAAAAAGGGAGCAGTTTGGGGTTGTTTTTTTTTTTTGGAAATTTAAACTGTGCAAAACCAATTCTTCCGTTGGTTGTTATTGAGAGGGGTGCGTGTTTGATATTGGATACAGCTTCTGCTCAACTAACATCATTTTGTGTTTTCCATTTGATTATATTTGTGCATTTTCATTTGTTGTTTTAAAATTAGTTTAAAAAGTTAGTGTAAAACTATTTGAATAATCTCGTATTTACAGGGTTCTCATAGCCGTGGGACACTTAATGAACTTTTTCGAACGTGAAATGAACTTAATGTAATGGGAATTGGACTCGAATAGCACCCTGGTTGTACAAATCCAATAGGAATTTTCAAGGAGCCTGTCCAAAAAGGGTGCCATAGTGTCCAATTTCCTCCAAATGAAGTTCACTTCCAGTAGGAAAGAGTCAAGGAAGTGTCCCACAACTATGAGAACCCCTGGAAAACACTGTAATTCATTCAGGGCACACTGTATTGACAGTTACTTTGGGTAAAATGGTCACCCTGCAATATTGAAAAATGTTTGCGTTTTAAAACAACGCATAAAGCTCGAACAACAACGCGTTCAATGTTGTATTTTACGAAATTGTTTGGGAAAACATTTAAATTTAATGCTTCAAATTGTGCCATTTCGATCGTCAGCTTTCCATTTTTCCCCAGTTTGTTTTTTCCCAGGTCTGTGCATCTCTTTCTCACATGATCACAGACACACCCATCTTTCCGGCCATTCCATCCGGTAGGGAAAGCAATGCTTGCCGCCATTGGTTGGCAGCGTTGAAAAAGTGTCACATTGCTCATCAATTGTGTGTAATGTGCGACTCTTCTGTGTGGGCCATGCGTGTTTTTGTTTATTTTAAACCGGAAGTATCTCATTTGAAAGCAGCTCGAGGTGTGTGCGCAGGGAGGATGATAGGTGTAGGTCAGGAAAGAAGAAGGGTTCAATTGTTCGATGGACAACTTTGGCGGTAATTCATTATGCATCATCATGTGGCTCTGTTTTGTTGGTTTTTCTTCTGTTGGTGTGTTGTTACCGGAATGTACGCATGTACACGCATGTGCGTGCGTGTAGTACGACCAAGCAGTGTGTGTACAGGCAGGATGTGTTGGACATTGATATACGTGGGGATGTGCAAAAGGGCTATCGTGTTTTTCCAATTTCCGAGTCCTGTCCAACTTCCGTTTGTGGTAGCTGTGTTATCATTTGCTGGTATTATACAGTTCCGCTTTGGTAGAAAACCCGTAAATCCGAATAGTAAATGAGCAGTAAATTTTACCCATTTCACAGCAACATTTGTTTTGGCCGGTGGTTGCAGACTGTTTGCGAATGAACTCTCCTGTCACTAACATTCAAAATCCCCAACATTCACAGATCCAACATGTTTGTCTTCAACATCATCAGGTCGGGCCTCAAGCGCCTCAAAGGTTTATGATTTCGCACCGAAATAGGTGTTTGTCGCATTACAGGGTTTACCAGGGGTTCTCATAGTTGTGGGACACTTCCTTGACTCTTTCCTACTGGAAGTGAACTTGATGAACTTGGTAATTGGACTCTATGACACCCTTTTTGGACAGGCTCCTTCGAAATTCCTATTGGATTTGTCTAACAAGGGTGCTATAGAGTCCGATTCCCATTACATTAAGTTCATTTCATGTTAGAAAAAGTTCATTAAGTGTCCCACGGCTATGAGAACTCGTGGAAAACCCTGTATACTGTGTGCCCTGGTCGTGAGATTCTGCCATGCAAAGCTAACAGATTCCATTCTCCTGAAATTCTGAAATTCCCCCCCCCCCAACCCAGTAGGTGCTGATGTGCTTTTGTGTGTGATTATCGGTCCGATAGAGCCAAACCTGCCCGAATTGCCGCAGAAAGCCACAAAATGAGCGGTTCTGTGGTTGTGTTGCCATTTATTGAACAACACGTCAACGCTAATCCTTAGTGACGTATAGCGTGTGTGCTCTCCGGACGACATCGGGTGTTGTGTGTTGCATGCACATGGATAAAACAATTTGATACGGCACGTTTTATGGTAGCATGCAAAAGTGCCTGACATGTACGGGGTACATATCGATGGTATTGCGGCAATTTCGGTGCACACAGTTCGATGTACCCTGGTGTAATGATGTAAGATGAGGAAGGGGGTATATGATCGAATAATGTAATAAATTCAATGCTAACCACCACAACACCATAGTGATTTCCAACGGGCAATTGATTTAAATCGTGTTCTTGTGGTTGATTTTATGGATTTTTTTGAATTATTTCTAATAAAAATAATATCAAATAATGATGTAGACACATTTTGTAGAAAGAAGCACAGTTTTTCTGCCCTTATGATATAAAAAAAAACTTAAGAGAAAATACATCGTTAAATGTTTTTCTTTAACATACATAAAAGGAATAAACAACATCGAACGGTGGAAATGCGATTAAAATTTGCTTCCACCGAATATTAAATCAGGAAACACAATGATCTGATTCAATAAAATCAAGAACAGTGAGCCCCCAATATCCCCCCCCCTCCCCTACCGGTCTTATTATGTTCCGCCACCGCTGTCGCATGCGTTAAGTGCGCATGGAAATATGGAAAGCGGGATAATTTATTCCAAGCGAATGTAATTAAAATCACACGGAACACGCGAAAAAGCCCCCGGCCCTGGATCGAACGCCGTGGACAGTGGCGCGATGGAACGTGTTTGTTATGAAATTGGCTGTAGAAGATATTCAAATTATATTTATGTTAAGGTGACACGAGCGCGCCACGCACTCGCACACACAACAGGAGGGGCCGCACAACATGCACGCAAATGGGAACGCGAATGGAAACACTGTCCTTTTGGAGGGTCATAAAGGGGCATACAAAAAAAAAAATCGATGAAATATAATGCTCTCATGTCATGTGTTTTGGTTTTATCAGATGGCAGTGATACACAACTTAATTTGCTAATGAAAATGAGTCGGGACAAGTGTACAGAAATTTGTGATCAAAAATAGAAAATGATTCCATTCTACTGCTTACAACCTTTGATTTGTGTTTTGAGGCCACACAGCAGAACGGTTTGAAATTTGAAAACAATGTCAATTGTATCCTGGTTTTAATTCTAAAATACAGACTGACGTTTTTCTTCTCAGCTCATTATCTTTTTGATTAAAATTTCCATCCATTTTGCAAGCTACAATCTCCTCAGTATCAGTGATGGAAATACAAAAGGGTTGCGAATGTATTTGTGTTTTGTTCTTATCGCAAAAGATCATCTTTGCACATTGGTTGGCAAATAATTCCACCATCATCATCCCTTCTTTTGACGATGAAAAATCCCAGTAGATTATTATTTTCGAAGCGTGGGTTTTCTTTCAAAGCCCGCCCGCAATGTGCTAGCAAACCATTTGTTTCTCCATGACACACACATACACACAGACACACGATCCGCCCACACATGAAAACGGTAACGAATAAACGACATTAATGTCACGCTCTCATTCGTTTTACCAGAGAAAACGTGGGATGTGGGGTAGGACAGCATTATTATATTTCCTTTTTTTTCTGTACAAGCCACCACGCGCCTCCACCGGACTGGCGGATTTAATTTGATTTTATTTTATTCATTTTCATTCGGTGTGGTTTTGGAGGGGGGTCCAGGGTGACAGAGTTGGTCAATTCGCACTGTCCCACTGGGAAACGAACTTCGTTTTGTGGCATTTTTTTGCGTTTTTGGTTGTTGTTTGCAGTCTGACAACGATCTTCTCTCTCTCTGGGGAAAAAAAACGATAAAGGATATTTTTGTGTTCCGCTTTTCCCGTTTTCGTATCTCCGTCTTTTTGTTACTGCTGTTGCTGTTGTTGGTGTTGGAGTGGCGTGCTACTCGTCCTAACGTCCCGTCCCCCCCACATTTGTGTAACGGTATTGGAAGTCTGATTGAAATGTTCCATTCCATTCCATCGTCGCTTTCCTCGGGGCATGGGCAAGCGAATGCTCATGTTCCGTTTCCGTGCCATTTCATTCCCTTTTGGATGTGTGTGTGTGTGTGCGCTCTGTTGCAGTTTGACATTTTAATGGTTCTGCTGTTCGTGTTTTGTTCGGATTAAACCCAGCGCGGCTAGGTCTGTGTGCTGGTGCACTGTCGCTGGTAGCAAAACGCGTGGGTCCAGGCATTGTGTACTCATTAAAATACAAATTCAAATTTTGACGTAGGAAAAATAGACGACACGAACACACGGTGGTGGATGGGGGAAAAGGGATGAAGGGAAACAAAACAGTGCTGCTGGGGTTCGGTTTTTTTTTGTTGGGGGGCTTCAAGTGTGAACTGCTCCGTTAACGGTCAAACGACGTTTCTTGTCGTATTTGGGGGGTTTGGTGGGAAAAAAACAAAAAATAAGGTTTGTGTGCGTGTGTTTTATGTGGTGTTGGCTTATCAACCAATTAAGCCAACATTTAGGTGGATAGAAAATCAACACGAAGCGCGTGAAAAGGAGTGTTGGTTTAGTAGCACTAGGCAGTCAATCAGGAGAGTAAAACATTCCACCATTCCTGCATAATTAAGGTTGTTCTGGTAACGAACGGGAGACGATAAATAGGCAATACTAACCCAGGCGCTGGTAAACATTGGGCCCCTGCTGACTGACGTACCGAAATAATGCTCCAAGGACAGTGTTTGTTAGGTGGAAAAAACAGGACGACTTTGTTGATGTATTCAAAGGTCGGAATTGCTGCATAGAAATAATCCCTTAATTAGTGATTATTACTATATTCCAACTATTCCTTTCTAACAACCTATTTCTATAAGTTACCTACATAGTTACCGATTTTTCATAGCAAGGAATAGAATACCTGGAGCGTTTTATTTTTCTGGAACTGAATGACTAAATCTTATATCCAATTATGTCATCTGTTTCTGCTGCGTTTGGTGGAATAACCAATGTCAACAGGTGAAGACAACGACATCTGTATTTCCCAAGTACAAAACTAGCAGAACACAATTCCTATTCCTCTTCTGAAGAATTGCTCCACGTTTGCAGTGCCACCCAAGAAGATCCTTACGCGATTCTGCGCGATTTCAACATGCTCCTAAACGGATAATCTTTCACATGCTGTTCAAAAGCAATGCAATGATGATTTATGTACATTGTTCGTCTGCAATGCAGCGTTACCAGCTGTACGGTGGCACTGTTACGTTTGCCTTTCTGTCATCTCATTTTCGTTCTGTACGAAAATGCTGACTACATCAATAGTGCCCCAGCCTTGCCGCGCTGGTGAATAAATAACTTACAGCTCCATAGCTCCGCTGCATAATGACTAATTGCGGAGGAGGTAGAAAAGATTCATAATAAGGCTGTACGTTTCTACATTATGTAGTCCCTGCTTCTGAATAGATACTGTGGTATATGGAAGTAGTGCTTTGGTCTCGTCTAAAGGATTCTGTTTTACTCATTACAATAGCATTCGTAATGTATACCCTGTCGGCTATAGATGGGAACTTCTTCGTGGCTTACATGGCATTGTGTGTGTGTGCAAACGACACAGCTTATTCGTTCGTTGTAACCCCTCGAGCTCCAGCGTGTGTAGGTCAATTCTGTGTTATTGATTGATGTAGCATATGGAACACGGCGAAGGTCTAGGAATATGCTACATTAAAATGTACAAATAATAAGCGTGCAGTACCTTTCCTTCTTACAAACTTGTTTGGAACTTGGAACTTGGAATTATGTATTATTCAAGATGTTATAACTCATCGTAGCTATGCGTATAACTCTAGCTGAAGACATTTCACCAATTTCATCTGTAAACATTTGAATATCACAAACCACCAGCTCTCCATCTTAAATCCTTAAACCTACTACCAAGCCTGTGCCTTTAATTCTCCTTTTTTCCAAACGGTACAAAACAATGCACCCAAAGTGTCTGTGGTATTTGCCATTGCAGGTTAAATGCCCCCCCCCCCTCCCCGTTATTGGATGACGTACGACGCCGTACGTCAATAGTCGAAAACAATGCATCGGAAATAGAATTGGGTCCAAAGAACACCATTGAATTGTTTTCGGAACCTCACACACACTTGCTGCTTCCATCGTGTGTTCCATGGACTAGACAGCTTCTTTTTACAATACCGTTCCGTTTCGAAATGTGCAGACACTGTCAGTTGCATGAGCCCCGGCCAAAACCGCATAGACACGTACCAGGTGTACCCGTTGAGGATGACATTTTCGGTGCTGCATAATCCTCGTGCATGTATAGCACGACACCCATGACATCGAACAGAGCAATTTCCCATATCGCAAGACTCTACTGCAGCGCGCTCCTAGTTCCTAGTTCCTGCTCTATTCCAATCAAAATGGATCATGTTCAAGGTTTTTTTGTATCCCTCTCCCAGGTTGCTTGTTACTTGTCTTCGTTATCCTGTGAAGCTGGAAGTATGCGTTCCCCGTGTCCCCTAAAGTGGGAAGTCAAAACAGTATTGAAGTTCAATGTTCACAGATCTCAATGCCTAGCGTGTGTGTGGTGTTGGGTTTGGGTTATGGACATCCATTTTAATTGGGTTCTTCTTTTTCCCTCTCACATGAAGCGGTACCTGATGCCGGCTGGTAAACGATCCCATGCGACTCGTTGTGACGCTGGTCGGTTGTGTGTACCTCTGTGTTGTGGCCCAATGTAGAGTTTGGTTAATCGAAGTCAAAGCCGACTGAAGTCGTGAAGCAAATTACGGATGCGAATGTTTGCTTTCAATATCCAAAAGGGGAATGTGGCCGCGCGTGTCTTTCTCAAAGCTAAATGGAAAAGTATTGGTATTAGGAGTTTCCTCTTAATACCAAACGGACCAGCCACACTGGAGAGGAGCTCGTTACATTCCATTCCTGTGAGAATTTAAAAGTCAATTGGTGAGTTTCCCGCTCCTCGCTGCATTATGATTGAGTTCTAAAAAGCAAGAATGCTCTTAGGTGCGCGCATATCGAAAGCATCAAAAAGTTGGCTGAAAATATCAAATGCACTTTATTAAGCTGATTGATTGATCAAATGAAAAGTACATTTTTCGAGCACTCTGTTTTGCATATCTAAACTGTAGTGTAGGGTGCGTTAGGTGGCAACCAATTTCGCAGAAATAAGCGCCGAAATTGCAATCGATGATTCTCTGTACACGGACTTCATCCACAAAAAAGGAGGAGGAACGCTTTAAAAAGTCAAATCAGTCAGTCTGCCGTTATTTTTGCACATCATCTCTGCCACTCCTCCCATGCAATCCTCCATTGCCGTCTGCAGATTTGTATTGATCCAATCAGCAATATTTCGCTGCTCTCTCTCCCTCGCCCCGTTTGCTAGTGCTTTCAATTTATCGTCAAATCCATCGTTACTGTTTTCTGTGTTCTTTTTCTTTTCGTTGCGTTGTGGACGCTTCTCCCTCTGGTCACCTGCATGCGGCAGTGGACCTAAGAGTACGGGCGCATCCAGGAGTAGCATGCGGCAAGTGGCCGAATGGTGCGAGCTTCTACGAATAAATTGAATATTTTAGTATCACTTTCTCCTGCCGGCTGGTGTGGAACCTTTCTCTCCCCTTTTATTCGGTTAGTTTCGCTGGAGCGAGGAACAATGTTTGGGCTTACAAATCCCTTCCCCCTAAGTGAGGAGAGAAGATAGTTTCCATCTCGCTTTCTCTCTTTTTGCACGGAGATTTAACCGGCACGGTACGAAAAAACGCATTGCTGACAGCAACAGCGCTTCAACTGCTTGGTTCTCTTCTGTTGATTCTGCTGCAGGTTTTTTTTTGTAAAATGTGTCCGATGAGAATTGAACGGCGGGTGAGGTGTGTGTTTGTGTGGATGGTGGTCTCTACACGTTCTTTCGGTCAGCGGGCATCGTGTTATTGTCTGAAATATTCATTCAATCGATAGTAACATCGTAACACTACGAGGGAGGGCCGCTTTGTCCCGTAGACGCCAGCATTCGAGGTGGTGTGTTTGCGTGCCACTGCCGGGAAGAGCTGGAAGAGCCGGGTTGGCGTGATGGTACCGTAATACAGTGTGTGGGTGTGTGTATCTGCAGCTTCTTTAACAAAGCGGTAGTGAGCGCAGCAAATGGAAATTTCGTTTAGAACAAGCGGGCGTAGGTGTGGGGCGGGCACAACGCGGACTGCAAGAAGTGAAATATGTTGCACAAAGTATGTGCACAAGGGAGCGTTTGCTGAATGCCAATCTTCGATGGTTCGATCGGTTATTATTGGTTGATGGTACATTTTCATTTACACACACATACACTCACACACAAACAGGTTTAATAATTTTGTGCAGTGCTATCGTTGGTAGTGAATGGATTTTCTATCGACTCATCCGTACTAACAAGGAAATCATGATGGTTTGGTAAATCTTGTGAATCGTACAGAAATGGTATTTTTTGTTAAATAAATAACAAAATTCACAAGCTCACGACGTTATAATTAGTGTTGGGTAAATCTGATTAAGATTCATGATCTGAATAAATCTTTGAAATTATTCAATAAATCTGAAAATCTGCTTTAAAAATCCATGAATCTCAAAGATTCGTTGATTTCTAAAGATTCACGAATCTCAAAAGATTCATGAATTTCGAAGCAATTACGTATCTTCAAAGATTCGTGAATCTCATAAGATTCATATATCTTGAAAGACGCACGAATCTCTAGAGATTCATAAATCTCCAAAGATTCATAGAGCTTGAGATTCTTATTATTCTTCTTCTTGACGTAACAACCTACTTGGTCATGTCAGCCTACATAAGATTTGGAGACTTCTTGGCATGTACGACACAACCGGATAGTTTGTTTTGTTACGGGGAGACGGTCCATGCAAGGCTTGAACCCACGACGGATATGTTGTTAAGTCGTGCGTGGTTAACCACTGTACTACTGTATAGTATCGAGCAAATTCAATATTTTTAAAATCATACATCTCTAAAGATTCATGTATCTTGGAAGATTACTGTATCTTACGAGATTCCTGAATCCGTGGAGACTCAAGAATCTTCAGGAATTCCTGAATCTTTAGAGCTTCCTGAATCTTTAGGGATTCCTGAATCTGTAGAGCTTTCTGAATCTTTAGGGATTCCTGAATCTTTAGGGATTCCTGAATCTTTAGGGATTCCTGAATCTTTACAGATTCCTGAATCTATAGAGAATCATGAATCTTTATAAAGCATATACTTTGGCTCATTATCCGTGTTATTCGAGGATCCTGGTGAAGTTGAAGCCTGATGAGCCCGGATAAACGGCGTTCCACTGTATACTTATTAGCCATTAGTATTAGTGCGTTAATAGGCGTGGTATCAGTACTTCGTATGTTTATTAAATAATCTACGTTTAGAACACTAGTTGTTCCTTTTGAAGTGGTTTCACGGTACATCGCTTTTATCCTAAGTTCCGAAATGCCTTTTGAATAGACTTCGCTGTTATATTGCGACTAATATTTCTCTGTCGGAGTAACACGTGATTAAATATTACTCAGAAGTCTTAGAAGATGAATTTGGTAGATCGCATTTTACACAAAGAAGAAGAAAGAGAAAGAAATTCGAGAGCATTTCGTTCCGTTTCAAGACTCCATGTTTATTTACTTGTTGCTATGTTTATTGATTGCGGTCGGGTGGTATAGTCGTCAACTCGAACGACTTAACAACATGCCCGTCATGGGTTCAAGCCCCGAATAGACCGTGCCCCCATACGTAGGACTGACTATCCTGCTATGGTAACAATAAGTCACTGAAAGCCAAGCTCACTTCACTAGTGGGTACAAGGCAGGCCTTGACCTGACCGACAGCGGTTGTTGTGCCAAAGAAGAAGAAGAAGAAGAATGTTTATTGTTTGATTTTGATGCATTGCCTTTCATGTGGCACGATTCCGAGTTATGTTTTCTTTAAAACATCCCACAGTTGCAGAAGAAAAATGATAAAAATCATTTGCTTTAAAATATACCTAAAATATACCTAGTGGAAGATTATTTTTCTTATTATTATTTTATTTTTATTACCTAGTGGAAGCACTTGCTAAATGCACTTCTAAAAGCTGCACAAATCTTCGAAGAGCAATTATAAATCCAAGATGCAAAAAAACCCGTTAAAGTTGAAATATAAATGTCAGACGGTCAAACGGAATCCGATTAAAACAAAAACCGAAGTAAAAGTCAAGTGGTGAGAAAACTGTTCCCTACCAAGTCAAGCCTCCCCAACACCAACCACCTTGTCTCACGGCTTTTTTTCTCCTACCACTTGCGCGGGCGCTCTCCCCGGCAACTGACATTGATTGATGTTTTTCAGTATTGATTTTCGTTGCCTTGCACTGTGCCCTGTGTGTGTTGTATCCTTGCACTTTGTGTGTGGAAAATGCTGTTCCATCACCGCATGCACGCAGACTCACACAAAAAAGGGCGCACAGAAAGTCACACACATATATACATACATACATACATACATACAACCCCCATCGTGTTTTGAAGGTAGTAGTGGTGGTGGTGCCAGTGGTGTCCGCAATGATGGAAAGCTGTCGAGTGAAAACGCGTCGCGACCTTTCTTTGTCGTGCCGGCGAAGTGTGTTCTCCCTTCGCTTTTCTTTCTTTCTAGTCATCTGCACACACCACACCACACCGGAGCCGTAGGGGGGTCAGGTTTGATGGCGCCCAGCACCACCACCACCACCCTGCCTTGATACAAGAAAACACACCAGGGGCACACAAAATGTCAACCTTGTGTGTGTGTGTTGTTTGTCCAGGCAGGATGGGAAGATGGTTGGATGGGGGGGAAAACCCATCTCGAACGACGTCATTGGATACCGTTTCGTGACCTCCTTCGATAGAAATGAAAATTTTACCATGCTGACGAGGGGGGGGGGGTTGGTGGGTTGTTGTTGTTGTTGCTGATGTTGACGTTTGTGAAGTTGAATTTGCTGCTTTCGCCCTTCGGTTAGGCTTCCCGCGCGCGCCCTCGCAATCACCAATACTTTGAGGCACAGTTTGATTAGTGGAGCCGTGGAGCTCGGGCTCGGGCGGAATCGCTGTGTATCGCCTGATCCTACCAACACGACAGTGCAACGGGCCACAAGAAGCTTTTACCCGATTGGCGTGCGGATTGGATTTTTGACGCCATTGCGATGGTAGGCAGGGGGACCACCGGAGCATGAGGTGTGGTTGAATAAATTAATAGCATTTGTGGGGGGCGAAAGAAATGAGCTGAACTTTCGTCAAGAAGGAAAAACACGAGCTTTTGGGTTTGTAATTCACTTGCTGTGGTTGTGTAGAGAAGAGCCTTTCCCTCCATTCGGTGGACTATTTAAATGATTTAATAAAGTTCCCTCTGTTGCATCGTTGGTTATTCAACCCAGAGAACTAGCGATGAAAAATCATTTCCATTTCCTTCCACACATACACACACGGTAGCTTGAGCAATTAGTTGGACGCTTTGAACAGTCCCATTTGAAAGGGGTAAACCATTCAGCGCAAATCTATTTAAGCATCGTATTGAGGGGTAAACGAGCGTATTGATTAAATAGCACTGTACACACACGGGTGAAGGGATTTAAATGGGTTTTTTTGGTGACTTCTGTAATGCAAACCCTTTTGCAAGGCGGTGTAAGGGACGGTCACAGATGCGTGTTTATGTGGCGTGCTTTTTTTCACTAATTAAATTTGACTTCATTGAAATCCGCACAAAAGGAAGGGATTTTTTTAATCATTTCATCATTTCTGTGCCATTAGGCGAACAACCAACCATCTTCAAAGCCGGGTGCTATTTGTAAACCTGTCAACGTTAGCCAGAAGGGTAGGGCACAATCTTCTGCGCCCGTGATATGTTGTAGACCGACGGCGGCGGAGTGCATTATGATGAAATTGCTTTTTTCGGTTTCGGAAGAGGGAGCTGGTTTTAAGTAAATAAAAACAGAAAATGTTGAAGCGTTTATCCTTGCTCCATCTTGCGAGACAAGTTTCGCTCGAGGAGAAGCATTCTAGTCGGAGTCTTCTATCTAGGCATTTGCTGCATGAGTTGTATTTACTTTTTTGGGGCCTTTTTTTTCCTTTTATCGTCGTTGGTGTTATCATACGCGAGTTATGAATTTGAAATACGATTCGTTGGGAAATGTAAAGAGCATACGGGTGGAATCGGTGTATGGGATAAAGCCTGATTCAGTCCGGGAGAGCGATGCCACTTATTTTGGTTTCGTTTTTTGAAAAGAGTAATGAAAAAGCAATCCTCGAATTTGTTATTTGCTAAGCTGTATTATTGCTTGTTGGTTGTGGTTGCATATTGAGTACATGTAAACGTCTAGTACAAGCGCTTCTAGCTACTTAAATCTTTTACAAATATGTCATATACATTTTGCACCTAATTTGCTGCCCCTTGAGATGAGTAAAACGCTTCCAAACGCTGTTTCCGGCGCACCTTAGTTGAGAGATAAATCACTTAACCCATCAACTACCACTACTATTGCGCTCCGTCCGGTCTCCTCTCCATCAACGCATTTGCTCGGCCGGTCTCGATCGTTGCGTTTCTAACGCGTCAATCCTATAAAGGTGTCAGCCGCCGCCGCCAGACATCTAACCACTTCTACTAACGCTAATGGAAAATCAGCCTCCGGATGCTGGTTTAATTCCGCGTGAATGCGCTTCCCCTGCGTGTGCGCTATACGAGTATGAAGGGGCGATGGCATGATGGCGAACTGTTGGTCCTGTTTGATCACTCAAAAGCGCCCTTTTGCGGTGCGGAGAAAGCGGCAAGCGAAAACGGTGTTTGTTTGTTTGGTTTTGCAGCCTGGATGCAGCCTCCCGCTGATTGGGCCCGCCCGTACAACAGCGGTGCCCCGGAAGGATGGAGGAGGAGTGTTTTGATCCGCAAAAGGCGTAAGCTGGCTAGAGTGAAAGTGAGTTACGGAGTTGCGTTTTGCATAAAATGTCGTTAAACCTAGCCCGCGGTGCCACGGCGGGGTAGACATAGCCAATTTCAATTTTGGAAGGCAAACGATGGGCACCAAACTTTGGAGCACTGGAGGAGGAAAAAAGGTGTGTTGTATGCTTAGCCAAATCGTAGGGTAAGGTCCTACGTTGCCTGGTAAAAGCACTTGGCAGAAAATCGATTGGTATGACAAAAAACAACTCTTTTGCTGTCTAATTATTGTCTAGGGGAAATAAATTTTGAAATTTTAGTTAACTTACAGTTTTGCATGGCATGGAACTTTCCTACCGGTTGGTGCCACCTGGTTTTCGGGACTAGAGTGATAGCGACTTGGGTAATACGGCAAAGTATCTTTCTGCTTTCCCCACTCCGTATGACGGTCCTTCTGCAGCACAACGACGATACACCTTTAAGTACGTCAGCCTTGATGAGCATCTGACAATTCACTCTAGCGTTGCCCTGGAACTCTACTACGAATAGAGGCAAAGCTCCTTCCTCATTTCCATGGTTTTGCCATCGCACGAGTCGCATGAATGAGACATTACCGTACAGACTTTAGGGCAATGTTTGGTGGCCCATCGGTGCTAGGGAACTGCACCAATGTAAAGGAGATTTAAAACAAAGCAAATGGAGGAAGTTTTTCGCTCTTGCCCAACCGACAAGAAGACACCAGGCGCAGGCCGGTTGAAAGAGTGCTTTGCAGAGGACAGATACACAAGTTGCTCCTAGTAATAGCACTCTTACACGTTATTCGTAGAGCAAGCATTTCCATAAATCAACCCGATCGATTGTTAATTTCGGGTGCAAAAACTTTCGAGACACAAGATTGGCCACTCGTCGTTTCTTCCCCTTTTTTTCTCGTTCGTTCGTCTATTGTGGAAAGGGTTTTGTGTGTGTGTGTTTTCGCTGTTGTGGTGGGTTTATTGAATTTATCATGCTTTGGGAGGACGGGTCTGGATGAGTCCTCGGTCCAACTACGTCCAACTGTTGAAGTTACGCAGTGTGGAAACTCTGAAGGTGCTCTTTTGCGATCTTATATGTAATGCTGCGTTCGCCAGATGTTGTTGCAGGAAAATTGCAAATTGCAAGAAGGGCACATCATAATTATATTTGATGACTTACTATTGGTAATCCTTAAAGTTATCAAATACTTTTGAACTCGTCGGCTTTGGAATGATGTCTTTTGACGTCTCCCAATGCCTGGAATCTTTAGAGGTTATGATAATTGAAATTGAGACTTGAGACCTCTCCCTACAGATAACTCGCTCTTTTGTCTCAATATATCAAGAGATATTTCAAACAACTGTTGTCGAAAGGACTGTTTCTAGACGAGTTCCTAACTGCAACTTGGGTGATGGTGCCTTAAAGTACACCTTTTACCTTAACACACCTTACCGTAACCCGTCCCATGATTGTTTGCCACAAATGGAAACGTGTCCCATTGTCTGCCCCAGCTCATATTACTTATGCCTGCAAATAGCACAGAGGAGACTATTTCATCTTAATTTATTACCCCAAACTGGAACCACACACACCCACACACCCTTACTCCAGTGGTTGGATGATTTCCGGTGACATTTTAACCGTCGCCTAGTGTCTCTCGCGTGATAGCGTTGTTGTGAGGAGACTGATTTGTGAGCGTCCTGGGGATGATGGCAACAAACAACAATAAACCCACAGCACACACTATCTGCGCGGAGAAGCAAATTAGTCATGATTTCTCGGTCCCTGCTGCAGTGGACAAAGTGGTTGTACTCAGAGACAGAAAGCGCGCCGTGGTGGACGAGATATACCCCTTTTCCGCGCCGAGGACGCATTTTCTAATGAGATGAATGTGCAATCAACCGAATGGTGTGTGGGTGAGACACATTGATGTGGAAAGTAGATGCAGACGGTGTCGTCTCTCTTCCACAAGCTGTCAGTTTGATGGGGAAGATACTCTCGGGTGGCTGGCGTAATTAGGATTCGAGCTTGGCCGTGTGGCCGTGTGGTGTGGGCTGCTGCTGCCTTTTCATGTCGAGAGGTGGTTTTGTAGACGTGTAAGATTTACTGCTTATCAACGTCCTCGCAGCAGCGATTTTCTCGTCGGTGTATCCTGCCGGACGGTCAGTTAACCCCATTTTCCGGTCGCTTTGCAGCTCCATTTTCCCTGATCGTTTTTAGAACGATGTGCTCTGTTGTCGACGGCTTAACAAACACCATGACTGGTGGTAGCAGGAGTTGTCCGCTTTCAACACCTCTCCATTGATGTTCGAGGAGAGAGAGAGTGAGAGAGAGGGAAGACCTGTTCGGGGGAATGGGCAAAAACCCGGAACGCTGGGTGCATCTACTCGCGCGATTCCTTGCTAATTTGATTTCTTCGATTACTCCCAAACCCGTGTCAGTGTCACTGTGCGTGTGTGTGTGTGGTGCTGAACGTGCTGGAATATTTTATGGATGGTATGGAACCACTCTATCGATCGGATGGCAATACACACCGTCATCCCTCTCACTTATCATCACTTCCACTCGCAAACCGTTAAAGCCGCTCGTCGGGGAGAAAACATTGGAAAGGATTGAAAAGAAGACGGCCAGTCGGGGTGGAAACTCACGGAGGGTGGGGAATGCGAGTTTTATTTTGCTGTTTTGAATATTTCATGCTTTATGGCTGCTACTGCTGCTGTGTGTTGTATATCGTCGGCGTCGTGGCGTCAACGCGTTGGAATCGCGTTGGAATCGCGTTGGATTTGCGCACGATGGATGCGCCCTGCGTTGCACTGCACTCGACATTCCGAAGGTGTGCGTGTGTGGCTGCTGTATGTATCGTGTCATTTTATTAAACTCATAATTGATTTCGACAGCGCATCTCCTTTCCCTTATGCCATCACCCTTTCGTCACCCCGTACTACCACTCCAGTACACGCATTGAGTTACACAGCGTTTTCCCATTGGCTTAATGTTGTCAGTGCCGCACGTTCGCAGTGTTTCATTTTTGTTTTACAGCCTTTTGTGTCAGCTTTGTGATGTCAGTTTTTCCTTTTTTCTCTTTTTCTCTCTCGATTGATGTCGCTTTTTACTGTTAAGGATTTTGTTTTTTTTTTTTTTTGCAACGCATCGCTATTTCTGGAACATTAATTTAATTATTTTTGTGTCTCTGTATGCATTTACTGTATTCATTTTTCGTTTTAATCCATGCTCTCCATAACAAATCATTTTGCGATCGATGTTTTAGAGTTCGTTTGAATGTGTGGGTGTTTTTTATAGTTGTTGTAATTGTATTCATCAGCTTCGATGAGCTCCAGACTATAAAGAGTGGCAGTAAACCTGGAACACTGGAAGGAAAATCACTCAAAACGCAAAATGCAACCATACATACATACATGACGCACACGCAATTTATACTTAAACTCTAAGCCATACTCATTAACATAACAAACTCGTTTCTGCATTAAAAAAACCACTACTTACTTACCCTTTTACTACTCTCTATAACTGTTACTACCACATAACCACTACTATTAATACTAAAGATCGCGCTGACCATCCAATTCCAGCATCAGTAATAATGATATTATTAACAACAGTTTCTCGTCTAAAAAAATACAAGCTGTACTAAATGTCAATATTTAACTATTTTCACTTTGTTGTGGTGTTTCTTAACCGTGATGTAAAAAAAAACAAACAAACAAACAAACAAAACTCAAACAAACAACCTTTTTAATCGTTTAGCCTATAAACCTTATGTGTATAGTATGTAAAATTGTTAAACAAAATGAAACAAAATTTGGTGCAACGAAAGAGGAGACAGAGAGAGCTCGGGTTTAATATATATAAAAAACGCATATGCAAAAACAGAAAACAAGTAATACGGCAAATGATGTCACCGGACAACGTTCAGTATTACAGCTCACATAATGCGTGCAAATGCGACAAAACAAAAAAGAATCCCGGTATTTATTTGTTTTTTATTTAATTTTACACTCGAACGAAAACGAACAGAGAAGAAAAATAACAAAGTGAATAAGATAAAAAAGAGCGAGTTGAAAACAAAACCAAAAAAACTGCAACAAAACCGATAACGATTTTTTCCACTTCACCACTTCTACCCCACCTGTTGTATGCAGCTATTATTTGCAAACACAATACTCCCGTTTGATCGATTCCTGCCTCTACCTAGCAAAGTTCGTTATTTTTAATAATCCTGCACGTTGATTCCAATTTTGCTACTTCAATCGTATTTTTCTTTTATTCCCACCCCTGTCTATTTTGGAACTCTTTTATCTTACATTCTCTGCCCATCTGTGCAAGTAGAAAGTTGTACTATTACTTTTTGTATTTTACTATAGAACGCGTGGAAATCGTGTTTAGCACTCGTTTGGTACCTTTTTTCCTTTTTCTTTACGAAATAGCTTTGTTTTGTGATATTAGGTTTCTTTTTATATACAAAAAAAGCCATAAACAGTAGATAACTGAATAGAAAAAGCATGTAAAACGAATGTATCTCAACAACTTCTAGCTTTGTGGTAGTTTTGTCCCATTGTCGAGTATAGTTTTATAATTCCATAGTTTTCCTTTTGTTTCACGTGAAACTTTTAAAGGATTTTTCTTTAAAAAGCCACTTTATAGTTAATTTAGTAACTTAATTTCCTAATTTCGCTGCTCTTCTTTTTCCTTATTGAAGTATTTTTATTGGATTAAATTTTTATAAACAAAAATGGCACAAAAGATTTCCGTTTTATCAACCATTTCACTATTGTCTTTTTGATGAAAAACAAAGCAGTATCAAAAAAAGAAAAAAAGAAAACCAAGCGAACAAACGCACACGCTAATGGGCCCCATTTACTTTCACTGTTTCTGCTACTACTACCACTATTACTACTACCTTCCACTACTATTACTACACACACGCACACAAAAGCCGTACGGGCGTGAATTTGCAACTCTTTTTTTGATTTCCTACTCAAGCGGCCCCCCCAATTTTAAGCGAATTAAACTTCTCACACTTTGGCCGATAGAACTCTTTCCCCCTCTCTTATAGTTACGAAAGGTAATTACGAAAGTTTGAAGTAAAACAAAGAGGATAGAAGATAGAAAGAAGACAGAGACAGAGAATATGAGTGCGCGCGCGTGCGTTACGAAATTAAATAGAAAACAAATAAATAATCAAAGCTCTCTTGTTCCCTTTTCCGTTCCCAGGTGGGCAATGGACGGTAATCGATACGAATTATTCGCGGTTTGGCATTGCGCCGATACAGACGAATTTAGGACTACAGCAGCAGCAGCAGCAACAGCAGCAGCAGCAACAACACCAGCAGCAGCAGCAGGTGCAGCAGCACCATCAACAAACGAGTCAGCAGCAGCAACAGCATCAACAGCACCAAGGTGATAGCCAAAGTTTGGGCAGTGCCGGCAACGGAGCGAACAACCCAGCGAACAGTGGCGCAACGGGCGGCGGTGCCGGGGCCAGTGCCGGCAGTGGCGGCAATAACGGTGGGCTCGCGGGGGCCTCCGCCACCAACTCGAACGCCACGACGCCGCAACCGACGACGCCGGTGCAGATCTATCAGCATCCCTTCTCGCCCCAGATCATCTCGGTCAATCCGAACAGCATGGTCAACAGCTACCAGTCGTCGAACCTGTCCACCCCGACCTCCCCGCAGGCCGGCAGCGATCAAACGGCCGGGCTGGTGTACAGTACCGGCACGCCGAATCAGTCCCCGCTCGGCACCACGACGGCCACCGCATCCGGCACGAACGCGAGCGGGAACGGCGGCAACGGGGCGGCGGCCGCGGCCGGTGGCAACGGAGCGGCGGGAGGCAACGGTGCGGGCGCAGGGACGGCGGGCAGTGGAGCTGGGGCAGCGGGGGGCGCGGCGGGTGCGGCCGGCGCGACCGTACAGCAGCCGGTCAAGCGGAAACGGTCCGTCAACCCGCAGGGCGACGAGAACTTCCTGCGCGCGCTCGAGGCGGTCCGCTTCGGTGGCATCGGGTTCTGCAAAGCTGCCCGGCTGTACGGCGTGAACAATCGTACGCTCTGGTTGGAGTACAAGAAGCGGGGCTACCCGATCAGCCGGCCGAGCATCAAGAATCGCATCAAGCTGGAACCGAACATATCACCGCCGCCGACGGCTACGACACCACCGGGCGACGAGAACGCCTCGCTGGAGCACTACGATACGGCCCTTTCCTCACCTGCCCTCAATATGTCCCTGCAGCAGCAGCAGCAGCAGCAACAGCAGCAGCAGGTACAGCAGCAGCATCAAACCAACCAACAGCAGCAAGTCACCGCGGCTCAGCAGCAGCAGCAGCAGCAGCAGCAAACACAACAGCACCAGCAGCAACAGCAGCAGGGCACCGATACGACGAATGCTGCGGCGGCGGCGGCAGCTGCTGCCGTGGTGGCTGCCTCGTCCACCCCGCTCATGTGCCCACCGCACGGGCATACGATGGGCGTGATGGGCTTTCTCGATACCCGCCATGTCGATTTTACGACCACCGCCAGCCTGCACCAGATGTCCCGGCAGCGCTACCCGGACACGGCGACCGTCAACATGAACACGGGCGCCGTCAACCTGCAGGGGCTGAACTTTAACTCGATGTAAGGGGACGGGTGGCTTCGTGTTGTGACCGTGAACAGTGGTGCTGAGGGTACGGGGGATGGCGACGGTGGCGACGGGATCATCGGGACCGATCAGGCGACCATTCTGTCGCTACGCGAGATGACGGAATCTTGAGACTCGCCATTCCCACGTACTCTTTTCAACCTTTTTGGGCGGTGCGCAACAGGTGAAGCCACATAATTTGCGTGCGTGAAGCTCTTTTAGACGCTAAGCAAAGTTGTACATACACAAGGCAAGCAGCACCCCTTTTCTATCCCCCCCCCTCCCCCACTCCCTTCAAGTTCTCGATTAGTTTCGCCGGCACCTTTTTTTCGTGATCGATGATCGATCATGGATAGACAATTTGGGCAAAATTTTCTCTTTGCTGTAAAAAGTTACTTGATTTCGGACATCTTACAGCTTTCTGTTCTGTAAGATGTCAACCTGTGTATTTGTATATTCGATTTTTGCCCCATTTTGAGTGTCTGGAAAAGCTTCTTTTTTCCCACTAACAGACTTTAGTTCCTTTCTACTGGTATATAGTGTTGCCTCCCCTTCTTTTTTTTTAATTGCATATAAATAAAATATGTGTCCCCAATTTAGTTCCTACTTAGAATGATGATTCCATTGCGGTGCTCGTAGAGCTGCCGTTTCCTCTAGTGTTTGTGGGTATATGTGCAACAGCCCCATACGATTATGGGTTTTCGATTTTCTCATTGTGCTCCTTCATCATCATCATCATTCTCCCCGTCAAGATCCTAGCGCCTTCCAAATTCGTTTTATAGTGTGTATGTCCGTCTCTGTCTGTATGTGTGTTTGTGTGTGCGTGTGTGTGTGATTGTGCGTGTTAGTATTATTCTCGTCCCGTTGTGCAAAGTGATCACTTGCGTCGTGTAAAATATTATTTATGTTTCCATCTACTATGGGGGAGAACGAGAGACTTGGGCTTACTTTTGTGTGGGGGTGTGTACAAGAAAACAGGAAGGAAACAAAATTATGCAGGCACAGGAAATTAAGAGTGAAAATTATTGCGTTTCTTAACAGCAAAGCAAACCACTGTATCTGAGAACTATTAAACAAAAAACACACACAGAAAAGACTCTTTAAATCCCGCGTGTCGACAAGGAGGGGGAAGGCGGACAGGCCATGGGAACGGTTTAGCTGTAAAAGGTATTGAGCGGTAGTGAATGGTAAAGACAAGCATTCAAAGCATAGGAGAAAGCGGAATCGTCGAACAAAAAGGAACTTGTGAATAGTAAAATAAAGCGAAGGTAAATAGTATTTTTGTTAACTCTTTTTTAGCAGTTTGTACGTGTATATTTGTGAGAGAAGGTGCGTTGATGCACAAGCATCGCATCGCTCTAGAGTCAGTCATGGAAAATCATCGAGGCGCACGGTTTAAACAGAAAATAGTAGTGTAAAGCATACAAGATAAAACGGGATGAGAGAAACAAAAAGCGCGGACACATAAACCAAAACTAACCTTCACCGAATGGCGCGCGAAGAGCCGTTGCGTGAAAGTAATCAGTAAGTTATTTCGGCGTATGACAATTGATGACGATTTGAGCATTGCAATGCTACAATAGAGTAAAAACAGTATCAAAAAGAACACACAGAAAGAAGACACATATTCACTGCAGCGGTCACCACTAAAAGGTGGGGTCACCACATAATGAAACACAATTTTGCGAACGAAAAATGAACAAAATAACAGATGTGCGTTAGAAGGGAAGGACAGCGAACCGATATCATTCAAAAGCATTTTGCGACGAAACAAAAAGACATTTACACGATCATAAGCAAAGGAACAACAAACCAACAGATGGGAAAAGAGTAAAAAAAACTAAACCGAAAAGGAAGAAACACTAAGTAGTAGTACACTAAGATAAGTCAACGGAAGAAGCGAAACGGAAGCGAATAATGAAGCAACATTGTGTATAATAAACGGATAGACGCATACTAAAGTTATTGTAAGATTAAAGAACAAATGTCGATTGCATCAGGAAAGTGTAGCTGAAATGCACCTTTCGCCAGCTGAAGAAAAGTGCACATAGTCAAGATGGTAAAGCGGAAAGAGGAGGAGGAGGACGAGGAAAAAGAAAGAAAAAACACACACACACAAACAACCCTAATCCTAATTTACATCAGTTCACAGTAAACGGATGAAGCAATTTAATGAAAGTGAGAAAACAAAAAAAACGACAACTAGAAAAGCAAAAGCATATTAAAGGAAGGGAGGATTAAATGATTGTTGTATAAAGAACCGGTATCGTTGCGCCATGTTGTGTCGAGTCATACGGTGGGCGCCCAGCTGAGCGTCACAAATAAATAAATAAAAAGGCCATTTGTATCAGTTTGTTTAAGAAACACATGTGTACACAAAACTATCCATACACGAGAAAAATAATAAGAGAAAGAAGAAGAAGAAAAAGAATAATAAGAAAAGAAAAAGAACATAACATACCAGAAAACAATGCAGAAAGGAGAGAGCGAGAGAGAAAATCAAGAAAATGAAAAGTACAGGACACATGAGAAGGAAGGAAGCATGAAAAGATGGAAGTAAACACGTTCTGTGCAAAAAAATAAGTATTTACTTACGTGAGTAATTTAAATAAATTGAAACAAAATGAAAAAAAATCGACTTGGTTTTCTATTTTTCATTTGTTTGTATTTCTTTCTCTTTTTACATATTTACTCTTTCATTTCACTCATTTCATTTCCTTCTTTATTGAGAGGCTGAATTATTATTGTTTATTATTATGCTTTCTTTCCCTAATTCCCGGACACACTGTTTAGTTTTAAGTACTTCGATGACTATTTTCTATTTCGATTCTTCATTTCTTTATTCTCTCCCCCCAGTGGCTGACATGGCACGAATGGCGCTCGGACTAGTGCCCGGTCAATCGTCCTCCTCAACGTCGAGCGGTGCGTCGGAATCGAGCGTCGGCACCGGTAGCGCTGGCAGCAGCGAACAGTCGACCGCCACGTCCGGTGGCCATATCGTGAGTTCGGGCCCGAAGCGAGGCCGCCTACTGATACGCCAGCAGCGCATCAAGAAGGAGAGCGATTCGTCGTCGGCCGGGCCGCAACCGTACGAACCGGACACACCGTCGGACGACAACAGCCCGACGGCACAGTACGGCCATCAGAACCTGTTGACCGTGCCGTCGCACCATCGGTTCGAGCGGCAGGTGTCCGAACCGATCCTGCCACTGTCGTCCTCGATATCCGTCATCGGTGGACCGATCGCGTCGTCGGGCCGCCAAAACTCGACCGATCGGGCCCACGGCCATTTGCTGTCCGTTCCCTCCAACACCACCACCACCACCACCCAGCAGGCGTACCTGGTGAAGCAACACTCGCACCCACTGCTGCCGAGTCAAACGTCGGGCGGAGGTCACGGCGCCACCGTTTCGTTCGAACCGCTGCAAACGTACACCCTGCAGCGGCAGCTCTCTCATCCTGGGACGGTGCAACGGGGCAGCTCGACACCGCTGACGCTGGTTACGAGTAGCAGCGGCTCGACGCACTACCTCACCCCTTCCTCCTCGCTCAAGACGGACTCGGACGAGGAGGGTGGCAGTGTTCCGGCCACACCGATAACGGCAATTCCGACGATTCAGCTACAGTCGAGTGTGGATCGGACAGGACCCAGCCCAACGGTTGTTATTGTACCGGCCGAACCCGTGCAGACAACTGCTACCACAAGCAGCAGCAGTGGCAATGTAAGCGAACAGTCGTCGTCAAATACGCCGACCACCATCACGTCGGCACCGACGAGTACTATCCGTGTGAAAGGAGAAGAGCTATCCCGGTCAATATCAACACCATTGGTGAGTATTTTTGTGTAAACATTTGTCCACTACGATGGTAACCGTTTCCCTTCCTATGTTTTAGACCTCATCCCGCTCAACCGACATCCCGGGGCTGGATAATCCCCGCTCCAGCCACTGTCCGGTGGTACGCGAAGGGCCCGCCCTTGGATGCAACTTCTGCTGGAACACGATCGACGCGCACGGGCGGATCTTGCGCCGCAAAACCAAGTACCACTGTCCGGAGTGTCAGACGAATCTGTGCATTGTGCCCTGCTTCCAGGAGTATCACGAGCGCCAGTCGGCAGAGAATCCTACCCCAACGAACGACAGCGGTGGCGGTGGTACAAAGTCAGGCCTGCGGCACTACGCCAAATCGGGTTCGATGTAAGCCAGACCGAAAGGAGCTAGGAGAAACAGAGATTTGGATTTGAATTTGAACTATTTGGTACAAACGGAGACAAACAAGGGGTAGGTACACGATCGCTCTCCTACGCGTGAGCTCAGATCGATCGTACCCGTGTATTGGATTTTTGGTGCAAACGCGTTGACAAAATGCTTTGCCATGTTTTTAGGATTTTAGGACGTTTTTGCCGTACTTTTCCTCCACCGTTTCGGTTGGGAGAAGATGGTGAAAAGCGAAACGAGAAACAGGGCGCGACTCAAAACAAGAGCGCTCCTTTGTGTAATGGTGTACTTGGTAGAATGTTAACGTGTTTTCTGTTTCTTTGTTTGGATGTTTGATGTATTGTTGCATGAATAGGGACGATCACTTCCGATCACTTTATGGACACAAACATCCCAACGAACGGTATCAATTGATGTGAAAAAACACGTAGGATTTAATTCTAAGCCATTACAAGACGAATAGGCACATTGAATAGGTTTGCTCACAGACAGTGAGGAACACTTTATCGAATTCCTCTGATATACGGGGTTTTCCATGGGATCTGAGAGTCGTGGGACATTTTCTTGATGTTTTCGTGGAGGAAAGGAATTTTATAGGTTAGGAATTGGATTAAATAGCACCTTTTTTGGACAAATCGAATAGGAATCCTATAAGTTTGCTTAAAATAAGAGCTATAAAGTCCAATTCCCTTCATATAATGTTCACCTCCGATTAGAAACATAGAATAAAATGTCCTACAACTATGAGAGCCCCCAAAAACCCCTGTATTATGCAAACTGTGTTTCAGAGTGCAGTGAAGGTACTTTGTTGATATATACGAAATAGCATGTTTTTGGAAAGTTAATGAAGAAATGCAAAACTTACTCGCTTATCGGTGTGTTTTTGTGTGTGAGTGTGTGTGTGCTGAGTGCGTGGTGGTGTGTGTGCTTTATACTCAAAATCATTGGTCAAGACACAGCCAGCCCAAGACAGCCAATCGGGCAAAGAGACATCTTTACCACAAGAGTTACCATTTTGCGGTGGTTCAAAGAAGGTTTAGGGAAGCCGCCAATGCATAGCAAATTGCTAATGCTAATGCTAAAGCAAAACATCTACACATTAGTAGCAAAAATGTAGTGGAATGACTGTCTGTAGTAACAAAAAAAAGTAGCATTAAATGTGCATTCATATTCTGGTATCCCTAGCGAAATGTGAAGAGGAAAATATATTTTCCCATGCTTTTGTTTTTTTGATTGGCAACCTTCTTTTGGTGGCCAAAATCTACCCTTCAGGCCATCCTGAGCTGTAGTTGTTCATGTAGTTGAATGACATTCAGCCTTTTGCTATGGTTTCAGTTTTTGGCACACGAAATATGGGGCAAATGCTCTCTCACACACATACACGGAAGATTAGCTTCCACGCTGCAGCGTTTTAACGATGTTCCAGTGAGGTCAGTCTCAGAGTGAACTCCTTGAAAAGCCCATATAAACATACATATATATATACATATAATATATCGTATTCATATATACACCTATGCGCAGACGTATGACTGCCGTCACATTGTTGTACCATGGATAAGTCTATCTATTTTTACCATTTAATAGAACGTACCTGAAACAAATTTGGAGAATGCATTGATCCGTGAGTGTGTGTGTGTGTGTGTGAATGTGTGCGTGTAGGATGTAATTTGCATTAAAACGAAATGAAACAGCTGAGAAGGCGCGCTATACCTTTACGTTTAATCTACGCGTATCATTAAACTATCGCCGTGTACCGGGTTCAGGAGGATTTATGAAATAATTAAGGACGAGAAGTGAATAAACCGCGTACAGTGGAGTGTTAGAAACATTCTATTGCCTGCTCCTTCTCTGCTCCCAGCAAATAGCGAGACGGTTTGGATATTTTTATAAGCGATATTTAAACGAAAATCATACCACACACATGCAGCACATGAGAGCAGCGATGTGTCCTTGTTCAGACCGCATGGAAACACTTTTAGAAGGGGAAACAAGGGTGAAGAGATTGAAGAAGAAGTCTTTGTTTTTAGAAGCAAGGGAAGTGTTTGCAGGCCACATTCGGTTGATTTTCAAACATTTTCATACCCACAAAAAAGGAGATTAATTTAGTAGAGCAGAAAGAGCGAGTTGCGAGGTGCATGTTTTGTGTTAATTTGTTGTATGTGTTTGGTGTGGTTTGAACAGAACGTACAAATTTTTCGTCCATATTACCGAGGTACCGGGAAAGAAAATTCTGCTCAGAGCGGGCGCATATATACACATCCTTAGCACACAAGAGCAACCATTATCTACAGAGTGGGGGGAAGCAAAAAGTGCAGGAGAAGTTAGTAATGTATACATATGAATTACAAGTGAGATGACAGTAGTAACGAACATATTGTGTAACGTGAAACAGGAGCTAAACAACCGAAAAGGGGACACTGTGTAGCATGTAGAAATTTAAACGAACTTGTTAGAAACGAACACACACACACACACGTGCCGGTTGGCAATTTGGTTTCCTCCAGCATCCCGATTAGTATCACCCGCGTCTCGTCGAACGTTGATACAACTCGAGAGGTGAGATTTGGTCACAATGAACCCACGAACGTTTTTGGTCATGCGAACGAACGCTGCTGAATGATAGATGACCAATAGTAGAAATATTATCCCCCCTCTTGTCCCTCTCCCAACATATAAACTGATGTTGTTGTTTTAAGCATAGGAACTGAGCACTAATAAAAAAAAACAACAACACCCTGGCTACAATTGTGTACGCTAAACCCATGTTGTGAAACTATATTTTTGTACCGTTAAATATAGGAGAAAACAAAAAAACAAACAAACAAAAATCTCGATCTGTTATTACAAATGTTGCACGATCGTTGGCGATCCAAGGAGAAAACAAACACTAGAAATCGCATAAAAATAGGGATTTTTGTGCTGCTGTGTTGTTTAGGGGGCAGGCAAACACACAAAAACCCTCGTAAACACTACAAGGGAAAACACAAATTGCAAATGTAACACTGCAGCAAACAAAGTAGAGATCGCAGCAAGCGATCATTCAATTCAATTTGGAGAGTTCGATTGGAGAAAAGCGATGAACGTGTATCATTCGATGATATGCATGTGTGTTTTTGTGTGCGCGTGTGTGAGTGTGTATGTGTGCGTGTATTGATGTAGCCGGCCAAAACGAGGGGAATGGGGTTGTGTTGTGACCTTTCCCCTTTTTTGGATACGATACGATCGTGGACCGGCTTACTACGGTGGATGTAATAAATCCGATTAAAACCAAAAATATGCGAAAAATGCACAACAGAGAGTGGATAGTGAATGGAGTGTGTTTTATTGCTTAACGAGAATACAAACTACTACTACACACACACGTACACAACAACTAGTCTTTCGCCCAGCTTTAGTTTGCTACCAACTTACGAGGAAGCTTGCATTTTATTTACAGCATTTATGACGCATTATTATTATTCTGTTTTGTGAGGCATATTAATGTCCGTTTAACGTTATTACAGTTTGTTTTTACGACATTCATGTTGTTTTTTTTTTTCTTAAATCAGTGTTTCGTTTTTTTCGTCAATTTGGCACTGTTTTACAGGAAATAGGAGAGCTGGTAACATCAAGCAAAAGAACATTTTGAATCATTCTTTAAAAGAGGCTATGAAGAGTTTCTGGCATTAAAAGTCTTAATATATAAACAGGATACAGAGACAGAAAGAGAACTGCTACGCTACGAGTGCATAGCACAAAACAGTACACAAAAAAAACACAGACAACATATGTTTTTACTTTAAATAAACTAATCGATAAAGGGCACAAACACAACAGCGGAAGGTCAAACGGAAACAAAAACCTTTTCTAAAATTACTAAACTTCTAACAGGTTGCACACAACAGTAGACAGCTGCTTAGGCTGAAGCAGCTGGCGCTACCTCTGAAACTGGTGGCCTGTCGTTTTGTCGTCGTCAGTATCTCATGTCGTTTCGGTAGTGTCTTTTCGCAAATTTTGGTTGTTCGCACTGTCGTGCGCCCATACACACACAGACACACACTAAACACTCGGGATGTGATGCAGCACGCTTTTGCATAAACACACACACACACTTAGACACGCGTGCTTTTGGCAAAAGAGGGACACACATCCTCGATCGTGTGGTGCACGTGCGATGGAACCCAGTGGAACCGAGTAAAGTATATCGTGAGCCGTGTATTTCTCTCCCTCTGAACGGTATAACATCCGCGACACGCTGTGGGATGCGCTGTTGAGCTTCTTCTTGTAGTACGTTAACGTTACACGTTGTGTTACGTTAACGTTACACGTTGAATTTCTCCGAAACGGAACAAAAATGCATGCACTATGAGCAGGTCCGTGTCAATAGCTCAGTTCGATACGATTTCGTGTGTTCATCCTCTACACTTTTTTTTTGTTTTAAGTTTCACAATTTTTCTCTCTTTTTTACCAAAAAAGGATGCAAGTTTTGTTTTCAGCTACTTTATCCTGCTTTTGTTTTATGTTTGTTTTTCATCCCCAAAGGGATTTGCTTTAACGTTATGGGTTATGTCGTCTTGTTCGTTATCATCATCTTCATCATCATCTTTATCATCATCATGATCACAGCGAAGAACATGTTGTAAATTATCGATCAATTTGTTTATTGCTCATCTTTGGTCTGTTTTGTTTGTTTTTCTTCTCTTGTTCTGCTGCTTCAGCTCCTCTCCACAGTTTGCATACGTTGCATTGTTTTACCATAACAAAATTAAATCATTTTATCTCATCTTCGCATCTCTTCTTGCTTAGTTCGGTGTCCGCTTTTCCGGGGCAGTTGTTCTGTGGATCAATGGAACGGCGGAGGTTGGTGAGAGAGGGAAGGATACGCAGAAACAAAAATGGGAAAAGATCGACCCAACAAATGTCCGCCTCTTCGAATATGGGTCTCACGCTGCCGCCCTTCTTCGCCCCGCCACTTTTGTCCACACTCTATCGAGCACGATCAACTAACGATCGTAGCTGCACTTGATTGTTCGGCTGCATTTTTTTTCTCTGTCTGTCTAACGCTTACACTGGAAGAATATGTACCCTAAAGAGAGAGTGCGCCCGGCCGGTTCGCCTAGCATTAGTTTTGCTTCGGATGCGGTACCGGTGCGGGCGGGGCAGGCTTGAAGCACTGTAGCAAAAATGCAGTGTAGATGACGAACCCGAGTCCGAGCGCGATCAGTGCGTACATGAAGATGTTCAGCTCCGGCTGGCGGAATCGGTTCTTGCGCAGCCACTCGAGCACGTCCTGCTCGTCGTACATGTCGCCCCGGTAGATGCTGGGGAAGCGCTTGCGGAAGTACACGATCGCGGGCAGCTTGGTGACGCCCCACTTGCGCGCGTACCGCGGATCGCCCATCTTGACGAAGGTAATGTCCAGGTTGTCCGTTTCGCTGTCGATCAGCTCGAGCCGTTCCAGCACGGCCTCGCTCTCCTCGTGATCTTCCTCGACTGTGAAACGGAATGCTCTCGCGGTTAGTGTGAATTCCAGGGCGGAACATCGGGACAACGCAACACTCCTCCGATCGATACTTACAGAAATAGACGGCCAAGAATTCGTTCTCGTCCAGCAGCTTGTTCAGCATCTTGCGATTCACCTCCTCGATTTCGTTCTTGATCTCGAACACGTCCTGCGACGTGAGCCAGTTCATGACACGCTCGTGATCGTGCATGTCACCGTCGTACAGCATCGGGATCTGCTTGCGGTAGTACACCAGCGACGGGATCGTCGTGACGCCATACTTGTGTGCCGCGTCCAGGCTGGCCACCTTGACGAAGTCGATACCGTACAGGTCCACCTCACCGTCGATCAGCTCCAGCTCCTCCAGGATGTCGTCACACTCGGCACAGTCTTCATCGTCTGGGTAGGGCGAGAAGCGATCATGCCGTAAGTTATCAAGGAAGATGATACTCACTCTAGCAGGGTTAACTTACAGTAGAACACACACAGCAGTGGCGACTGTTCCATCAACCGATCCAGCATACGCTCGTTAACTTCCTCGATCTCGTCCGCCAGCTCACGGTTGTCATCGTCCACCAGCCACTCCAGCACGGACTGCTCGTTCTGAAGATCACCCTCGTAGATCAGTGGGTTACCGTTTCTAATGGAGCAGAGAGGAATAGTTTGTCAACTCATTCTCATAAGTTTGAAGGTCGGTAGTCTACCTGAAGTACACCAGCGCCGGGAATGTCTTGATGGAGTAGCGCTTCGCCAGCTGTGGATCCTGAATCTTTACCATGTGTATACCGAACACATCCAGCTCGTCGTCGATCACCTCCAAACCCTCCAGGATCTGATCGCAAATGTTGCAATTGATCTTGTCTGTCGATGGAAGGCATAAAAACAGAATTAGCGAACCTCACATAGTATATATACTCTAGAAGATGTAGAAATCAACATTCAAAGATAAAGAGAGAGAGAGGGTTACATCCAAGGAAACAAAGAGTGAGAGAGAGAGAGAACAGGCGCACAAAACGGTAGAGCTGAAGAAATGAAGGAAATAGTTCTTGCCACAATCAAACATTGAGCATACGCAGGAAGAAAGCATCGATGGAGTATTGTTTGTTTTTAATATAAACACACGGTGCCAGTTCAGGCGAAACAAAAACAACGACAACAGACTGTATACAGTGGGGCGGGATGGATGGTACAGGGAGCAGGACACAGACATACTGCCGAAGACGTTCATCCGGTGGAAGAGCCAAAAAACACAATAACGAGCATTCTCGCGGGCACATCGATCGGAAAGGACACATTCGGCAAGGAATTTCAGTAAGCGCAGGACATGTTTAGGGGTTGATGGGCAAATCGTTGACGGCGCCATCCGTGTGTCGGGCGGAAAGCTTCAGAAGAGCCTGATTGATTACAGACAGATAAGGGACAAGCTGTTAGGAAGACATCTTGAAGATCGCGATTGAAAGTACATACATGAGGAAGATCAAAGCACAGAAGATCACATAGGCATAGAAAGGTTGCATGGTAAGGTTCGTGTGTTCCCCGACACAAACGGAATGCCAAAGTGAGGACAAATGTAAATAAACATTATTGAAGAAAGAACTATAAACAAGAAGGGGGTGCCAAGGGCAGGGAGAAACAGCTTTGTTAAAACGGCTAGCAGCATGAACATGAAGACAAACAGAGAGAACATGGAACAGATAGAGGGAGTCACCAAGGCTTCACATAGTACACGAGGATAACATAGACAAATTGAGAAAGAAAATGGGTGGATTTGGGGAGGCTTATCTGAATTGGATTGCTACTATATACCTGAAATTCCTTCCCGTGCAAATTCCTTTCGCTTGCGGATGTTTTCCGCGGAACAAAAACTTCGGCAGTACGAGGGTGATTTGAATTTGTCTGTGTTGGTGGTGTGTGATGCAATGTGCAAGAAAGTGTTGTTTGCGGTGTATATGTTTGTATATGAGTACGGGTCCAGCAACAAAAAAGGCAAACAGTGGAAGGATATTGAAGTGTAAATAACGCAACAAGAAGATGCACAACATCCGGAAGGTGCGCATATTATCAAAATAAAGAATAAAAAGTGAACGGTGCGTGGAATCGTTTAATCGTTGGTGGTGCGGTAAAAAAAAGAAAAGAAGAAGAAAATAACAAAGAAAAAGAGAAAATTTTAGATGCATTCTTCAGCAATCAGCCAGATCTGCAGCATGATCAGTTCGATGCGATCTTCGGTCTTTTGCGTGATCAACCATTGCAGGACTTCTTCCTCCTCATCCAAGGAACCTTTGAAGTGAGACCAGTAAGAAGAGATGTCAGTACAAACGACGTTGATATCTCTATATTGAGTAACCAGTGTAACAGTAACCTTACCTTCAAACACATTCGGCACGTTGTCCTCGAAGTACACCAGCACCGGGTACTCGGAGATGCCGTACTGTTCCGCGATCGAGAGATCGTCCGTCTTGACGAACATGATGCCATGTCGGTCACAGTCGTCGTCGATGTTTTCCAGCGATTCCAGCACACCCGAACACTGCTCACACTCGTCCGTGTCTTTGGCGTCGTGGGGAGATATGGACAAACACAAACTTATGTTAATATCGCTCTAAACCTATCAGCAAACAGGTTCCTTCTGGGGGAGAATTACAGGTTACAGAACACGTTAGAATGTGCATTAATTTTAGTAGTTTTAATACACAAAGGTTGGCTCGCTATAAAGGGTGTGATCGGAAATGGAACAACCTTTCCAAGCCCAAGCTCATGCAACAGTGATGTATGGCGTGTGGATTGGAACTTATGGGACTCTGGAAAACTCTCTTGGAACTGAGGATTTCTGAGGGGCGGGTTTGCTATAGCTATACCCTCCACGGATGACGGTGCAGCCGCCGGTGGCGGTGTTGGTGGCGGGGTCGATGGAGCGTCACCCTCGGTCTCCTCTCCGTCGTCCACTACCTCAGCGGAGGTCGCTGCATCGAGCAGCCCCTTGCGCTCCTTCGCCTTGCGCTGCTTTTTGGCGCCCTTCGTGAAGCAAGCCTCACAGGTCGTTTTGTTCCCTAGAGATCCCCGTGCCGTAAATTTACACATAAAACAATAAAGAAAGGTGTGTAGGTGTATGTGCGTATAAGAGAGTTATCATCAGTTGATGCAGATCAGTCAGTATTAATGTTTACACAGTGTGTGTGTTCGTGCTAAATAAATAGGTGTACATTCAAAGAATTCAGTGCTCTGTGATGGCCAAGAAAACCAAAAACCTAAACATAACCTCAAATGTCAAATCATATTAGCACATTTTGGAGCAAAACGTCAGTTAACACTGACACTCCACAGCCTACTCCATATGGGGTACGTTTGCTGGGTGCGCTGGAATTACTTACAGAAGTACACAGCCAATGCGTTGGAATCTTCGATGAGAGCCAGCAGTTTCGGTCCATCCAAATCCTCGATGACATCACCGCCGGGGTTCTTCTGTGTCATTAACCAGTTCAAGATTTCGTCTTCATCGTTAAGATCGCCTACGAAAAGGGAACAAACGTTAAGTAACAATGTGCGCTTATTCGCTCCCAAGAAAGATTTCCTGCTTACCTGCGTAGATGACAGGTTCCTTTGATGACAGCTTGAAGAAAACGATACCGGGCAGCGCGTACACACCGAGCTCCTTCGCCATCTGCTTGTCGTCGATCTTGACAAAGTTAATGCCGGCACCGTCCGCCTCGTCATCGATGTGTTCGATCTCGGCCAGCACCCGTGGACACTGCTTGCAATCGTCGCTATCTACACAACCATGGACAACAGAATAAGGTAAGTTTTAAAAGCTTCTTTCCTTTACATACAATTCCCACTGTAAGGACACACTTACAGAAGAACACAGCTAAATAGTCCGATGCTTGGCGAATCTTCTGGAACATCTTTCGGTTAACCTTCTCGATGTGGTCGGTCATCTCCATGTTGTGCGGATCGGTCAGCCAGTCGAGCAGTTCCTCCTCGTCGTCGATGTCACCGTCGTAGTTGATCGATTTTCCCTTCCGGAAGTAGGTCACACCGGGCGGGTTGCGGAAGCCAAACTTCTTTGCCATCAGACGGTCGCTGCACTTCACCAGCAGGATACCGTAGTCGGCCGCCTCGTCATCGATCAGCTCAATGTGGCGCAGAATCTTGGGCGTGTTGGGATCATCCTCGACATCTGGGAATCAAGACACGAAGGAGTTGGCATGATTGTTTTCCAAAGACGACGACTTCACTATGGACACTTACAGAATACAACCCCGAGGAAGTCTTGGGTATCGATCAGGCTCAACAGTTCGTCTCGCTCCACCTCCTGGATGCTTTCGTCCGTCTTCTGTCCGTGCATCCAATCCAGCACGTCGTATTCGTTCAGCAGGTCACCTGCGAAAGTATCATCACAATTCCGACCATTTGGGCAGAGCCAACCGTGTGGGCAGAGTGACCACGGTACGGAAGGGTAGAAATTAGATAGTTTGAGTAACCAATATTTTATCATTAATTAACATTTTGTGTCAAGCAGCACTTCTAGTGGCGACAGCTCCAAGGAGGAATTACTGTGCACTATTGGCATTAGAAATACTTACATCCTGCAGTGGGCTAATATGAACTACCAAAAGTTGCATCACATGTACGGACGTGTGTAAAAAACAAGGTAGAGGTGCGTAAAGATAGATTTACACGGCGAGAGAGCGAGAGAGAAGGAGCTTTGAGAGATGATGTTGTGAGAAATGGACAAAAAGATCACGTTGAACAAAACGCAAACAGTTAAAGAATTCGTCATGATAGGGATAGGGATAGACCGATAGACTGTAAACACGGAATCGTTTTTTTTTTTTTTTTTGGTAATTGGTTTCACTTTCTTTGTTTCCATTTTTCAGTAAAAGTAAAAGATAAAAAGGCATTTTAACAATAAGGGAGGATGGTTTTCTCGATCCTTTTAGCTCTTAGGTATTTCTTGCTTCTCCTTTCGTTTGAATTTTTCTTCTCGTTTGTATGTTCACTTGTTTTGAGTTTCTAGAATAGAAACGTTTGTTTTTGTTTTTTGTTTGTTTTACTCTTGCCTGCTCCTTTGAGAGTTTCATTCTGTGAACAGTTTTGCATTTGTTTCGTTTGCTTTTCATTATACTCGCTTTCATCGTTCCTCTTTTTTATCTTCTCACTCATATGGTTGAGTGTAATTAGTTTTATCTTTTCTTCTAACCATCATTTCCATCTTTTTGAACCACACAATCATCATTGGTGGGTGACTTTGCAATTTGTATGAAATAGTTCTAGTCTTCTTCTTTGAATACAGTTTTACTTTTTTGTTCCACTTTCTGTTCGTTTTCTCTTTGAGTTTTATCACTTCTGCTACTTACTTTCTCCCTTTTCCCCCCGGGCTTTTTTTTTCTTACATTTTGTTGTCTTTCTCTTCTCTGACTAGATGTTTGCTTCTTTGAAAGTTTGACAACCGTACACTAAACTCAAATTAGTTCACGCGTTGTGTGTCGTTTGTTCACCATTTTCACCCCGAAAAAAAAATCTAACCACAAAATCACAGAAACAATAGCGGCATTGAACATGTTTGCAGGATATTTATAAAATATGCACCGAATGCTTCCGAGATAGTGTTTGAGGAGTGTACAATTTTGATACGGTGTTTTGCTTTGTGAGGTTTTGTTGTTTTGTTGTTTGGAAACAAACTCGAGCTTTTCTTCTCTTCATCAACGCTTGTTCGTCTTCGTCCTCGGGCAGTGTGCAATAGCGCGTTGGTTAGTAAATGTTTAAACGATTAAACTGCATTTTTCCAACAAACAAGCGTAACAAGCCCACCCAAGCTCACGGCAACTGGTCACGTGTTGCAATTTTTTTTCTTCTAAATCCTTCCTAGTGGTCTACGATTGATGCGACACACATCATCTTGCGACCACCGTGTCCCGCAATATCGATCGTGCGAGACAGAGAGAGAAAAAGAGTATACATATTTAAAATATATATTTATATGTATGCACACAAACGGCTAAAAAACGTGATAAAAAAGGCAAAAAACATCCAAAACTGAGTGCAAAATTCCGCAAATAGTTATTGAAACTAATAACAAACAAACAAAAAATTGTTCTTAAAAAAGAGCTTTGTGTAACACAGTTTCAGTGCGAGTTGCGAGTGTACTAAGGTTGTGAAGTGCCTTTCGTGAGAGGGTTCGTCGCTTCGTTGCGCAAAGCTCGTTGTGCAAGTATAAGCCTACTTTGGGCAACGTTAGCCAACCACTGGTTAGTTGTTGATGGTCGTCCCATTTTCCGATCGGGAGCTGCCTGCGTCCTCTCAAAACGCAGCGCATTTTGCCATAACAATATAAACAGGTAAATAGTGTTTACTACTATACTCTATCGACAAAACCACGTTGCAGTCTATGTTGAGTGAAACAGTTGCGAGACAAAAAAATAACGGTAACAACAACGAAAAGAGTACTGTGTGTGTGTGTGTGTATATCAGAATATAAATAACGATAATAAACCACCAGCGCTGGGACTGGCATCGAGCGCAGGCATATCTAAATTACATCGCGGAAAGAGTAGTAGACGTATTAGACATAGTAATAGTAGTAGTAATAGGCAATAGTCCGTAATAGTACTGCTTTTTTCCTAAATTCGTGCGAGGTTTTCTGTCAAAATGTGCTCCGTTTGCTTGTAGTAACAATAGGAAGGTGCAGCTTTTCTACAGCCTTTGTTTCTAATTTCCCGTTGGTTAGTTTTGTTTTGCATTTATGCGGTTTGGATGCCAATGTGTGTAAACAATCAAAAGGAAAGAGAGACAAGTTTTCTTTTTTTTTTAGGGGTTGGAAGAGAGTGTACTTGGAAGGTTGGATCCTACTAAACACACAGCCTCGCTTCCAGTGCGTTGTTTGCTGATCTCGAAACAAATCTGGAGCTCTTTTGGGGTGATTGGAGTGAAATTTTGACAGCAACGTACAATAATTTCGTTTGCAACATAGCTCTCAATAGGATGTTTCCTCCCTGACGGGGATTACTTTCGACAGAGATACACAGAGGGTGAAGGATGGGCGTGTTCCCTCCAGCCGAAGGTCCGAACGAGGGCGCAACGCTGGTACGAATCGGATGGACTGTGTGGCGCAAGGGGTGGTACGCACGTGTGTTTGTGTGGGGGGAAAGGAGGAGGTACAGGGTAGTTTGGCCAACTACGCAAACCGCATCCATTACCGCTTACCACCAGCCGAGCTTACCGAACAGTCCATCATCGTCATCGTCACCGTCGTCGTCCTTGGCGTCCTTTTTACCTTTGCCCGTCTTCGACTTGCTGCTGCTGCCGCCCTTGCCGGCCTTCTTCAGATCGAGCTGCTGGCGTTCCTGGGCCGCCTTCTTTTCCTTCGCGGCGGCCGCCGTTGCGTCCGCTACGTCCGACAGCTTCTTCTGCCGGAAGGCGAACTGGCTCTCCGCCTCATCGCTGTCCCGGCGACTGATCTTCTGCGCTGCCATCTGCGTTACGCGGGTGTTCTTCTCGACCTTCGCCGGGCAACACCGGAACGAGTCGTCCTCCTTGGCGGTGGATTTTTTGTCCCGCTTTGTTACACGACCGGCGTGTCCCAGTCCAACGTAGAAACATTCGTCATCTGTGTGTTATACAAAAAACATTTTGTCAGATTTAGTGAATCCTAATTCAGCGGTTTGCGATTTTGGTTTTAAAGGGGCAGTTTTTGTTGTTGTTTGTTTTTTTTGGTTCGAATCAAACTTGATCGTTGATCGTGGGGTTTGGTTTGTATTGCGATCTTAGGCGGTTACGATTTTGCAGTGACTTAAAACTGATTAGGTACACAAAAAGGGGCGCAAAAAAGGGAAGGCATCAAACAGGGATTACATTCAGACGCACATTCTCGCAGCGGGGGTTTTAACATTTCTCGGAAGTTATCCTTAATGGGCCGGGGCTTGTGCTTTAAATGCATTCAATTAGATTCGAATGAGTGAGTTTCTTTTCCCCCGGGGGAAGGGTTTTTTTCTGCTTCTCAGACACGCCATCGCGGATTGTTTATTGCTTAGCTTGATCGCATTAATGTCTTCCAGGTGATGCAAGTGGAACTAGGCCACTAATGTCAAGAAGCGCATGCAATTAGATGCGTTACTATCAATAATGATCTTGATTCGATTGAACAACAACAAAAGTATATAAATTTTAAATTTAAAACACTATAGAACGAAAGTGTTCATTGAGAAACGATTCATTTTGCAAGATGTCAATCACTGGCACAAGGTGTGAAACTATTTTGCCTATCACTCTTTTAAATCTGCTCGAAATATACTGCTCGAACGTTTTGATGTTCGAAAATTGTCTACTCAGAAGCAATATGTAATACCGTTTATCTTTGAACTATAACGAGCTTCTCTCGTCTTGGCGTTCCAATTCGTAGACAAGAAAACAAGAAATTGTTATTAACAAAAAAAAATCTAAACATAATTCTTCCGTCGTAAGGCACATTCGACTAACATTAGATAGAGGGGTGTCATCTTTTGCTTTACTACCGATCTGTTTCCTGAAGTCTAGATGCCACTCTCCCCCCGGGGAAAACAGCTAATTTGGGTATGAATTAACTGACAAAATGTTTTTTGTAAACAAAACCAAATCACTACAAAACAAACATTTCTACATTGTTCCTCGTTTGGAGTGGACGCGCCAGTGTGTATTCTGCGAGTTTGGTTTTGCTCCGCTTAGTGTGTTTATAGCATTTGAGTGGTTGCCATTCTAGGAGCCAACATTCAGCTGCTGGTGTTCGCCGCCGTTTATTCGTTGTTTGCGTAGATATTGGCTTGTTTGGATAAACACTAGAACGTGTTTTCGCTAGACTATATTGAATAGTTTTACTTTTATGTTACAAGGAGCAACATTTAAATAATAAACTAAGAGTACAGCAAGAATACTAAGAGCTTGCAAGTCCACCTAGGATATGGCCACGTGCTTTTTGCTGTACACTTGATTGCTGTCGACAAGCAGACAAGATTATTTTGCGATGAGCTGCGAAGGTGACACGAGCTGTTTGTGGTGTATAGGAGAAACTTCGTTCCAGCTTGTCTGTTGACGGTCGTTTCTTTTTTTCGTTCCAGTGATACATTACTCCCGGATTGCGTACGACGTAACCGCAACGACAACATCATCCCAAAATAATCTCCTCTGCTAAGTTCGTCAAGCCCGTATGCCGGTAATAGCAGTGGCCAATCCTAAAAGTACAGTGAACTTGGATTAGTGATTTACGATCGAGTTTTGTAAAGAAGTTTGAAGTGTTACTAGTAACTTGAACTTTGTACAATTATTTCAATACTAACGATAAGCTTAATTATTTAGAGCTCTTACAGTCGTTTTACGGTTCATCCTTTTATGTGCCTTTGAATCCTTCAACACTGTTTGGGATTTATTTTATTTTCTTTTGTTTCGTTGACGAGTAGTATTCAAAGTATTGAGATTGCTACAAGGAAACCAAGTACTCATTATGGCAGTTAATGAGAGGATACGAATGGAATGTTCAGATGAGCAGCCGGAATGGAGAAATAAATTACATCCATGGTGAAGCAAAAAACCTTTCGACGTATAAACATTGTGTCAGCTAAATCATACGACCTTACAATTGGTGTCTCCGGGAGACTTTGCGCACAACAACAAAACATGTTCTTTAAAAGCGAAAATTCCACTGCGAGCCCCCGACCCAATACAACTCTAGGTAGTGGACTTCCGAAGGTGATCAAAATAGGGAATAGTAGGAAGCGATAGGATGACAGAACAGTAGAGGGAAGTGATTGAAAACAAAACAAAAAAACATTACACTCACAAACAAACAAACACACACTCATACAAATATACAGAAACATTCCGTTGGGCATTGTGAACGATCGAGTGGACTGCGCAAGATCCGTTAACGAATCGTTCTTGGTTTATGTTGTAAAATCTTAGCAGTGAGTTACAGGCATTTGAAAACTGCAGAAAATAGGAACGAACGCTTGAGTTGATAAATGATTGTGGTACGTAAATTTTTGAGTTGCCCTTTCGTGGTTGAGTTGTACACTTTAGATCTGTCTGACCTCGTTGTAGTGGACAGTGGAGTGGAAATAGAGGGATAGCGTGATGAAGGGTTGAATCCTGACGCCATTATTCCATTTTCTTTTTTTACAAGATGATACACTCACACGTTCCTATCAACTACTTCCGACGGGCGGACGGAAACCAGATGAGCGCCACGTGTAGCCACGTGTAGTAAGGGAGCAGTAGAATCGTACGGATGTTAATTGGTGCAATATATTGACTTGCGGTTATGTGCAGATAGTGACGCTCGATCAGCAGCTGACGAGTGACGAGACTATGCGACGAAGACGATCGAAGCAGAGGATCTTCTCCGACAAGAGCAAACTCGCTTCCCTCCTGCGAGATCTGTGTAAGCGTTAGCTACGTATGTACAGTGACCGGAAACAAACAACACGACACTAGATAGATACATGGGTTTTTTGCACTAGGCTGTTACATAGGAAGAACACAGATAGATATAGAAAGATTTGCGAAAATCGAAACATTAGCTAGCCGGCGCTGAACCGGGATTGCGTGCGTACATCTACACAGTAAACACGATACACGACAGTTAAACTACCATTCGGAAACAATGGGTGAGAGGGTTAGAGAGCTAGCGACTACATAACCGACTCCTCCACAAGCAACTCCTGGAGCGAGCGAAAGACAGAGAAAGAGAGAGATGAACGAGAGAGAAACAAACTACCTTCGTCATCATCGACATCACGGGTAGTCTTTTTCGCAACGTTGGATCCCTTGGAGGGTGACGGGGCAGCCTTGCCGGTGCCACTCTTGCCGGACTTGCTAGCCGGCGGCGCTGGGGCCGGAGCGGACTTGGTCGTCTTGCTCTTGCCGGAGTCCTTGCCGGAGGTGCCTGCACCTGCACCGGGCGCCTTCGGCTGCTCTACCGCATCCAGCCTCGGAATGGGCTTCAGCTTCTTGCCACCGGAGCGCTTCTTATCGATACGATCCTCGCGATCGAGATCTTCCACACCGTCGGTGTAGCGTTTGCGAAGTTTCGGCTTCGGTAGCTTATTGTCTGGAAGAAATGAGCGGTGTTGAGGAATGGCAAGGCGGGAGGTGGGATGTTTAGGAAAAGGGAAAAATGAGGATTTAATGAAAAATGCTTGTATAAAGGTTACGGGATGGTAGCAAGTCCTTATCCTTATACTAGCTCTAACATCAAAGGTAGTAGACAACGGAGCACGACGACGACAACAACGACGACGACAACGAGGACGACGACAACCATCGAGTGAGTGGCACAGTGATGTGTGATACAACGGTGAAGACAGGACGCAACAGACTGTGCAGACTACATCGACACGAACATCACGAATTTTAGTATATACACCAATAGGGGTCCCCCTGTAGGTACCTGGTACGGTAGTAATCCAATTCACGCACAAGCGTTCGTTCGGTGTGCGCGTACGGACAAGGGAACAAGGTTGGGTTAGGGAAGGGCATGGGGATAGGCTCTTGTTGCAAACATACGAATAGATATCTGACTACGTGTTTGGAAGTTATGTGACTGTGAGCAATGACACGTCACCAAAACGCGTGACATGCCAGAAAAAGAAAACTCACAGAGCCCACTCGCCATGCGACAGAAGAGTGCGAACTGCAAAGGCTGCTTCGGCACACTACACATCGCTAACAGGAAGTTGTTTGCTAATTGGCAAAGTTTGGCGCTACGCTATAGGTGGTGGCAAATTATTAATTACCCAAACCAGTAACTGATCTAGTTCAATCAGGCAATTGCTAGTGAGAGGAGCAAACGGATACATAAAGAATGGAAGAACATCTAAGGTGCCACCTAGCGTCGTTAGGAAACAAAACATCCAGACTACGGGAGCGGAGCACTACGCTGCAGAACACCGAAAACACTGTGCACGATACGAAACGAAAGTGGTGACAGCCCATCAAAAACGAGTAAAGAGTTCAACTCATGCTGTTGCTGCTGCTGTAGCTGATGCGCCTGTTGCCGTGTTACCTAGCCCGTTGAACAACGAACGACCTGTGGTTGTGCCTGGTGTTGGCGCCGATGGACGCAAAATGGAACGTTCCGGAACGCCGGCCCGGGCACGCGCCTCCGCTAGCAGCAGTGCCTGGCGAGCTTCCTCCTCCGGATCGGAAAACACGACCGGTACGCGCTCCCTGATCATGCCGTACTTCTGCTTGATATCATACTTTCCTGCGCGGATTGGACAGACAGGGCGATCAGAGATACAGATGAACGGGGGGAGGTATGAGTCTGAAGTATGGAATGTTTAATGGTTGCAGCATTGAGATTGGGAAAGCAGCAAACTCGGGAAAACTAAGCGTATTTTTGGAATGGCTTTCAAGCCTTTCAACATTCAGCCGTTCAATGTTGAGAGCTGGGCATGGAATGGAATGGAACAAGTGGAGGCAAGTACACCAATCATCGTTTGGTTTTAAAGAAGCGAGGACTCAATTGTTGCAAAGAGTATTCGTTTTTGGAAGATGGTGAAATTAAGTGGCGACGGTGTAGACGTTTCTTAGCTTTCAAAGGAGAACTAGCATGGCCATGGAATGCTATCTGGTTGCTGAGATGGTAGAGGAATGGTTTTCTGTACGGGAGTAGTACATACGATCGATGCAGCTCGTGGAACAAAAACGAAACAAAAAAAGAATAACGATATAACAGAATAACAGAACAAAAAACTCGATCAAAAACGATAGCACAAAGACGATGGGACGAAATAAAAAAAATGGCAAGAGGGGGGAAAAAATCTGTGGATAGAGCACGAACTACCGAAGGTTCATTTCCCCTGTCGGTCGGACTTAGCATTGTAGGTAGCTTATACAACTAAGGACACAATTCCGTTCTTACTTTTGTGATCAATTAGCCACTGCAAGATGCGTTTTTCGTTCTTGAGATTACCTGTGAAGAGAGGAGAAGAAAATGTGAAAAGAGCAGAAGAAGGAGGAGGTTGTTGGAACAAGGAATTCGGAGGGTGTTTGGAGAAGTTTGGAACATTACTCGTATGGATATTTCACATTTGCCAAAAGTGATCTTCAACTGTGAGGGGAATTGATTCATACCATCATACATAATCGGGACACCGGTTTCGTAATATACCAGGGCCGGGAACGAGAAGATTCCGATCTCGTGGGCCAGCTTCTCATCGTTAGCCTTCACAAACTGGATGTGGTGCTTGTCCGTGTCGTCATCGATGGTTTCCAGCTTCTCGAGAATTTTGGGGCAGGTTTCGCAGTCGTCATCGTCTGTTCGAAATCCAAAGCAAAATCGAAGGTTATCATCAATTTCACAGTCTAAGATCCTAACAATCAACACTTACAGAACAGTACAGCCAGATGTTCAACCTCGTTTACCAACACTTGCAGCGTTTTGCGGTCAACCGATTCGATGATCTCGGGCTTGGTGTTGTACTGCTCCAGCACCCATTCAAGGATCTCCTCCTCCTTCATCATGTCGCCGGTGTAGATCGTGCGGAACTTGTTGCGATAGAACACCAGGGCGGGCAGCGTTTCGAGATCGTACTCCTTGTCGATGTCTTCGTCGGACGTCTTGACGAAATCGATGTCTTTCTCCTCGCACTCGTCGTCGATGTTTTCCAGCTCGGCAATGATCTTCTGGGCCTTCTTGTCATCGTCATGATCTGTGAAGGAGTTGATGTCATTATAAGATACCGGATAATGTTTAATTATCGCTGCTTTGTCACGTGATCTTACAGAAGAACACAACAATGTGCTCGTTTTCGGACAGGATCTTCTCCAGCATCTTGATGTTCACTTCCTCAATCTTGCCGGGAATTTCGAGCGTTTCCTCATCGGTCAGCCAGGCCAGAACCTCATCCTCGTCGTTCAGATCGCCCGAGTAGATCAGCGGATCCTTGTTGCGGAAGAACACCAGCGATGGCAGGTTCTTGATGTTGTACTTCTTGGCAGTGACTGAAAACAGAAGAATAAATCATCAACATAATGCTCCAAAGATTCAGATGCTCACACTCGAAAGTCTTCCATACCCATATCTTCGGTGGTAACAAAGATGATGCCGGCCTCATCCAGCTCATCGTCGATGTTTTCGAGATCGTCCAGAATCTTGTCGCACTTTTCACCCTCCTCGCACGCGCCGCTAAAGTACACGCACACGTACTCGTGATCGTCGATCAGATCCTGCAGAATTTCGTCCGTCACCTCCTCGATGGTGGCTGAGTACTTCTGCAGCTTGAGCCATTCGAGCACTTCCTCCTCGTTCATCAGATCACCCTCGTAGATGGCCGGGATTTCGTTCTCGAAATACACCAGGGCGGGCAGATGGTCGAGACCGTACTCGCGCGCTTCTTCGGCGTTGTCGAGACGGGCAATGACAATCTCTTCCTTTTCCAGCTCATCGTCAATGTTTTCCAGCTCGTTCAGCACGCGGATGTCCTGCTTGTCGTCTTTGTCGTCTGAGTGAGAAAGAAGAAGATATTGTATTCTCGTCTTCCTGTGCTGGGCGAAATTGTTTGAAGCTGCAAACTACTTACAGAAGATGATAGCAACGTGATCGTACATCTGCATCAGCTTGTCCTTCATCTCGTCGGTGATTTCAGGAATTTCGGAGTGACGCTTCTGATGCACCAGCCAGCCAAGCAGCTCTTCCTCCTTCAGCAGATCACCTTCGTAGATGTGCGGAATGCCGCGCTCAAACAGAATCTACAGAATGGACACAATCGGTATAAGCATGATCGATCAAGACTCATCATTATCATCCTTGGTCTTACCATAGTAGGAAGTTCCTCAATGCCCCACTCCTTGGCCTCATTATCGTCATCGATCTTGACGAAGGCAATATCATTCTGATCGCACTCGTCATCAATGTTCTCCAGCTCAGCCAGCACCTTCTGGGACGTCTTCGAGTCCTTGTCGTAGAACAGCACAGCAACATGCTGCATCTTCTCCACGATCATGTCCAGCATCTCATCCGTAACGTCCTCAATTTCGTCGCTGCTAGTCTGACGCTCCAGCCACTCCAGCACATCCTCTTCCTGCTCGAGGCTACCCTCGTAGACGGTCGGGATGCCCTGCTCGAAGTAGACTAGCTTCGGGAACTTGGTGACACCGTAGTCCTTCGCCTCCTCGACGTCATCCATCTTGACAAAGTTAATGCCGAGCTGATCGCACTCATCGTCGATGTTTTCGAGCTCGTTCAACACCTTTTCCGATTTCTTGTCATTGTTGTCATCTAACAAGAAAATAACGGATAGGTCCAAAAATTAGTACCTCAAGCCAAAGAGTCACTTTTGAAGTGTACGTACAGAACAGAACGGCGATCGATTTGCCTTCCTTGATCAGCTTGTCCAGCATCTCGTCGGTAACATCCTCGATCTCGTCCTTCTCCAGCTGCGAGAGCAACCATTCTAGGATCTCCTCCTCATCGGTCAGATCGTCATCGTAGACGTTGGGAATCTGCTTCTCAAAGTATACGATCGCTGGGACCTGCGGGTAAAAAACACGTTAGTATAAAAACCACGGAACAGATTATGGAAATTGCTGTTACGATAAACTGCTCTCGATGGTATCAAAAAACCTATCAGCAAGGTGGCTGTCCACCGAACCATCGCACCATAACCGTGGGCGGGTGGCACTAAAAATATCTTCGCGCCGGCTGACGATACCCCCGTATCAGCTCCGGCTGGTTTGGTTTCGTTCGGTTTCAAGTGTGTTCTAATTTTAAACGCCATCAAGAACTTGCAGGCCATTACCAGGACGCGGACGCAACGGTACACACACACGCGCACACACGTCTAATATGGATGGTCTGCGTCATTGTGACGACGGCGACGACGTGAAGGTTGTACGTCTACCGCTAGCTTACCTCATCGATGCCGTATTCCTTCGAGACCTTCGGGTCGTCGATCCGGACAAACTGGATACCGTGCTTGGCGCAGTCATCGTCGATGTTTTCCAACTCTGCCAGCACCGCTTCCGAATCTTCATCTTCATCGTCGACTGCGGTGAAATAGATGATTAATTGCTTAATAAGGTGGAACTGTCCTTTACGGAAGGGATTAGGATGGGTCGAATACTTACAGAACAGCACGACCAGATTGTCGATGTTCTGGATCAGAGTCTTGAGCGTCTTGGCGTTGACCTCCTCGATGACATCATCATCGTCACCGGTGGCCTTGTTCTCGACCAGCCATTCCAGCACGTCCTCCTCACGCTGCAGCTCGTCTGTAAGCGAACAGACAGAATTGTTGACATTGATCATTGGCGGTTAGGCGATCAACGCATAACACTTACGCTCGTACACGATCGGAGTCTGGTGGCGATAGTAGACCAGCTTTGGCAGTGGGCCTAGGTTGTACTCCTCGGCCAGATCTTCGTCGTGAATCTTCACGAATCCAATGTCCAGCTGGTCCGCCTCGTCGTCGATGTTTTCCAGCTCCTGCAGCGCCTTGATGCACTTCTTGCATTCCGGCTTGTCTGGTGGGGGTGAGGATGCAAAATTGGGGATTAGGTTCAATTTTTTTTTCTTGGTATTTATACTTGGAAGAGGCTGTTCTTTGGAAGGTATAGAAGAGACGGCAAATATTGTTGCCATAGTGGAAGAGGATTGACGGTTGGTACAAAGATATGGATATGGATTACATAGAAATGTGGTACCGTAGTTTCACATGTATATAAACCATTCTTAACAAAATAGATTCAATCTCTAATTTAAGGATGGCGCTTAAACTAAGGCAAGGAGGGGGTTCTTATACACAAGAAAAGTACGTTACTTCCAGCATGCAATGTAGGCAATTTGAACATTTTTGCCCCAACAAACACTAAAGTGAGCGGAAAACAAGCTGCTTATTCCTTTGGTGCGATCGAGCGTGGGTTTGTGTTTCATCGTACCGAAGCAAAAGCAAATCAAACAACAGAACAACAAACACACTACACGCAAGAAACAAAAAAAAAGCCAACAACAGCACAATAGTGATTAACCCACCCAAACACCGAAGCAGGACTTTCGAGAGCACACAAATAGCTTACGAACAAATAAACAAACCACTGGCTACTGGGGGACAAACAGGACCGGCCTAAAAGAAAATCAGACGAGACGAGCAGCACCACCTACAGCAACCTGCTGAAGCACGGCTCGTTGGCATGGATGGGAAAACAGACCCACTTCACGCCACACTGTAATCTATGTACGGGCGGCCACTAGATGGCGCTTCGGGCCCGTTACGATCGTTACGGAAGATTAAAAATAATTCCGATCGCTCCATGTGTGTGATGTAATTTCAAACGAGGTGCGCTCAAGTTCTCCCACGCGCGCCTAGTTAGCGGGGTAAGTGCGGTAGGACAGTGCCACCCCGTACATGCTAGGTTGGGAGTTACTTCTCTCGCTTCATTTTTACAACCCTAGAGCATGGAGTGTAGGTAGTTGGAGGAGTAGTTCAGCTCCCGAATGGACGTGTGTTTATTCAAGGTAACCTACACCTACTCTCACCACGGTTTGCCCGTTTCGCTCAAGATCACTGCGAAGCGGAGACTTTACCGACAACCTCAACGTGTGTTGAGGGGTGTGAGGAAAGTATAGGCACACACAGCCATTTGATTGCCGTTCTACCGCCTACGGGAAAAGTGCATGTTTTCATTAATATCATCGTTAACTGCTAACTGATGCGAACCGAAAGCGAAACGGTGCTTTGATACTGGTGCGCCTGTCTTATACCCTAACAGCCGTTGAGCGCGTTAATCTTTTTGGATTTCTTTTGCGTTAAGATCATGCAAAAATCTGAAGTTGATGGAAATAGGATCAATGCTCATTAGCCAAACAACAAATTCACCTCAAAGATCGATTGATCTTGGATGAATAATTCAAAGTATTGCAAATGGAGCTTCTTGTTTTGTGAGTTTTTTTTTAACTTGCTTACAAAATTCCCCCACAATGTGCAGAGATAAAGAATTCCTTACCAAACACATAAATCGTTCAAAACTGACAAGTTCATACTGGTTAGGCTGGTTGACTGAACGGCACCAACGGCAAAAGGGGATGATAAAAATAGGCGATGAGCATATGAAGGCAAACAAAACACGCCTCAAGTAACAAACTATAGCCATTTTGCCCTTGAGTAAGTGTTGAGTGATGCTTTTGCAAGCTAATGAAACTAATTCTCCTCATTGTGAGTCATTGGAGAACAGTTTTATGGGGCCAAGGAGGGTTATTATTATTTTTTTGAGAAGGTGTGAATAACATATTGCCTAGGATCAAAGGAATCATATTTTTTATTTGTTTTAACATAGTATATGGTTGGCTTTAGTGGTTTGTTGTGTTTGTTTCTGATTCTACTGAAGACAAAATCGCTCTGTAACTACCAAAGCGATAGAACAAATCGTTGAAGAAGGCGCTGCAAGAAGTGCATCGGTGGTTAAGTGATGCGTTTGCCTTCTCGGCCAAACCACCCTCCTGGGGTAGCTAATAATAATCATACACACACTCGCTCTCTCTCTTAGCTCGGTGCAGTAGCGAGCGATGAACTAATTTTAAAACCCCAAAAATCCCATCAAATACTGTCCCGCGGTGATGTTGGGGTAGCTGGAGAAGCTGGCCGATCCTCCACTGCTCGCCCGCCCGAAGATGTCACGCATGTCTGCCCGTGCAGCGCGTGTCATCCCGAGGGCGTGCGATGTTTGTCACTTTCGGTTAACCGTGACTCACATTTCACTTGCCTGGGTTAACCTTGCATGTTTTAAGAAGCGATCGTACGGGATCATCCGCTTATGTTAGGCTCCTACCTGATGGAGGAATATGTTTTTTTTTGGAGGGCAACATGATAAATATAATGTTACTCTAATGTAAATATAAACAAGCAGCTACATTTGTTGGAATGCACTTGAAATGCAGCAAACAGCATGAAGCTGTAACGCTCGAGCCCAGTTGTTTGTTTATTTGTTGTGCTTTTATTTATGCCCGTGGGTGGGTGGTAGCTTCCAATTGGCTACCGTGTTATTGGTGATTAAAAGTGACAGTTAAAACACCATGCATCAGCACATAAAGATGTTAAAGCCGTGTTAGTAGTTGAGTAATGATGATCTTCTGTTACGACAAGAATAAATACGTAAATGAAATTGGAATGTAAGGAATGTAAAATATGTAGTTTTGAATAGAAAATGTCTAATTTCGAAATAGGAATACAATCTTTTAAAGAACAGAAATATGAATATAAAAAAAGGTTTTTCTATATGTAGAACACATTTATAAAGTAATGTAAAAAATAATAACCAGAAATATAAATGAAACTCAATAAATAACATGAAACGAAACAGTACAAAAAATGTTGTGTAAAAACAACGAAACATGAAACGAACGACAAAACACATTAAACTCAACGATGAACAGTTGTCAAACACAGCGACACAATGAGGGACAGAAACAGAGGGACGAAAGACAGCATGTAAGTCAAGCACTTGCGGGGCATTGCAGTCGGGTCGACCCTAGTCCTAGTATAACTGTTGCCAGGCCGAGGAGCGTTTGTAATAAAAACAGGCGAAAGAAAAGTATAGAATTAACACAGAATCAAAACGGAGGCAAATTCAAACGATTTGGTAGCGAAGAGGAGGAAAAAAAGAAAAGAAAAGAAGGAAAGCTGCTGCTGGCAAAACACGCAGCCGGGGCGAGGCGGAGGTTGGGTTGGATTTGGATCGTTGAACAGAAGCAATTAACAGAGACTTGTTCTATTTATTTATTTCTTTTTCACTTACTGTTGTTTCCGGGTGGGCAGTTTTCGTGATCAGTGCCTACGAATGTGTGCGTTTTCGTACGAGATGGGTTTTTTTAGGGTTTTTGGGATTTAGGTATCATTCGTATTTGGAATTCAGTAAATTGATTCGTGCGTTTGCAAGGTAAATGTTCCACCGGTCCCGGGAAAATCCGGTTGGAATGTGTGTGCGTGTGTGTCATCGGTGCGGTGTAGTATACAATCGGTGCGTAAAAATGGTACAATATGAGCACACATACAAACACACACAAACAGGTACCCAAACGCACCCGGTAGTGCAATTTGATCGTGCAGCGTGCATCCCGCCACGCAAATAGTAATTCACGTACACGGTCAGTGGAGAAAAAGTGAGTGAAAAGTGGAAAAGAAAAAAAAGAGAGAAGAAAAATGAATGAGATAAAAAGGAATCCTTTGCTGCTTTTAAAACGCATCAAAATGGGTAAAATTAAACTCGATTACTTCCGCGAACGTACTGACAGTGGCCACGAGCGAGAAATGAGAAGATAATTTTAAATACAATCTGACACATGATCGCTTCTTCCTCCTCCTGATCGTTTCGACGACCGGCAATGAAACCATCAGCGAACCAAGAATGTGAGAAAAAGGCAAAGAGCTGACGAATGCGAAACATGAATTTAAGCGTACGGAAACGTACATCACGCTGATGAGATATTTATAGTGGTGGTGGTGGTGGCTACCAAAAATGAAATAACTGTACAAGATTAATTACGGGTGAAAATGTGGTGAAAGTGATCCTCAGACGAAGACGACGAGAGGCAGCGTCTACACAGCACAAAACTCTAGCACTAGCATGAACAGTGAATAATACACCACAAGAGAGGAAAGATTGCAAATCGGTAAGAATGTTGAGGGTGCCTATCCTGCTATTTGCCTCCGTCCGTCGTCTTCTTGGTGCTAAAAACGCACCACTTCACCCTATAGAAAGGGGCAATGGTAGCAGCATGGTTATTTATCAGATGAAACGATGCCGAGATCTGGGTGCGCGGATGATCATTGTACAATGTGATGAAATGTTCTACAAAATTGTTTTAATTTTACACTACACAACTGTATGCACAAAACCTGGTGTGTGTGCACGCGCGCGCGCAAAGAAGAGCTTTTGAGAAACAAACTAATTGAAACAAGTGAGTGTACACGAACAGTGAAGTGCATAATGCAAAGGTGTCCTATCCTACAATTTTCTTTGGTGAATACAAAAAAACATACACACACGAATACTGTACAGCTTCAAAACTACTACTTCAAATTGCGTGAGCGTGAAAACGACTGTGATGTGCAGTATTGCCCGCATACTGCATTAGAAAGTTGGCCATCATATTCCCATGATCGAAACGCGAAACGTCCGAGCAGGCAAGAACACAGCAATACTTACAGAACAGCACCGCAACGTAGTCGGAGTCTTCGATGATCTTCGACAGAATCTTGGCGTTCACTTCCTCGATCCGGTCGGGCAGATCCATCGCTTCCAGGGAGGTGAGGAAGTCGAGCACACCGGCCTCATCCATGAGGTCACCCTCGTAGATGATCGGTTCCTTCTCCCTGCGAATGGGGATGATCGAACAGGTGTGTTAGCAAGTGAATACTTGTCTTAAGGCGTTTTCTTAAGGGCTGGCTTACCTGAAGTAGGTGAGGGCCGGGAACTTGGTGATGCCATACTGTTTCGCGAGTCGTTTGTCGTTGATTTTCACAAAGTCGACACCGAACGAATCGGTATCATCGTCGATGTGCTCTAGCTCTGCTAATACTGTGTCACAGGTTGTACAGCTACGGGCATCTGTTTTGTTTTTGTAGATTGAGGGAGGGAAGATTGATTATAGAGCTTAGTATCTTGAAGGGTTTTATGGAATACAACTCGGATGTAGTGTTGATACTACTGATGCTGCTGCTGTTGCTGCTGCTGCTACTACTACTGACTAGTCAAATTTATTCATACTGGTTTATAGGACATAAAACTACACGATCACTTCCCTCCACAGACACATCACAGATATTAGATATCACTAAGACACTATAGCACTAAGCTGTGTAGAACTTTAACAATTTCTTATTAACAGTTCTTAAATGATCTGGTTGCGCCATTTGAAGCGATTTTATAGTAATCCATGTATGAAGGCTTTCAACTTGACGTAGAGCTCAATTTTAATGATGAACATAAACTTACAGAAATACGTCCAAGAAGAAGTTAAAGCCTTCTGAATGTATCTGATTGCATTTACTAATGAAGGATTACAGTAGTCTTATTACTCTACGAAACATTAAGTGTTATTGCAGATTTTATAGCTCCCTCAAAGACAACAGTATTATTTTATAGCAAGGAGGTACTGTGCTTAATACACTGTTACACTATTTCTGGGTTTTGTGCACTTTTATGTATGCTTTTTTTAAAGATAAAATTGTTTAAAAAATATTTTCAGTATAATTAATTTTTATTGTGCAAATACCTAGTTTGTGTTAATTGTTTAAAATTTTAATAATAAAAACATAATTTTAAATCGGATTTTTTTTAATCCTCGACAAATCCAATAAAAAACGTATGTATGTGTCTAATATTGTAAACTCCAAAATTATTAGGTTTTATTTACAAATCTCCAATTCCAATTCCAATACAAATCCAAAAAGTTCAAGCTTTTCTCGTTTATTAGAAGATATCGCAAGATACAGTTTTATAGCAAGTTCTGTAAATCCAGATCGATAAAAAAGTCATACATGTACAATAGAACATCTGATCTTTGACTCCATGTTGGTCATTGTAGAAATCTCGATCCGGTTGATCAAAAACGACACTTCTTTTGTGTCAAAACCAATATAATACCATAAACCATAAAATGCACTAGTCCCGCTGTACTACTAAGACTCAAACAGCAAGCCATAAACCGATCACGAGCTTCGCCTACGATCCATCGTTTGGCAGGCAAACCTGTATGAGCTAAATCCCTGCCCCGAGAACAAAAAAGGGGTCACATTCCGTCAAATGGTTCACGTGTTTTGAAATTTTAAACAACGATCAATCGGTTCGGTTCTAATCGATATCGCGTCTAGCGAGCGAGCGACGTCTATAAGTAAAGACGGCCAGACGACCGCCACGGTTTGGGGCACGCGTGTGTACCGGTACCGATCCCTTAAAATAAATCACTTGGCAGACGAACTAAGCTGTAAGCCCTTGCCATCAGCCGTGTCGTGGTGCGAAAGCGGTTGGAAGTAGGAAAATAATGGACCAGACACTTGCAGCAGAACTATTAGGTTTTCCATTATGACATAATGAGTTCAAGGTTGTGAAAATACGTTCCATTAGAATGGTTTGAGCTGTCCATGTGACATACTTTGTCGTAGACGGCAGACACATTGCTTTATTTTTTGGCTTAAAATGTTTTTAAAATTTGTAAATCAGGCAATGTGAGCCACACTGTAGCACAGACTCTCCAACGATGATAATGTCGTGAAAGTTGACCTACATTTTCCTTCCCTACCTCCTCATTACACACACACACAAACACGGCGCAAAATGTGCTTAATCTTGATGACTTGTTTCACTTGCAAAATATGCATCGTTGGTGCAGTTTCAAGATGAATGATACTGTTGCACCGTCACCATCCGGTGCGTTTCGTTGCCAAAAAGAAAGGGGCAAACGAGCCGCGTGCGTGTGCGCACGATTGTGTGCGTGTGTGCGAAGCACCGAGCAAGAGCAAGGGAAATGATCATCGTTTGGCCGTTTCATCTTTGACTCGGGGACCTGGGGACTATTTTTAATTTAGCCCACTTGCCCACTGTCTCACAGCGGAGCGTCCGAGCTTGCAGCTCGGTTCGCTTGGGCCGTGGAAGTAAGCGAGCGAGCGAACAGCGTTCTTTTGTGCAAGAACGTGCCAGAGCAGGGTAGCATAGTATCTGCTGTGTGCACTGTGTTGTTCAGGTTCGTGCTGGTTTTCACATTCCTAGGAACTAGAATTTCAGTGTGTGTGTGTGTGTGTGTAGTATTTAGTGGGTGTCTATGGTGAAATAGTAATAAAAATTAAAACACACGATTAGGAAAGATCGTTGCGCTTTTCCAACCCATCGTGAAGTACCGTGCGCCTCCATCGCATTGCTGGGGCGATCGTTTGCGCGCGAGGGAAAGTCAAGTTCATTCATCAGATAATTGCTTCGATGGTGGCGACCGTTCAGTAGCATTAATCATCGGAATCAGTGTGCTGATGAGCGTGTGTATGCATCCAGAATATTTTACCATTTAAGTGATAATTTTTGAAATCGTTTAATTGGTAGTATCAATATATTGGTTTGCTTTATTTTAATCATTGATTTAGAGATATTATTTAACATAGCTCACTACAGAGTAATTTAATTTGCTGTTAAATAATATATTTCATAATATTTCGCAATAAGGCAATAGAAACTCATAATATGTATAATGAATTAGAAAGAAAATTAACGTGCTTAGGTCATGTACATTAACACATCTACTGCCAAAAATGCCAAAAATTCTTCTATAAATCTTGCATCAATGATAACATATTTTAAAATTGATTTTTCTTAATCTTCATCTCATTGAATCGCTGCACCCTTCCAAATGGAAAGAAAAATCTAATTTTGAACGAGTTTGCTGGTTCAATTGGAACGAACGAATATGATCGTGCTCGTTTTTATTCCACTTCGAATCGATTTTTCCTCCCTAATAGACGCTGATCGCTCTTCTCTTCAATCATAAAATTCGACAGAGTGGTGCAACAAATTTAACGATTTTTATTTTTCCCCATCTCCTCACATTCAGCCGACACACTGGGCCATCTTTCGCCGAGCAATTTGCTTCAGCGACCCATAATAACCCGAATGGAAACATCAAACTCACATTTTGCGCCGCTCGCCGAATGGAAGACGCGATACTGTTTACATAAATATTGGCTGGCCTAGGGACTAGCTAAACCGCCGTGAACGTTCAAGGTTTTGTGTAACGCCGTTCACACCATTAGACCTTCGGACCGGCGCATCCGGTGTGGCCGGTGGTGGTTTGGTTTCTACGAAAATGGTTACCCATTTATTAGGGGGGAAAAGAAAAGAAAAAAGGAGCTTCCCGCTTTTACACACATTCTTCCCAGCGGAATTGCGTGTGTGTTGAAAAGATGTACCATATTGTTTGTTCAACTGTGATTGCTCCAAAGGGTAGGCAGAAGAAACAAGGTGCGGAAGTGAACGGCATGTGATAGTAAAGTAAATGCTGCGCTAGTGGATTATTTTCATAACGCAAAGTCGAGTGGGTTGAGTTCGTTTTTCGCAGCATACGCCGCTACGGTGAGAATATTTTTACGCACTACCTCGCCAAAAACATTAACCCTCCGGAGCCGTTTGGGGTAAATTATCGGTTGTGTTTCTATATCGCTTACTGCCTGCTCGACTTTTGCTTTTATCGACTCCCAGTTAGCAGCGCGATGGAATTCGCCACAACCAAAACGATGTTGTAATTTCATACTACCCCGCTGCAGCTTAAAATAAGCAAACTGCAGTAATATGACACTGGCTGAGCTGGCCACAGGGTACTTGGTGTACCGCGGGGCAGCCCGGGGCACTGTGTACGCTTCAGGTGTCGATCAATCAGACCTGTCAATTATACACAACCGATAAACAACAACCTGTTGGCACCGGGCAACTGGGCAGCAGGAGTAATGGACCGCCAGCGCATTTGCACGGAGGAAAATGGAAAGAGCGGTGTGGTACGTGTAGTAAGAAACCGAAGCTCCGAAACCATAAAACACGTTTAGCGTAAGCCTGCATGCGGTTTAGAGTCGATAACCTGCAAACAAAAGGTTAAGCAATAGGAAACAGCGCACATTTATGTCGAACAGAGATCGTATTATTGCTTGCTTGGGCAGCCCGGTGGTCCGTTGTGTTCTGTTCACGATTAGCAAGAATAAGGAAGGCGGAAGTTGGGGCGAACATTTCAACCTCAACCGCACCCTGGCAACGGTACAGAGCAATCGAGGTATGTTGTGGTTTGGCGATCGTGTACGTGTCCACGGTATTATAGCACACCAGAATTGCCGTGCTAGCTTTCAGCTAGCTGAGGTCTGAGAAATGGGATTGTGTAGGGAATTAATTGCGGAAGCAGTGTGGACTACACGGGAAAAGAGTAAACAGTGAACTCTTTAAGAAGAGAGTACTAAACAAGAAGGATAGTAGTTTTGGATGAGTGAACTCGAGTGATCATCCCCATACTTTTACCAAGATTGATCTCCACTTTTGGATTATTGTGACATCTTCTAGATCATTCCCCCAACAGATCTCTTAATTAGAGTAGTTTTTCGAATTCATAGTTTCTCTTAGTAACTGTCAATGCACACGTTTACAACGTATGGTTCAGTACTAATTCTTCATTCGTCTATAGGTTCGTAACACTTTTCTTGCTTTTGTAATGTGAAAACATCTCTAAACCACCATTTTTATTGGCCTGCAGATGAGAGAAAGAGATAGAGTTGACCGTAGTCCTCTCTCTCTCTCTCACGGTATGCCACTAACTCAAGACATGTGTCCTCTAGTGAACTGGTAAAAAAACAGCGACCCAACGTCTCATTTCACGACGGAACCTACCGAAACCCCGGCCCTGTGCCTGCTAGCTGCGATTGTGTGGACGAGGTCGCGCACACGGCACACCGGCGGCACACGGCATGTCCCACCGGCGGACGGCACACGGACACGGGTCGGGTCGGGTCGGGTTTATTTTTGAACACTTTGTTCTGAGCAAAGCACCCCCGACGGAACCTCTGCTAATCGGAGCTCGGCCGTGCGAGAGGACTCGAGCGTGTGCTTCGAGCGCTCACAGCACCACCACCATCGCCCAGGGGGTGAGACAGCTAGTTTAAGATACTATCATCGACTGGCCTCCCTTTCCACCACGATACCTCTCGTCTCTTCTGTATCCGAGAGACACAAATGAAGATATCACTTGGCAGTAGTACACTGGGATCGTGTTTTGTTAACGCATAAGAGTGCTTCGGCGATCACTTGATCACTTTCCTTTTCAAACAAATGCTTTGGGGGTTTTCCCGTTTTCACCGCACACAAACACACACACACACACACACACACGCATTCACAGGAATTTTCCTTTGCTCAAACGCACCAAACCAAACACTGCCTACTACCACATTAGGATTGAAGATCGTGTAAACACTTACGCACATACGCGTGCAAATACACACGCGCGCACAGTTAGTCTTCCTCGGCTACCATCATCACCACCACCAATGCGTGCTTCACATGTCACATTGCTATTTTGCCCGGCCCTAGCGAAGATGGGAGGGGTTTCCCTCTTGCTTCCCTTGCCAGTTTGCCGCCTGTGCAAACATCCGATCTCCCCGCGATCAATCCTTTTCCCCTTGCTCGTTCGCTATCGGTGCTTGGCCAGGTTATTGATGTTGTTGAGTCGAGTTGTCTTTTTCCGCCTGCATTTGCTTTTCTTTTCACGATTATTTTTAAAAATAATTTAGCTCTCACCACTCGACAGCAGCGCAGCCAAGCAAAATAAAAAAAAAAAAACAACTACACGAACCACTGTTGCTTATAATTCCGGTTGCGCAATGGGGTTGTGGCGTTGTGCAGCTGTGTTTGTGTGCACTGTGTACACACGCGAGATACTGCGTGTAGTAGTGTGTAAGTGTATGGGCACCTAATTTAGAGGTAGCTGAGGGTCGCAGACAGGTTCATAGAATTTTGTTTTTTTGCTGGTGGACTGTAGCTTCATTGCAGAGCACTACAGGGTAATGGGACACCTTTACGGCAGAATACACTAAGGGTGGGATTCGAGCAGTTGCGCTCGAAACTACTCGAATGTTGTGCACTATCACCGAAGTAGGGGTAAACGGATGCCCGATAGTTCGCATTTGAACTCAGACACTAAGAAGCGAGTGAAGATTTAAAGAGAGCGAGGGGAAGAGAAGTAGAAAAGAGCGAGGGGTAAGAGGAGATCGTGAACGAAAAGTACGAACGAACCGGGTCAACTATTTTTAGCATTCATTTTTGCACACATTTTCCCCGCCGACCGAGGTACACTACCCGGGTCGTGAACACTAAGCGAGGTCCGGGGAGGGTACGGACACACGGTTGAATTGATACTTGAGCAGAATGTGCGTTGGCCCAGGAGGCTGAGATCACTAAGCAGTAGTAATAGCAGTAGTAACAGTAGTAACAGCAGCAACAGCAAATGCAGTATCACAATCACATCTATTTTCTGCACGGTTTCCGATCACCGTTTGCACGCGCATCATCACTTACACCAGTACACCGCAACGTAATCCTTATCCTCTAGTAACCGCTCCAGCTGCTTCGCCGAAACTTCCTCGATCGTGGCCTCGGGGGCCGCGGCCGGCGCACTCGCTGCCGCCTTCTTCGCACAGTCTACATCGCTCACTAGCCAGCTGCTGGCCAACAGTAGGAAGCACAACGGTGCCACTAGACTTCTGATTCGCGGCAGGCCCATCTCGTGCTGGGGGGATGTTTCGCGGACTTGCTAGTTCCGCTCCGTTCAGAGGTCCGCTCGTAACTGCGGTGCCGGCTCGGTACGGACGGCTTTTCGCGGGCCCGTGCCGAGATATGGTGGGTCCGTGCCGATGTACCCCCTTGGTCGGTTGCGCACATTCGCAGCGACTCGGTGGCGATGGTTTAAAAATAAGTTCCCGTGTTTGAGCGCGCTCTTTCGCCGACGATGGAGCGTCGCCCGAAGTGCCGGCCGACGATGAGAAGATGAGAGAATTTTTGGAGGTGTGATCGGTCCCGGATCGGGTGTTGTCAGGGAGGTTTTTGCTGTGTTGCTGCTTTTTATTAGGGGGTATTGTTTTGTGTTTAATTTTTTATGGGGAATACCTCGTGGTATCCTTCCGATCGGACTGTGTACTACTTGTGAGATTGGCAAAAGTGAGTTTCATCGCCGTGAGATAGTTTGTGATGACTATGCCAGATTGCATAGCTTTCAGGCGGACCACTGTTGTGCCGCCAGAGTGTTGAATGCATTCAGAAGGTTTCATTATAGATACATTTTATCTCAGAACTTTATTCCAATGTGGTACTCAAATTCGAGGGCCAAAAGTAATAGCATTTGATTGTTTCAGAAATAATTTGATAGATGAGATTGTAGGCTGGCTCTAGTTTATTACAGAATAATCTGGCTATCCCGTATATGGTGAGTACCCAATAGCCACAAATCCACTAAACGACCACTAAACGGGTTCAAAACAACTCCAGCTTTCAACCTAAACGGAATATAGTAAGACTTCGTATAGCAGACGGTAAACGACTCAAGCATTCTAAAAATAGCAAAAAGCTGGTGCCGTCATCTGTTTGTGGAATACCCAACCAGTGGAGCTTCCTCGCTTGGAGGAGAGCTTTATCATTTCCTCTGTACTGTTATATGGTTTCGCATTGAAGTTATGCATCGCTAGAACTAGAACGGCGATACAATTGTTTAATTACTAAACTCCAATGGCAACCACCAGCACTGAAGCAAGTGAGATTTGAGTAATGGTCGTTGGTGTTGATACCCACGTATATGACCACAAGACCATTCATATATGTTTTTGCTCGGAAAGTTAGATGGCCATATAGGTCATGATTAGATGAAACTTATCGAAACACATTGCAAGAAAAGGACAGCAATATAATGATGAGTTGTATACGCCATCTATTTAGCAAACAAGTGAAGCTTTGAAGCTTTCATGTTTTTTCTATAGATATTTGATTTTCCAGTCGTTTAAGCTTAATCTGTGGCCCTTGGGGTATATGAGTAGTCTCCAGGATAAAGCTATTCCAAATTCCACAGATCAGCCCCATCACAAATCCACTGAACAACCACTAAACGTGCTCTAAACGGCTCAAGCTCTAAACATAAAGAGAATCTAAAAAGACTTCGTTTAGCAGACGGTGACCGACTGATGCATTCTAAAGGCCTTATTAGACGGAGGAAAATACTGTCATTCCTCGATTGGCATTTATCTATCAAACTTAGACATTGGCAGAAGAATGCCTTTCGTACGTGTAATAAGGCAAGAGAATTATTCTGTCACCTTTTATATTTATTATTTAATTTATTGATTTTCTTTGCTTTATCTGAAAAATCATTCGTTGTTTCCCAGCGGTGCAATAACTTCATTTTTCACGAAAAAAAAAAATGGAAAAAATGGAAAAATGTAAGTAGTGGGCACTTTTGTTGCCGGTTACTGTAGCTTTAGTTGTTTAGAACCCGTTTGGCGGTCGTTTAGTGGATTTGTGATTCCTGGGTTGAATGGATGTTTCTAGTCGTTTAAAGCCAGGGTCCATGAAAATGTTAAAACCGATGGACGGTATACTACAGATTCTAGAAGTAGCGCCTAAGGCATTTGTCTTACTTTAAAATTAGTGTTGTAGGGCAAGGCTGCTCTGAGATGAATTGAATAAAAAAACCGCCAAATCCAACTGGCGAATGTTGCCCGTACAACGGTCTCGCGCGTCACCGTGTTCGCCTGGTGTAAATGACACTACAGCACCAGCCCGGGCTGTCAAACCGCTGTCAGAGGGTGAAAATGTAAACAATAATACGACCTTCAACTCTGCCACAGCCGTCTCGCGCAAAGGGGAAAAACTTTCTCGTGCCCCAGCTAAAGTGAGTGTTGTTTGGGATCGTTTCTCCTTGCTTCCTTACCATTTACACTTAACATCCGCGGGCGCAGGTGAACGTTCGATGAAAATTCCACTCTCGAACCTTGTTTCCTGCGAGGCAAACGAGCAGTCGCTCCAGGTAAGCACTACGGCTGCGGCACAGTTGTGGGTGAAAAATGTGTGAAAAATTGATTTGTGGTGGAAGTGGCGGAGAGGAGAGGGTCAAATTTGATGAGACAATGGCAAAACATACCTGGTAACAATAGAAGCACGCAAGAATGTGTACACAAAGTGTGAGGGAATTCGGGAAATTTTAATGACGCAAGGAAGTAGCTGCGGAAAAATCGGGGCTTGACCTCGGCCGATCAGCTGCAGCCGGTTCTTCCGGATGGTTTTCTTCGCCTTTCTCTATAAATAGAAGCACAAATAGAAAGTGCGCGCTCCACCACGCACCACTTCCTGCATGGCGAAAGTATTAATAGTATGAAATAATCAGGTCTATTTTATTGTACGCATCATCTAAACAATTGTGCAAATTAAATTATCTGTGCGTGCGTGGTTGTTTGAAAATTCGTGCGTGTGGTCAGCTTTTGCGTAACATCTAATCGCTATGGTTGCTACGATTGTTTGCGGTTGCTAAGAAAGCGTTACGTGTTTTTTGTACGATAAACATGGCGCGTGCTAACGAAACTGCTAAAAAGATTAATTAGGCTTATTTTGTTTTAATAATTTATAATACAATTATTACAATACTAATTGCAGAACATTCTGGATCGTTGTTTCATTTCGATTGCAGCATTTTGGCGACGTGAGCTAGAGAAAGAGAGAGAGAGTGAGCGAGAGAGAGGGACGGAAACAGTGCAACCGTAACGCAGTCCACCACAGCACCGTTTGGGGAGCATGCGCCTCGATGCACTGGTCGCATGGTATCAGAAGAAGATCGGCACCTACGACAAGCAGCAATGGGAGAAAACGATCGAGCAGAAGATACTGGCCGGCATCAGCCATCTGCCGCTGAAAAACACCAAGCTGAAAACGGAACTGATCGATGTGGATCTGGTGCGTGGTTCGACCTTCCCGAAGGCGAAATCGAAACTCTCCATCCTAACCGTGCTGTATCTGGCGGCGCTGCGCTTTCTGCTGCTGCCGGTTTACGCCCGTTGGTGGGTACAGCAAACGTCACCGGGCGTGTTTCTGCTGCTGCTTATGCTCTACCTGCTGCAAATGCTGAACCTCGGCATCTATAGCTACTGTGCCCGATCACCACCACCACCATCGAGTACCGATACTGCGACGGGGAGTGACGGTGCCGAACCTAACGCAAAGCTACCGCCAACCGATACCGTCGATCACATCGTCACCATATCGGACTTTTTGATTCCGCTCGCCCTGAGTCTGCTGCTGAGCGTCATCCACTCGCAGATCGTAGCGACCGCCTCGAACAGCAATGGATCGTCGCTGTTTTCGTGTGGCAAGCTGTCGCAGAAGTGTTTCTCGCACGGTTCGGCAACACCGGCCACGCCGGGCGCAGCCAGCACTGGCACAGGCACGTCCCTATCCACGCCGGCCGGCGGTGTACCGGCCGGGTTGAGCAAGAAGCAGCGCGAACAACGAATTCGCCGCAAGCGGCGCGTTAGAGCACACTCCGAAACGCAAGCCCAATCGTCATCGCCCGGCCGGGCAGTGACGGCGGAGGAGCGCGATCGGAAGAAAGCGTTCGCCAGTGTGGGTGGATCGAAATCGGCCACCAGCTCGCCGGCACGCACAGCGCCGAAAAAGGGCGCCTGTAGCACGAGCAGCAGCACGAGCAGTGATGCAGTCGAGCGGGCACAGCTGGCGGAAGGGAACAACGAACAGCCACGACAGCCGGAGGTTCTGGTTGGAAGGCGTGAGGAGAACGGCTCGCTGCGCATGGAAGATCGAGCGCCGAACATTCATCGAACGGCGAACGAAACGGAAAAACACACATCGATCGGCGTGACCATCATCCCGACGACGACGAGCTCGAGCGACCATTCGCCACCGAACGGGCGTCGGTCGGGCGATCATACGCAGGAGGCGAACCCGATGCTGCTGCTGCCCTCCGGGTTGCGGCGGCGCAATGTAAACTGGGACCCGACCGTACCGGAACGGTCCCGCCCGGGTCCGTCGTCGCTGCTGGAACCGGTCGTAGATGACGATGGGTTTGAGAGTTTAAACGGCAAAAGCTCGGGCGGTGAGGATAGTGCAGGCAATGTGTTTCTCAAGGATCACCATCGGTACCGGAAGGTGGCTCCGTTCGGGGGGAACGATTGGAATGCAGCCGGCGAAACGGAAGCAAAAGACCATCAGTCGGATTCGGATACGGATACGCTGAAAAATAGTATCACTACCACCACCACCACCAACTACAACACACCGACGATAGTGGAACTGGATGGTGTGCTTGATCCGCAGCGCAAACAGTTCGCGGAAGGGGGTCACACCGCTGGCTCGCAGTCGGAACTGGCACAGCACGATACACCGCAGCACGGAGGAAGGGGGGAATCGAAGGAGCTGGTACGGCAACGGCGCAACAAGGACTCAAGTAAGCAGCCGCTGCAACGGCGCGCCCCGACGGCGCTGTATGACGCGGGGCCGGACGAAAAGAAGGGCCTGGGGACGAGCTGCAGCGACGAGACGGACGAAGAGAACAACGAGTACGATTTGCATTCACCGTCGCCGCCCCACCTGCATCTGCTGCACTCATCGCCGCCGCTTCGCGCGCACCACCCCCATCAGCCGATGGTGGGCCCGGTGGTACGGCCGTCCCCGTCGCCGCACCACCACCACCATCTGCTTTACCTGCATCATCGTCATCATCAGGCGGCCGCCGTAGTGCAGCCGGCGGCGGTGGCGACGGCGGCGGCGGCCCATTCCCATCATACGCTTCATCCGCATCAGCATCACTTTCACCATTCGCCCTCCGTACTGACCGAAGGTAATGTTTGGTGTATTCACACACACACACACACAGGCGGAGATATGCATACAGCTAGGTGTTTTTGTTTAGCATTATGGTTATTGCTCGATAAAGGAAGCAACAGCCGGAACGATTAAGTGATGATTTAAATTCCAAAAATCAAGCATATTTCGCTGGGCGGAACGTGGACGGTAGGACAATTAGCTGTAGCAGTTGATCATTGAATCGTTGAATTAACCACCGTAATTGATATGTGTAACTGCTTTCAATGTAAATTTTAACACGAATGGTAGCCAAACATCACCATACAGCTCATTCCAGCTCTAATCGATTTGTATTTACATGCACGAGGCTTTCTCTACTAACGTTTGGCATTATAACTCACCCGTCAGATTGCGAAACTATAGCGTTTTCTTCGTCCGTTGATCGTTTTTAGTAGCGAGTTAGTCTCCCGCTATAGAAATTTAGCTAAAAACTGGTAGTTTCAATCATTTTCAATACCTACTCGTCCTTTCATTACAATTTCCACCCATCGCAACCGCTTTACTTCGCCGCAAACAACAACTAACACACTTTTCCTTTCCCTGTGCAGGCGAAGAATGCAGCTACAGCTCGGAGCTGGACCATTCCGACACGCAGAACGAACACTCCGACGACGACTACGAGCTCGAGGACGTCCCGACCCTGATCCTCAACCCTGCCTGCGGTGCGAACGATCGCGTCAGCTGCACCATCTGGGAGGCGCGCGAGGCAAAGAAGGCCGAAATGTCCGTGCTGGACATCTCGTCCGCCATCATCGAGCGGGTCGAGGCCATGCCGGAATCCTGCGACTACGTCTACATCGGCGTCGTCCTCAGCGTGTTCCTCTCGCTCGTGCCCGCCTTCTGCCGGCTGTGCGAGGCGACCGTCGACTCCACCAACTCGACCGAGGTGAACTTTCTCGACATGCCCGTCATCCTGTTCGAGAAGGCGTCCTTCTCGCTGCTCGCCATCCTGCGGTTCGCGTTCGGCGAAACCACCTGGGAGCGGTTCGTGCTCGTGCTCGGCTTTCTGCTGCGGCTCGTGCTTACCTTTCTGGTGTTTTTCCTGCTCGCCGTGGCGGAGCGCACGTTCAAGCAGCGCTTCCTGTACGCGAAGCTGTTCTCCCACCTGACGTCCTCGCGGCGTGCCCAAAAGTCGAGCATACCACACTTTCGCCTCAACAAGGTGCGCAACATCAAGACGTGGCTCTGTGTGCGCTCGTATCTGAAGCGGCGCGGCCCCCAAAACTCGGTCGACGTGATCGTGTCCGCCGCGTTCATCATTACGCTGCTGCTGCTGGCGTTCCTGAGCGTGGAATGGTTGAAGGATTCGGTGCACCTGCACTCACAGTTCAACCTGGAGGCGCTCACCTGGTCCTGTGCCTTTGGCACGTTTCTGCTCCGCTTCATGACGCTCGGTACGAAAATTAACAAAAAGTACAAAAGCGTTTCGGTGCTCATCACCGAGCAGATTAATCTCTACGTTCAGGTACGGTTGCACGGGGTGCACCATGGAGTTGAAATACAATATTTATTATTTTTTGTACTTTAATCTGTACAGATTGAACAGAAACCAAACAAAAAAGAAGAACTGATGATATCGAACAACGTGCTCAAGTTGGCAGCTGATCTCCTCAAGGTAAGCGATCGTATTCTTCTCAGTACGCGAAACGATCTCCTGATCATCTGACCTTCTCTGCTTGCAGGAGCTGGAATCTCCGTTCAAAATCTCCGGTCTCAGCGCAAATCCGTATCTCTACACCACCGTTAAGGTGGTCATACTGTCCGCCCTTTCCGGTGTGTTGAGTGAAATGTTAGGCTTCAAGCTGAAACTTCACAAAATTAAAATTAAGTAAATTTGTTTGCAAAGTTTGCCCAATCTCCTGCGCGGGCCTCTCCGTAATGCATTTCCCCCTAGCCCGATTATTTTTTCCTCGAAGGAAGGTGTAGCTAATACTGTAATAGCTTGTTTTTTTTAGCAATTTTATTTTTAAATTATGTGCAATATGTGATTGTTCTTTATTTTATAACGTAACCGGGGATGCACCGTCGGCCCGGGTTGACTTTTTTTTGGATATTTGATTCTCCGCCATAAAACCGTGAAAGATACTCACACACGTAAGACTCCCCCTATTATACCTGATGCAAAATAGGCACGAAATTATAAGTGAGAAAATGGTACTTTCCCTCGTTAAACAAAAATATATAAAAAAGAGCCTGCCTGATTCTCACGCGTGCAAGATTTCTCGTTCGAAAACGTTCCAACACCAGCCAGCCAGGTGTTCGTAGTCGTTTAGTAGTGTTGTGTGGAACTATTAGTCGTTAAATACTATCGTTGCTCGATACTTGTAAAAGGGAGGGTAGGCAAAAGCGCTAAGAGCACATCTCTATAATTAATGCAGCTAAACATCTGCACACGATAAACAGTATACAGGGTTAAAACAGATGAAGAAAAGTATATAAAAACACAAGCAAAACAAAAAAAAACGTTTAAAACAATACACATTAACGCACGATCCGTTGATCGGTAGTGTTTGGTAGGATAGTGGTACAGGAAGGTGGGCTGTTGGTGCGACACTGCGGCCTTTCGCCCTAATCGGGCACGTTGCCTGCTTGCTGCGCACGGGTACCACAGGCCGCGTTAGCGAGAACTGATATAAGCATAGTTTATTTTTCTAATAGGAAGTAGCGAAAGCCAGAGTCCAGATTTTAATGCGGCACGCGTGCAATTGAGATAATGTTATAGTAAAAAGCGTAGTGTGTGTTAAAGTCACAACAGAAAGTGAGTGGTCAGTGTTTGTGTAAGTGTGGATATATCTGTCTGTCGTGTTTAGCGTCTTTCTCTTGCGTCCCGAACGCGTGGACAGCGTGAGCTAGGGTCGTTTGCAATCGTTAACTAAATGAGAGTGAAGGGGAGAAATCGTTCCACCCAGCACTAGGATGGGTGTGTTTTAGCTCGAAAATTAAAAACGAACAATTCAACGTGCGTCTTTCGTGTGCCGAATGCAATGGAATCGATTAGATCCGAAAAGTTCGATGATTTATTTATGCCGTTTAATGCATCCAATTCACTAACCACTTGCTCCAGTTCCCACCATTTAGATGGTTGAGCAATCTTTACCGGCTGTGAGCGCAACTACTGTCCGGTATAAAAGGATGTCGAAGCTACCGGAACCCCTTACAAGTGGCGTGACGAATCAAAGTGCTGAACAGTGGAAAACAGTGGCATGAAGAACAAAGTGTCCCTCGACTCTATCATCTCGGTCATCGAGATGAACGTCAAGTTCTACCGGCTACTCGGTTTGGCACCGTTCGAGCTGAACACGAGCCGCGTCCGGCTGTCGAAACCGTTCTGCTGCGCCGTGGGCGGTTTCGTGACGCTCTACTGGACCGCGATGGTGTCGTCGATCGCGACCAGCAACCACGCGAACGATCGCATCTCGCGCATCTCCAACTACTTTCAGCTCATCACGAACGCGATCATGCTGACGGCGATCCTGCTAATGCCCGCCTTCCGATTGCGCAACTTTGCCGAGGTGACGCGCGCGTTGCGCAAACTCGAGCAGGATCTGCAGCAGGACGCGATCCCGACCAACTGCCGGCAGATGGCACGGTGGAACATTGGCATCGTGGTCGGTACGGTGACGGTGCTGCTGCTGGCGACCGCCTTTGACTGCTACGTGACCGTTTTCCGGGGGTTTATCCGGGTGGACTACTGGATCATTACGATACTGCCACAGTTTGTGAATGTGATTGCGGTGACGCAGGTCGTGCTGCTGCTGCTGTACATTAATGCGCGCTTTCGGAAGCTTAATCAGCTGCTGGAGGAGGAACAGCATCCGGTGGCGGGCAGGAAGCGGTTCGAGCGGTCGAGCCGGCTGACCGGAAACATGCCGGCGAACGATCCGAAGAAGATCAGCCTGCACGTGATCGAGGTGCACGGGTGTGGCATTGATGCGGCGAACCTGAAGCATCTGCAGCTGCCGAAGGTGCTGTACCGGTATAATGATCTGTACGACATCTGCAAGCTGCTCGATCGGTACTTTGGGCTGCTGTTTCTGCTGACCTTTACGTCGATCTTTATCGTGACGACGATCCAGCTGTACTACAGCTACACGATACTGTACTGGTTTACGGGCGAGAACGGGTTCACGATCTGGTCGCTGATGGTGTGCCTGAACACGATCTCGATCAATCTCGGCGTGCTGCTGACGATCGTGTTGCTGTGCGAGAAGATTTCGAACAAGACGAAGCACGCGAACGATCTGCTGGCGGACCTGCAGCTGCGTGGCTCGCGGTACATGTCGTCGGAGGTAGGTCGTTAGTCTGGAGAAGGGGGTGGGAATTCATGTTCATATTTAATTTTTTTGGCTGCCCCATTAGGAAGTCATCAAACTGACGGTTCCGTTCCAAGCGCCCAACAAGGTGTTCAAGTTCTCAGCGATGGGCTTTTTCCAGATCGATTGCAACATGCTGTGTGGGGTAGGTTGTTGGGTAGCTTCGTTGCCAAGGAGCGAACAGTTTTCCTCGGTTTCACAATTTTACTATTTTCGTTCCGTTTCTATTACGCAGATGATTGGAGCAATCACGACCTATTTGGTAATCTACATCCAATTCTACATCCTGTACGCGGATGAGGTGAAGAAGTCATCGTTCGTGTCTCGGTTCCAGATTTGAAGCAAACGGTGCAACCGTTTGTGTAGATTGTCTCATTTGGTACCATCTCTGGTGACGCTTTTTCTTCTGCTGCATGACATTTCCTTTTGTTGATGTTTATCTTTTTTTTAAATACAACATTTCCTTCGCTTCACTGTGTTTTGTCTGATGATAAATGTGCTGAATTCCAAAATTATTATTCAAATTACACTCTCAACATTCCCGTTGCACATTTGCTCGTGCAACGGTCATTTTGAAATAGCAAACTGCAAACGAGTTGTCAAAGGGTTTCTGCGAATCTCAGCAGACGCTGGGAACAATGGGGGCTTCAAGACATTTGAATTCTTCGAACTGGGGCCAACAATCCAGCACCGGCTGCATTGTTTCATTTCGGATCCTTCGATCGTACGCAAAACACGCAAAAAGTAGTTAAGCTTGAGAACTCAAGATATCCCTATTCGCCTGTCGCGGACGGGTCCGACATGGAGCAGAATCCACCAAACGTTGTCGAAAGTGACAAAGAAACGGCAAGTGCGACTGGAAGTGAGTTATCGCTTGGGTCGGGCAGCCGAACGCACCGTCTCCTTTATGAGCAGCGCTATCGGGAGGAGCGGGCCAGGCTGTTGCTGGAGCTGGAGCAGTTGCGGCAGGGCACGCATCCCGAGTACTTGAAGGTGGAGAAGCGCCTCCAGGACGAGCTGGACGATCGATTGCAGCAGAACGAGATCGAACGGGACCGGGCGCTGGCCGCCATCGAGCGAGACTGTTTGATGGAGCATGCGGCCTCGGAGGTGGAGTACGAGGAGAAGGTGGCCGAGTTGGTTGCGAACGCGATTGCGGACCTGGAGCATGAGCGGAAAGCGATCGAGCACGAGTACGCGACGATGGAGTTAGGCGGATGTGCCGATGGTGGTGGCGCGATGACGCAGACCGCACGATGGAAGCTGCGCAGTCGGGTGAATGAGACTGCGACTCCGGAGCAGCACAGGAAGCCGATGGTGCGGCAGCTTAAGTTTTTGCTCGAGGAGGACGAGATCGTGGATGATCTTGGTGTTATTTTGGCTAGCACGCCGGATGATGGGGAGCGTGGGTCAAATGAAGATGGGAAATAAAACTATTTCTGGTAGAAGTTTGCCAGAACGGTTCACCATCGACTGTGTTTGTAGGAAACGTTGTGCATCGTGGTGTGCAATCATTTACATTATTTACATGGGAATGTTAATATGAAATTCTTGGATTTTGCTTGGCTCTTTGGTTTGATATTCTTAGTTAATGCTCCAGCGGAAAAATTTGCCTCTAATGTTGTCATCTGGCGGAAACAGTTGGAACTACACACTGCAGAAACCGTGCGATGTTACATAGGCGATGTGTTTGAAACGATGTGTTTTCTGAGCAGAAATAAAAATAAAAATATTTAACAATTTCACGTAAAAATTCGACATCGATTACAAACTATTATTTACATCTCCTGTAGATTATTACCGTTTAAATTAGCATTTTTGACAATAAATTACGATGTTTACAAAAATCTCTCCCGAAACAAATGTCATTCCAGCTGCCGTCGTCGATGACCGTTGGATCGCCCAGCGGTGCGGCACGGAACTGTCAAACAGCGAAAAACGGGCACACACATACGACAAGAAGAGCAACAAAAAAACAACATTTGTTCGCAGCGATCCCGTGTATGTTGTTCGACGGTGTTTGCAGGAATCGGGTGCGATTGTTTTGCTATCTGGCTGCATAGTTAGCAACTCTCCCTTCTTCCCCACGTCTAATAGATCCGGTCCCTTGTCCAGTAGTTAGTGCAAAGTTCGGTACCACCAGCCTCACAGCCAAGTGCAAGTTCCGTGTGTTTGTGTGCAGCAGCAGCAGGCTACCCCGTGAGAAAGTGCAACGTTGCGCCTCGTTCCACAAATCAAGTGAGCTAGGGCGAACTCTACGACGAAGTTCCGCAACTGTCCCCAGTAGAACGGATCTTTCCTATCGCCATCGTCCTAACACGTTGGTGCCGTATAGGCGGGTTTCACGGTTTCATCTGTCCCGGAGCAAAGACAGCTCCGTCGGTGTAGCGTAGCAGCGTCAAAAGCATCCCCTCCACTTACCAACAAACCAAGTGTCCTCAATTTTTCAGCACCCCAAGCACTTGCCCCGATACGTCAACAGACGACGGTGGACAGCGGTCCGTGATTTTGCAGACCGCAGATATTAAGCTGTGTACACTACGTAATCGAAAAAGGTGCGGCCGTCGCAGCCTCCTTCGCAGCTAACACAGCTGTCCACCGAGCCAAGCGAGGGGGAGGACGGTTAACATCGCGTCACACAGCAACCATCGCCCGAGCGAGGCTCCCAGAGCAACGGCTGGAGAGCAACCGAAGGCAGTAGTGTGTACGTGATTCGGAAAATTGCAGAAAACAGACCCAGGCCCCTCCTGACCAAGCGTACAAGATTCAAAGGGCGAATCTTCCGGGCTGAACCATTTTGCCCGTGGCTGTGATCAATCCAACGTAGTAGCGGGTTACAGTGAACAATTTCGCGTGCGATTGATTATTTTAGCGTGCGTGCAGCAGCATTTTAGCGCGTGCTGTTCGTGTGATTGAGTTGTTGGAAGCGGAAAACGCAGTTAGAAGAGCTCGCTGTAAACCAGCTGTAAACAAAGACAGCCTCCGGTAACGCACCACCGCCATCATGTCGAACGCACAGGAGGAAGAGCAGCACCTGCGGGAATGTGAATCGTACATCCAGACGCACTGCATCCAGCGGTTGCTGAAGGACTGCATCGTGCAGCTGTGCGTGTCCCGGCCCGAGAACCCGATCGTCTTTCTGCGGCAGTACTTCCAGAAGCTGGAGCGGGTAAGTGTGGCGCTTTTTACAGCAATGTGACTGATATGGCCATTTTAATATTTAAAAGTCAAAATTATCTTCTAACTGTCGGCTTCGGTTGAGGGGACAATCATGCTTAGATTAACAATGTTTTCTGCGAAAATCTGCAGTTTTCTGGAGCTGTTTGTTTTACTGGCATATTGGAGCATAAACTAAGCCACATTCCATTAAATTTTAATGACATTTTTACCGGGGGGTTTCAAGCCTCAATAATTCGTATTTGGATGATTTTTAGCATTGTTAGGTGGGTCATGTTGCACGATCTCATCCTGAGTGTTCAATATACATTTGTGTCGTATATTATGCCCTGAGAGAATGGAATGTCCCGAGAACAAAGCCGTGTAATTGCATCCAATTAGATTTTTTTTTAAATATTCAACTCTATCATATCGGATTTCTGTCCCAGAAGCGACCAAAAGTCTGTATGAGAATCATTTAAATCTACATGCCCGTTTTGGTTTCCTTTCGCTCTAACTTATATACAATTTTCCAGAAAGCATTTACGCAGAACCTTTGTCCATCTGTTCATATTTGTTTCTACAGTTTGCCTACAAGATATACTGTTTGATCTTACTTCTACCGGTTTAAGCATGTAGCAATAGAAAGTGACTTAGTTATCTCCATACACAATGGAATTGATAAAGCTAGGCCTGTCGTTAACGTTTTTTTCCATCCTGGCTAGTATCCCTGTGTGCAATGACTTTTTATCCTGTCGCATGGGAAAAGCAAAAGTCACAGAGAGATAGAACTCTTACCAAATAGAGTTATGCATGGCCTAATAGGCGAGTAATTGTGTGTGGTTTTAAGGAAAATTTAATCGTTTGGTTAAGTCATATGATCAAAGGTGATGAAAAAGTCGAATTCCCACAGCTTACAATCCTTTTCGAGCCAGTTTCCAAAGCTACAGAAAATAGCTAACAAGCTTTCAGCTCGATAACGATAACATTATAGTAATATATAATCAACGTTAGAATATTTTTGTGTTTAGTATGTATACAAGCATCAGTCAAATATCAATTACAAGCTGTCTGTTTCTCCTGATCGTGTATTGTTGATCCCTTTTGTAAACTATTAAGAAATTGTTAAGCTTTTCCCGAAATGTGAAAAAAATTGCCATATGTTCTAGAAACTGCACCGGACTGTGTGGTCCCATGCATAACCCCTGTTTTTTGTTTTGTCTGTGCAATATTTATCATTCGCAATCACGGTGTAGAACAACAAAATCGCAACGAGTTTATCTCCCCCCCCCACCTCACCGCCCGTTCCGCCGTCTCCTAAATCTCACGGTGATCAAGTAGTAGCTCCAGGTTGCGCGCGCTCAATGATGGATGATGCTGCTACTGCGTCCGCCTGCTCTGATGTACGTCGTGTCCCTATACTGTCCAATCGGCTGAGCTCCAATCTCAACCCCACCAGCACCATCACCCCGTCGTAGTTGACCTTGCGCGCGCACATACGTCGCCAAGCAGCGACGGCAGCATGTGTGTGTGTGCGTGCGTGTGTTGTGCACCACCCCCTTGACAACGGCTACCTCGATGGAGGGGGTGCGCTGACCAAGTGACCGCGGACGGCGGAACCAAACAAAACAACAGCACACAGGAAGCGCTGTTTACCCCGTCGGCGCAACGATTTGTTACATGCACAAATCGTACAAATCAAACGGTGGCGGAGGAGCAGAGATATGCAAATCTGAAAAAAAGTATTGGAAAACAACTCACACACACACACACACATGCTGAGATGTTGGGGCGCGATCATTGGTGATCGGAATTATTGTTGGCGAGCACCGATCGGTACGGCGGGAACCGATCAAAAGGAAGGAAGGTCTTACGTGCACGATTATCATCGACTGTCTGTGTCTGTGTTTGTCGTGATCGATCACACGGTTCTCAGCAGGCCAGCATGACGGCGTGACCCAGTGGCGCGCCGTTGCGAATGCCTTGTGCCGAAATGTGTGAATTAGTTGTTCACAAAAAAAGGGGAACATTTATTACTTCTTCTCAAGAAAGACGAAAAGGTTTTGGTAGCAAATGGTTCGTTTTGTATGAAAGGTTTGGTGGTAAAAGGTTTCAACAACATGATGCACCCTACACGAAATGTGACCTTCGTCGCTGGCATCTGGAAGTTTTGCTCGGTGGGGGGAGAAAGGCATGTATTTTCCGCAGCCGCCGAAGTAGCATCGTTGGTTTATATCAGCACCGTGGGATCTGCTTTTCGTCCAGCAGCAGGCGGGGGGAAAGCAAGATGGAGAGCAAGATATTTGTACAAGGGTTGCAGCACACAACGCTTCGCAAACTAATCATACAGGCGGGAGCTGTGGGTGGTATCAAGATTGCAATTTTTGCGCGATGTCGTCGTTACGGTGCACAGACAGATACAGAACGGAAAGGTTGCGTGCCGCCGCCACCGCCGCCGTCGCCTTGGAAGTAGGCAAATGTTGAAAATGTTTGATCAAGTGCAACAGTAATGTGATACGAACGGGGTGAATATGATACCGGAACTGTGCTTTGATTTGGACCAGAGAGATTGAGACCAGGCATGAATAAATCAAATTGTTGGTGAATTTTACTTATTTTTACAGACCCACAGTTTGTTAGGTTCGGTTTGATCGCATTTTTTTATATTGCTTGAATTCTATTTAATATTTTTTAAATAGATGCTTAGTTTGACTAAAACAGCGTACAAAACCGTTGTTCAAATTGGCAATGATAATCGTAAATTTAAAGATTCATTATTCTGATCATCCTATTAAAGCCATTGTTGTTGAACTTTACCTGGAAGATGTCAATTTTGGAGGATTCAGACACCAATTCTTACCACAATTACTAAGCATTTGCCACTAATAGAGTATTTGTAGCCACGTTATCAACAGTAATAGTCCCTAACGTATCAACTTTTATAATTTTTTTGGAAATATACCTGTACAAAATAATTATATATTTACTAACCGATTTAACCCGTAATCGTAAATTCAAAGATTCATTATTCTGATCATTGTTGGTTGATCCTATTGAAGCCATTGTTGCTGAACTTTACCTGGAAGATGTCAATTTTGGAGGATTCAGACACCAATTCTTACCACAATTACTAAGCATTTGCCACTAATAGAGTATTTGTAGCCACGTTATCAACAGTAATAGTCCCTAACGTATCAACTTTTATCAATTTTTTGGAAATATACCTGTACAAAATAATTATATATTTACTAACTGATATAACCCTCTAAATCCCAATTCTGCCTTTAAACGAGTTTGATTAAATTCGTTACAAAATGAGTAAAACATAATGTTCTAATCTAGAAGCTACTTCCTAACACCCGCATCTACCTTCCATATAAACCTAGACTATTACCTTGATTGTTTGTTTATTTCCATCTGCCCTACGCGACAGAACAATGTTGTACAATAAGGATTAGTGATGTCATGTGAATGTCACCAAACTATCCAGCTCAGAAAGTTTTTTCTACGCAAATGAAAGTCGCTAGATGGCATAACTAATACCACACGATCGCGCTAATTGATAGCCAGACGACGAACCTGAGTCGAGAAACATTTCTCACCTTTATAGATTTAATCAAATCTGTAAATGCTTTAAAGTAAATCTTTAAATGGTAGCGACATCTTCTTGTAGTTGGGCAAGCGTTACCTGCCATTCTAGTGCTAATGCACCTACCCATGTGAACGTTCTGCATAATTTAAGTTTTAGCATGGTAGTACCGGAAGCGAAGAACAAAGGTTGCGTGTAGAACAAACAGTTAGCTACTTACCACGCTTTGTGAAACCTTCGAGTGGAGAAATATAGACGAATGATACTCCTTTCGTCGTGCCACGTAACAGCACGAAAAAGCAATGCCCGTTCTATATTTTTAAACTATCCTTTCCGAAAGGACTCCGTCCGTGCCTGATGAGATCATCAAGCTTTGCGTTGATGTGTGTCTGTATTGTGTGAGAGACAATTTGCTGAACAAATGAGTTCAGCTATTGTGAGTTAGCGAAGCTTGCGGTGGAATTGCAACCGACGAGATGCGGCCACCGTTGGGAACGATGACGTGTTACGACTTGCTGGCGACATTTCACCGAGAACACAGCGAATCTTGGTTCTTGGGTTTTATGGCCCATTCTCGGCTATCGTAACAATCGGGCGCTGATAAGCGTGCTCACTTAAGCACCCGGTTTGATATAGCTGTCGAAGGTTTAAGCTTTTTTTTTAGTGCAGCATAAATGTGGCTGTTTCGACAGGGCACGATAGTAGTAGCAGCCAGCAACGATTAGAAGTTTTTAGTTCGGTAACATAAAGACTTGCTTTAATCGTAGCCCGTAAAAGCTGTTTGCAATCATTTTCTTGCCAAATTGAAAAGAAATGCAATGTATAGCATGTTTGGATGGAAAAAAGGCACATCACTGCTAGATTACACAAGATCCACTTAGCCCGGAGCTATTGAAACATTGCAAATAAAAGCTAAATAGAATCTCCCCGAGCATGATTAATGTAAACGGCTTAAATGCAGGATAAGCTGTGTGTCTACTCTGCCTTTCACCTTATCTGCAGCGTGCCCACCAGAGCGGTGGAGTAATCCTTTTCCTATCTCTGATCTTCTCTTCTGGTGGGGTGAAGGTGAAGCAAATCGGATTCAACTTTCCTCCCGTCCCATCAGCTTTTGGGTCGTCTATTTTCGGTTTCGGAAGAAGGTTCCGGATAGAGCAAGGTTGATTCGTTCGTACTTTTCTTGTCTCGTCCCAATTTCGCCAAACGGCAGTGAGCAAGCAAAAGGCATATGTTGTGTTTGCCTGCTTTGCTGCCACTGGTACCATGTCCCACTCAGCGTGCAGTGCAACAGGGTGTACGAATGTGTACTTTCTCTGGTCTGGCGAACGTTTCGTAGTGTACATTTTCCGTGGGTGTTGTGGGACGTCCCGCCCTGAACAATAATGGCTGGTGGGGCTGCCGTCGGGTGTGTGTGCTGGCAAACAATCAGTCGTGGTGGGACGGTTGGGGGAGGCTGTTACGGAGGGAAATTGAAAATCTTCCCACCTTGACCGGATCTGACCGGATTTCTTCGTGGGCGTCGCACGATGGGTCACTAGATGGTCCAATGTAAACGTTATAATAAGGTATGAGAGTTATGTGGTGCTACTAAGAGCTCGTATGAATGTCTGTGCAGTCCAGTGCAGTCTTTTGAATTGTTTAAAATTGTGTTTTGCTGGAGTTTGTTCATATTTTGAACAGTTCTCAAAGATCCTTTCAATCCTAGAATGAAAAGAGCAAATGTAAATTTTGCAGAAGAATAGCACAGAAATCGAAGAATAACACAATCAGGCTTCTTCTATTCTTGCAATGAAATTGTCTCGGCATCGAGTTGAATATTGCTAAGGAAATCAGGACTACTTTATAACTAAACTATCCGACTTCTAATTGCGGTTTCGAGATTTCCAAAGAATTGTGTCCAATAGGCGAGTTTTATACATGAAAATCCTTTCTCGACATCAAAACCCTGGCGGGAAATGATTGCGGGAATGAACTGGTCTTTTGGCAGTTTTGCAGTCAAATTTTCGGTTGATGGAGCATGCGGCCTCGGAGGTGGAGTACGAGGAGAAGGTGGCCGAGTTGGTTGCGAACGCGATTGCGGACCTGGAGCATGAGCGGAAAGCGATCGAGCACGAGTACGCGACGATGGAGTTAGGCGGATGTGCCGATGGTGGTGGCGCGATGACGCAGACCGCACGATGGAAGCTGCGCAGTCGGGTGAATGAGACTGCGACTCCGGAGCAGCACAGGAAGCCGATGGTGCGGCAGCTTAAGTTTTTGCTCGAGGAGGACGAGATCGTGGATGATCTTGGTGTTATTTTGGCTAGCACGCCGGATGATGGGGAGCGTGGGTCAAATGAAGATGGGAAATAAAACTATTTCTGGTAGAAGTTTGCCAGAACGGTTCACCATCGACTGTGTTTGTAGGAAACGTTGTGCATCGTGGTGTGCAATCATTTACATTATTTACATGGGAATGTTAATATGAAATTCTTGGATTTTGCTTGGCTCTTTGGTTTGATATTCTTAGTTAATGCTCCAGCGGAAAAATTTGCCTCTAATGTTGTCATCTGGCGGAAACAGTTGGAACTACACACTGCAGAAACCGTGCGATGTTACATAGGCGATGTGTTTGAAACGATGTGTTTTCTGAGCAGAAATAAAAATAAAAATATTTAACAATTTCACGTAAAAATTCGACATCGATTACAAACTATTATTTACATCTCCTGTAGATTATTACCGTTTAAATTAGCATTTTTGACAATAAATTACGATGTTTACAAAAATCTCTCCCGAAACAAATGTCATTCCAGCTGCCGTCGTCGATGACCGTTGGATCGCCCAGCGGTGCGGCACGGAACTGTCAAACAGCGAAAAACGGGCACACACATACGACAAGAAGAGCAACAAAAAAACAACATTTGTTCGCAGCGATCCCGTGTATGTTGTTCGACGGTGTTTGCAGGAATCGGGTGCGATTGTTTTGCTATCTGGCTGCATAGTTAGCAACTCTCCCTTCTTCCCCACGTCTAATAGATCCGGTCCCTTGTCCAGTAGTTAGTGCAAAGTTCGGTACCACCAGCCTCACAGCCAAGTGCAAGTTCCGTGTGTTTGTGTGCAGCAGCAGCAGGCTACCCCGTGAGAAAGTGCAACGTTGCGCCTCGTTCCACAAATCAAGTGAGCTAGGGCGAACTCTACGACGAAGTTCCGCAACTGTCCCCAGTAGAACGGATCTTTCCTATCGCCATCGTCCTAACACGTTGGTGCCGTATAGGCGGGTTTCACGGTTTCATCTGTCCCGGAGCAAAGACAGCTCCGTCGGTGTAGCGTAGCAGCGTCAAAAGCATCCCCTCCACTTACCAACAAACCAAGTGTCCTCAATTTTTCAGCACCCCAAGCACTTGCCCCGATACGTCAACAGACGACGGTGGACAGCGGTCCGTGATTTTGCAGACCGCAGATATTAAGCTGTGTACACTACGTAATCGAAAAAGGTGCGGCCGTCGCAGCCTCCTTCGCAGCTAACACAGCTGTCCACCGAGCCAAGCGAGGGGGAGGACGGTTAACATCGCGTCACACAGCAACCATCGCCCGAGCGAGGCTCCCAGAGCAACGGCTGGAGAGCAACCGAAGGCAGTAGTGTGTACGTGATTCGGAAAATTGCAGAAAACAGACCCAGGCCCCTCCTGACCAAGCGTACAAGATTCAAAGGGCGAATCTTCCGGGCTGAACCATTTTGCCCGTGGCTGTGATCAATCCAACGTAGTAGCGGGTTACAGTGAACAATTTCGCGTGCGATTGATTATTTTAGCGTGCGTGCAGCAGCATTTTAGCGCGTGCTGTTCGTGTGATTGAGTTGTTGGAAGCGGAAAACGCAGTTAGAAGAGCTCGCTGTAAACCAGCTGTAAACAAAGACAGCCTCCGGTAACGCACCACCGCCATCATGTCGAACGCACAGGAGGAAGAGCAGCACCTGCGGGAATGTGAATCGTACATCCAGACGCACTGCATCCAGCGGTTGCTGAAGGACTGCATCGTGCAGCTGTGCGTGTCCCGGCCCGAGAACCCGATCGTCTTTCTGCGGCAGTACTTCCAGAAGCTGGAGCGGGTAAGTGTGGCGCTTTTTACAGCAATGTGACTGATATGGCCATTTTAATATTTAAAAGTCAAAATTATCTTCTAACTGTCGGCTTCGGTTGAGGGGACAATCATGCTTAGATTAACAATGTTTTCTGCGAAAATCTGCAGTTTTCTGGAGCTGTTTGTTTTACTGGCATATTGGAGCATAAACTAAGCCACATTCCATTAAATTTTAATGACATTTTTACCGGGGGGTTTCAAGCCTCAATAATTCGTATTTGGATGATTTTTAGCATTGTTAGGTGGGTCATGTTGCACGATCTCATCCTGAGTGTTCAATATACATTTGTGTCGTATATTATGCCCTGAGAGAATGGAATGTCCCGAGAACAAAGCCGTGTAATTGCATCCAATTAGATTTTTTTTTAAATATTCAACTCTATCATATCGGATTTCTGTCCCAGAAGCGACGTAAATTTTGCAGAAGAATAGCACAGAAATCGAAGAATAACACAATCAGGCTTCTTCTATTCTTGCAATGAAATTGTCTCGGCATCGAGTTGAATATTGCTAAGGAAATCAGGACTACTTTATAACTAAACTATCCGACTTCTAATTGCGGTTTCGAGATTTCCAAAGAATTGTGTCCAATAGGCGAGTTTTATACATGAAAATCCTTTCTCGACATCAAAACCCTGGCGGGAAATGATTGCGGGAATGAACTGGTCTTTTGGCAGTTTTGCAGTCAAATATTTCGGTTTTCATCTCCAAGAGTTGGTCTGGCTATCTAAATTTTTAGACTCGATTCGAAGCGAGTAAAATCATTGAATAATCCCGAATAACATAGACAGGTCTGTGAGAGAAAAAAGGATCGTATAGAATATGATTTAATTTAATCGCGTGGATAACGTTTTTTACATCTGATCCGAGAAATTGATGTTCACATATTCACATACGCCTATGAGACTTGGGCACTGTCCTCGAAACTCTTTTGAAGTATAGTTGCGTTTGAGAGGAAGATGTTCAGAAGGATTTTGTGTATGTCGAGTTGTCAGATGCTAGAATGACGAGTTGTACGCTGATTCATGTACAGCTAATTAAGATTAATAGACACCAATAGGCTGACCACGTTGTACGTAACCTTTAAAGATCTTTTAACAGTTCCCAACACCAACAGCCTGTAGAAGAATAAGTATGAAAACGGTTGTAGAAAGCAATAAGTATGTAAGGTATTGGTTAGATGTCGAACAGGGCATAAACTGTATGGTTTTATTCTGGACAACGAACAAGACACAAAAACACATCTCAAAAGAATTAGTTTAAACAGTAATTTTATATATTCCTGAGATGCCATGAGATTCAAGTTCAGGTGTCGTTTGTAAAAATGAAATATTCATTCTATTTTGGTATGTCTCATATATTTGTGTAAAAAAACTTCGAAAATACGCAATTGTTACCAATCCTCATAGTTATGATATTTGTGAGTTCTGATGCGAAGAATGTTAGTTTCCAAAATCAGCGAAAAGGTGACTAGAGCACAACATATTACTGCGATACGTGTTCAATGTTCCCAACTTTCCCACTGTTTGCTTCGGTAACAGCTGCTTGTTTAGTGGTTCAATGCATTTTCTCCCTTCGAGCTGGAGTTTTGTTTATTTGTGTGGTCCTATTTTTGCATTTCTCTCGTACACTGCTCCAGTCCAATAGTCGGTTCGCTGCCTTCCAGTGCCAATCCTTGTGTACTATCAAAAGGTTGCTTGGTGATTTTCCCAACGCAACGCAACACAACCCACACAAACATACCGACACCTGCCATTTACCTGTTTGCCCGCTGCTGCAAAGCTTCCGTGTGCAAACGCAAAACTATCCTCTCATCTCCTGTCCGTCCTCCGAAGCACGTTCTTCAGCGACACAGCTTTAGCCATGCTTTTGGTAAATGCAAAGCATACTCGCCCACAACAACAACGTGTACGACCTGCAGTGGGTGTTGGCCAACTATCATGTGTCTTGCGCCAGAGTTTCCTTCCTCTTCAGGGGAATGCAAACCGGTACACACGACGGGAGCACGAAACATTGTGGCTGTCGTTTCGTGTGTTCGCTCGAAGCTTGCATTCATTTTCCGAGCTTCCAAATGGAAGCCACAGCAGCAGGATGTGTTTGTTTGTGTTTGCCAAAAAAAAAAAGTGTTTTGCCTTACTACATTTGCTTGCGATTTTTTCCCGGCAAAAAAGGCTCCCAAAAGAAAACGCCAAATGCGCATACATTTCCGGGAAATTGTTATTAAAAATTAATTCACTGCTTCTAAAAAAGAAGATGATGATGACGATGAAACGTCGACCAGTGCTGCGACCAGGGGATGTTGCTGGTTGCCCCCGTTGCCTCGGCGGGTAATAAATGAAGGTAATTAAGGTTCACATCGACGAAGCGTGTAGCGTTGGGGTGGTATTAAAAATGTATCATATTTTCTACCGCGATGGGAGTCCAACCGGTGGGTTGCTACTGTGGCACAAAGAGGAGACTGTGGTTCTGTGCCCAAGGGAGCAGGCGCGGTGTTTGCCATTAAAATGTGCAGCATCCCAGCGAGTGGGATGGGATGGGGTTGAAAAGTTAACGATGGATAATCAATCCAATTTCGAACTTTGGAGCCGGCTGGGGAGAGCCAATGGTTCCACCCAGTAGGTCCCAGTGGAAAAACTGTTTTTGGGGAAGTTGGGAGAGCGAACGAGGTGGTCATTCCATTGACGATATAATCCCCGCACTCCAGACCGATCGCACTTACAGTCGTGATGACGTGTGAAAGATGTTGCCGCTCACATGCAGCACCCTTTGCCAGACCAATTATATTTGGCAGTAATTGTGGCAGCGGGTGGGTAATGAGTTTAAATGCCCTAGTGTGTTGGATTATTACGGCTGATCGAGTTATATGATGCAGGGAATGTGTGTTAATTGAGCTATTTTGGGGGTATTTTTGGTAAGCATGTGAAGGGATTACTGTCGTTCTGGTCACATGGGCGAGTTTTTAATGGCTTTGATTGGAATTGAAAAGAGGAAAACATTAACAGTTGATGTTTATTTGTGCCATTTGTTTGCCAAATAGGCAAGGTTGAGTTTTTGTAGGAATTTTGGTAATGAAAATAGTGAATAGGTAATTGTAATAAGAGCTGTTTGTGTCTTGAATGAATGGTTTGATTGGAGATCGTTCATATAAGCGTTTAGCACACTCTGAGGTATTAACCTGTTAGACCATCAAACAAGACATACAAATAATCTTATACTCTTATACTTATCTCGTGGAAATGCCATTCAATGCATCAGCAAACTTCCAATGATGTTTTGCGAATTTAATATGATTTACGGAAATTAGACCGTTGTAAGGACATGATGATGATATGCAAATTTTTGTAATACAGGGTTTTCCAACTCGGTTTCGAATGTAAACATTGTGATTCACCGTATGCAAAATGTTGTTCGTTATCGAAATGATATTTCATTTTCATCATAATAATTTTTAATTTCTACCGCATGATTTTCAACACGACTCAAGCTGGATTGAGTTTGACAGTTGTTTGTCATGTATTGGGTATCATGTGTTAAAACTGAAATTTCATTTTGATACAAATAAACCATTTGGCAGCTGTTGAAAAACATCTTGGATGCGGTGAATAACAATGTTTACATTCGAAACTGACTTGGAAAACCCTGTAAAGCTCGTCCTAGCAACAATATCAAAAAGTTTTCTCATTCTATCACTACAAGGCCATCAGTCCAGCGTGTGTCCAGAGTGGAAAGCGTGTGTATCTAGAAATAGGTGTTACTTGTCAAATATCTATTGTCTCGTTGCACTAAAAGTGCACAGCTATTCTAAACCTAATCTTAAAATTCTGCATATTTCATAAGATGGATGTGTGTTTAATATGGAGGTTCTGGAAAGAGGCTTCATGACAGCTTACAAAGTTTCATGTGAATGCATAGGTATCGTAAGGGCTAATGGGACTAATACTAATAGGAAAATAGGAAAAAATACTAATAGGAACTGATTACTTTGAGGCTTTATTTGTTTATTCTTTGGTGTCTAATCTCCAATCTTTACTTATGCTCGTAACTGTGTATTGTTTGATGGCTAACAGAGCGCTGCCTAAGCCTGTGCTCTATTGAACATTGGGCATGATAACCACGCACAAAACTGAGCTCCATTAGGTGTCGTTAGATCCCTGATTTGTTCGTGTCGAGCTAGAAGAATGTCCGTCGATACATTAGATTTCCTGTAGAGAGTAATTTGAGAGTTGTTTTTAGGACAGACCATTTTTTACGATAAACGTGTAACAACGACCACTTGTACCAAGGTAGCCTAAAGACGCCACGAACGCTGTCAATGCTATTGCGCCGATAAGAAAGGATTATTGATTTCCAGATTCAACCACCACAAACTGGGGGAGTGTGAGGGTAAGTGAAGAATGTGTCGATTAGAGCTCTAGCCTGCTGAGTGATGTATGTACCTGTGCGAAGGCGGTGGCACGTTTTATTGGACAACTAATCACGTCAAGATGCTCACCCTTGACCGCGCACAGCAAAGCCCAAGCCTTTTGCTAGCAAATCCCTAAACACCCCAATGCCGACCTTAAAACCCGGTTCGGTGACGTATTGTGACGCTTTGTAACAACTTTGTACGAAATGTGCATGGTGCGTGTGTGTGTGTTTGTGTCAACATACGAGCAAAGACAGAAAGAAATGGTTGAAGCAGTCTGCTGCATGCACCTCGTTATCTTATCGTATCTGTTGCTTCCCTCCCAGCCGAACAGCGCCGCCAGCTTTACGCTATCGCCGCCCGACTATGAAATCGATGCGAAATTAATTCTTTCAATAGCACGGTGCAGCCATGGCGTGTTGCCCACATTCGAACCGTTCGCGTCGGTGTAGTACACACGGATGCTTCATGCTGCCACTGCGTCTCTCACTGAAGGGGAAAGCTCGGATCGGATTACTGCCAGCTAGACGACACATAAACCCTTCAGCATGTTTGCTATGGCGTGGTAGGTGTGCGTCTCTCAAGCGCACAGCAAGCGATGTATGAGCGTTTGCCTGACATCTGACACACCCGTTCCCCGTGTTGCCATCTCCTCCCCCCTGGGCGTCGATGTTTGTTTGCCTTCGGGATAAGTTTTTGGCAAATGTTTGCTTCCGAAAGCGCACGGTTTTGGGTTGCGATTTGTGCGCGGTCGGTCTGGTCTTCCTCGGGGCTATCTAATCACGATCGTTTCGGGTTTTCTCGTTTACCCACCAACGGAAGGGTGGTGGGTTTTGTTGCAAGGGTTTTCCGTACAGAGCTGCTTCACTGTGAAAATGGAGTATCTGGTCGTGACTGGGGAGTCCGTCGGGTGGGTGAAAGTATCGATTATTAGATAAACTGATACGGGAAAGGAGAATCAGATTGGGGTATGATAGCTGAACAGTTTTAGTCAGCCCTGGCAGCAGCAGTTTTGTGGCAGTAATCATGATGAGCATTGTCGTTGGAGTTGAGATTTAAAAACGAGTTGCGAACGAACCTTTCATTGGGACATTGACGTTCTACCTTTGTGCATAACCGTCACACGCCCGTGTGTGTGTGTGTTAGTGTTTGAAATTGAAGTGTTCTGCCGAAGAGAACGAGGCAGGCAGCCCTATACCCGGAAGGCAGCAACCTCTATTTTACTAGCGCTCTGCGTTGGACCGTTTCGGCAGGTCCCTGAAGTGATTAAATTGAAAATCCACCACCACCATCCGCTCGATCACGGGACCCTGGCAATCGGGATGGGGAATCGGCTTGGTGCGCTGCTCGGTATTGAGAAGTCGCCCGGTAGTAGTGCTGGCGGTGGTGACGGCGGTTCGTCGAAGAATTACAATTTAATCGAATCAAGGGACCATAACCCTCCTACTCCCCGCCATGGCGGTCAATCGACGGTGGAGCAAGCGACCGTGTCTCCCGGGAGTCGTCTCCAGCGTGTGCGATCGTTTTTCCTTCCATCGGCCAGCAGCAGGCGCCGTGAAGGCAGCGAAGAGCCACCGTCGTTTGCTGGACGGTCGGGCAGCAGTAGGCGAAGGTTTCGATTTTACACCATCCGTCGTCGCACGACCGGGCAGCAACAGCAGCAGCAGCAGCAGCCTTCGATTGTTAAGGATGCAGCATTCGATGTGGGAGATGGAGAAAAGGCGACTGGCGTGTTGGAAGGTGATGTGAACGAATCTTTACTACCCGCCGGACAGCAGAACGTCCAAAGAACCAACCAGTGGATCCATCGTCTGCCACTGATGGCTGAAGGGCCGAAGGAGGAGAAGAGCGGTGGCGAGCTGGTGGTGGTCGTGGAAGCTGCTGTGGTTGAACCAGCGGGCGAAACAAAGGTATGTTTTGGTGCTCCCTGTACTGAAAGGACACGGGGAAAATTACTTAAAAATGTGTTACTTTGTGCTATCTATTGTGATAAGCCCCAAAATACTTGGCTCAGAGATCTTGGGTATCAAACTTGAGTGATATTAAGGACTTTTGTTACGCTTATTCTGGCTTATAAGCTGGAAACAGAGAGGTCTAAGTGAAAATGCTGTTTTTTGTTAAGTTAGATGGTGATTTTTCACTTGATCTTAACTAATTACTTAACATTAGTTTATTTGGTGGAAATTCTAGAAGGATACATTCAAATTTGTGGTTCTAATAGGCATTAAAACCTCACAACCAAATTTTATCCCTTCTGTTATTTAATCTTTCCCAAATGCGTACCGTACATGCGTGTGTTTGTGCGCCACCATTGTTTTCATCCTTTTAACCGTGAAAGCCACTCAGAAAATGTTAAACAGAGTAGAGTGGTTCGTTTCGCGTCGGTCGGAAGCAGAGAGAAAGAGAGAGAGAGAGAGAGAGAGAGTGGAAGAAGCGTCGACGTGTTAGGAAAACTTTCATTTCCTTCATCTTTTCAAGTAGCAAGTGGGTTGACCTACACCCCGATGGAACTGCTGCTGGCACTGCTACAAAGGAGGCAAAGGAACTTTCGCTCCTCTTTGCTATCTCTCTTTCCCTCTCTCGGCTGTCTGTTCCACGCTGATGCAATTAATTATGAAAGCTTCCTTTTCATTCCGCTTCCTTCGGGGCAAAATTCGGCGCTTGGTATCGTTTTTGGCCATTATTGTGCCTGGCAAGCCCACTCGGGGGAGGGAAGAAGTTTTCAATGTGATGATGGTTTTTCCTTTCTTCTGTTAGCGAGAAACTCGCTTTTCTTTTGTGCGTGTTTTCTTCTTCTACAAAAATGTAAGAAGAAGGCAAACAGAAAAAAAGGAAATCAAAAAGTTAGAAGGGGGTTTGCTCCATTTCTTGTGTTTAGTAAATAAAAGTGACGAAGTTGTCAAAGAACTTCCCGTCTAATCCGATACCAGCTAACGAGGTGATTTGTTGGTTAGGTGTTATCTTGTTAAAGTCAGAACGGAAAACTTTTCTTTTCAACGCAATAATGTGTAGAAATGATTTCGCTTTTATAACGAATTAGCAAGATAACGAGTAACGCTCCGATGGTTGGTTGGTTATCTGAATGTTTTCTTCCTATGCAATTATACCAGCATCGCATGAGCAGTTTAAGAGCAGAGCTTAAAGGTTTTAGATTACCAGTATGCTGATTGAGGCGATAACCTGTTGTCGAAGATGACTCCAGTTACCTTTTCCTTGGCCCTTGTTCCACTGGGCATAATGTATATGCTCCCGTTTCACAATTTGTTCCATGTCACTCTCTATTTCATCACAGCGAATATTTTTGTCATGGTTCTGCTGGTGGAGTGGAGTGTAACCTGTTGCACGAGGCGCGTTTTTACGCATTTTGTTTTGCCACCACCATCAGCAGCAGCAGCAGTTCGTGTCTTTTCAACGCTCGGCATTGTTCGGAAAAGCTTATGACAAAACATGATGGCGATGCTTTCGTCGATGCGAACACCGAAAAGCTCCCTCGAGCGAGCAGAGCTTTATCGCAAACAAGTGTTTTATAGCAGTGCAGCGCTGTTCTTCAGTGGAAGGTAGAACATCTGCAGAGCTGCGTTTAGGCGGTTTGGGAACATTTAAAATTTAAAAGGCACTGTTTTCACAGACGGTTCATCTTACAAACTACACTACTTGTATAAAAACTACATACGATCATTTCTGTTTTATTCATAGACAAAATAACTTTAAGTTTTATATATTAATCGAACTTTCTGAAAAGTTGAAATTCTTGAATGGATCAATGACAGTTTTTAGCATTTTTTTACACATTTATTATGTTTTTTACTTACTTGTGCAGTCATCTATAGATTCATTTTAATTTTATCTAGACTGTAAATATTGATGGAATTTTATTTTAGCACTTTTTTTTTAATTTTACTTTCTTATTGGATCATATTATTTGTGTACTTATTTTATCACAGTGCAAAACATAATACAAACCGTACACAGAGCACTGCCTTCGCCGTCAATCTTCCATCGTGGCGGGGGTGTGTAATGACGTCAATGATTTTTTTGCATGCTCGTGTTGTAATAAATTGCACCCACCCACCGCCACCCAGAGTACGCGCGTTTGTATGTGTTTTGCAGGGCCGGAAAACCGGTAGCAAACTCTCCCTGTACCTTACATTCGGTGGAAAAAGCTGTCCAGCAAGTGTCCTGAAGGTTTCGGTGCGCTGTCTCGTTCCGTTTCGCCGTTTGGCAACGTTCTGAAGGTCATCAACGCGGTACAACGAAAGGGCCAGCGTACGCAGACAAACGCACCACGGGTCGTTATAGCATAGGACACGAATGGTGTTTGTTGTTGTTCTATTACTGTACGAGCTTGCGTAGTTTGTATGTGTTCTGTGGCTGTATTTGTGTGGCCACTGTGGCCGGTGGCTTTGTGTAATGTTTTTGAAGGGCACGCGGGTTTGCAGGGAAGGCTCCATTTGCCGACATTGCACCAATACACCCAAGAGCGCGTAGCTTGTGTATTCTTTACCGGAAGAGGAGGAGGAACGTCATAGAGGACCGTTTTTCCCATTCTCTGACGTTTGCGGGAGGGTGAAAACGGGACGATAGAAAAGCTTCACCGTTTGGCGACGCGTGGGAAAACACGGCGCGAATGCATCGTTGTGTTGGTAATGTTTTGCTTCGATTTGGCGACCAACCGTACGGGTACGGGCCGCTCAGTTCAAACGAGTAATGAAATGAAAGCACTTTCTCTTTCCCGTTTTGGCGTACAGGCCACAGTACGGACGAAGGAGATCCGTGTTCCGTTCATCCCCGCTCGCACAGATTTTCACTGACACTGTCGGGATTCTTGACCACAACCACCACTTCATAGTTTTTTGCTCTCTCTCTATTTTCCACACTCTTTCTCTTGCTCTCTCTCTCACACATGCTGTATCGTTGTTGGGTTTTTGTTTGGTTTTCCACTGGGAAAATACTGTTCCACGAATCCTTGCGACGTACACAGCGACACGGCGAGGAGACGGTCCCGCTTCGTGGTTGGTGTGGCATTCCTGGCGGGAGTGTTGCAAATCAGCCGCGTCAGTACTCAAGTGGCGCTTTCAGTGAGCAGTTTGTGACACCCGCGTGTTGTACCCGTAGCGTGTGTTTGCAACGCGGTGTGTTGAGCTTTTCCCATGGACGGGTAGAAAAAGGCAAATTCGGTGGCGACGAGCGTCTTTTGCCTCGTTCTCATTTGCCTAGTGGAACATTTCGTCCGAGTGTGTTTATGTGAGCGTGTTTGATAAGACAAGGTGTTTCATCCATTACTTCAATAAAACCGCCAGTCTGTCCGCGTGTGTGTGTGTGTCTGTTAATATTTTGTCTGTAGGATCAAATAGTGCGTGGCAGTGTGTAGTAAGCGTTTGTTCACGGCCGGAAGCTTTTGGTGGGAAATTGGGACACTCTTCTTACATTATTAAGCCTTTTGGAAGGATTGCAAAGAGCATCTTTGCGTCTTTGTTATCTCTCAAGGAGGTTTTCGGGTTTCCGCATTGCTTCCCACTTCCCAGTTCCCAAAAGAACAGCCAAATTGTTGATGTTCTTATGTAAATGGAAGAACCATTATAGCATCAAATATTTAAAAAAGATAATTTGTGTAATGAACACGTTTACTCAATTTCATTCGTTAATATGGGTTAATTCTCTTAAAAGATCATTAGACGAACAAGTAAACAGTCGTAATATGCTGAATGTGACATCATGTCTCCATTACGATGTTACTTGTATGTCTGCAGCTCGCTTTAGATCTCCTGGAACTCCTTAAAAGCATTCACGCTAACTACGTTCCTAGTAATATCGCTGCCGTTCTGGGAAAATGACTTCTTCAGCATTGCGACATGACCTACCTATTAGTCGTGGCTTTCTTTCTGCTTCTCCCGCTCCTAGTAAGATTACGGTCAGGCTATTCAAATCCCGTGGCCAACATCGATCGTCGTACGCATTCAATATATGGAACACGGCTTAGGGGCCATAACGTCTCAGCTGTTCCACGGTTCGCCGTTCTGGGTTTTTTCCCACGGTTTCCCCTGGGCCTTACGTACATGTATCGACCAGCCTTGCTTGCTTGGAGGAGCCCCGTTTTGAAGTCCACTTTTTCCACTCTGGAGTAGGTCAAGCAGCAGCAATGATTTCCATCTCGGACGACAATCGGACTGAATTGATTTGCCGCACACAGGGGGGCGGAGGGCGATTGTGACGCATGAGGTTCGCCTGTTCACGCGTCGCGGCCTGGTGTGTCGCGGTAAAATGGTATGTAAACGTCTTCCCCTTCCGCCCTCTCCACAAACACCGAGGCACCACCCTGTTGCCTGTGTTTATATCGACGTCACCACTAATAACGTGTCAGCCCGCTTTTTGCTTTCGTCATCAACGGATACCGCTGGCTCGATTATCCTGGCGTTATGGTGGCTTTATGGTAATTAATCACCCGGTTTATGAGCCACTGCACACACGCATCGTGCACCACGCCCTTCCGCGAGTCACCAAAACCCGCGGTTGTGACATTTTCCACAACTCGATACTTAGCGTGGAGGCAGGATATCGGGCACATGCCCAGGTGCGATGGCCGCTTGTTTATGGGTGGGGTGGGGTATGGGAGACAAAAATAAAACCACCACCAAAAGTATGACTTTTGGAAGGCGAAAGTAGGTGTCGGTTGCGAGTGTTTTTTTCCTCTTGTTCGTTGTGAGTTTTTTCTTTCTTGCTGGTTTCTTGCACCGTGGGGTGACACAATTAATTTATGATGTTGCGTTCTTTGACGCACGACGCGCGGTTGAATGGATTTCGTTGGATTTTGGCTTTCGTCATTCGTGATGATGTAAATGGTATGGTTCTGGGTGTTTTTTGGAGGTTTTATTTAAGCTCAAATGCATAGTCAAAAACTGAAAACAAGGAAAGTATACTTAATTATTAGATTTTCTTTGAATTATCTCCATCTTGTTCGAGCGTAAGTAAGAATACTATAATTTGTGGCCTTCGTAAATTTTATATTTGACTTTTATAGTTTACATATACATGACTGTTAAGATGAATTGCTAACACTTTATTGGATTGTCTACAAAATCTGCATAAAAATCTAATAAAAAAGTGCTTAACGAATGTGCTTGAGACAGGCTGTTTCGCTATGAAACATATCAACATTGAAAAGTTTTACGATTTCAGCTTGTTTATTCATATGACGATTGATATTTGCCGGCTAAAATTATGTGAATGTTCAATATTAAACAACGCAACCAGCTTTCCTCAGGCTTTTTACCTCAATGCTGAATACCAAAACTGTATTGCTTCAACCAAAATTATGAAAATAATTGCGCATATTATGGCGTACTCGCAAATGTTAGCGAAGGTATAATTTAGATATGCTACTGTAGTACATTTACACTCGAAATAATGTTTAATAAAAATCGTTCGAAACTATGGTTTAAAATGTAGTAAAAATATAATATCAAAGTCTTTTCAACGCGAAAAAATAAAAATACAATGATTTTGAAGTACAAAATGATCCAAATTCAATAATGGTAGAGCGCCACTGTTAATTAGATTGATTAATGTTTCGCTGAAATGAACCTCAGGTTTCTGACTTAATACGTATAAACTCCCCCTCTTTAACAGATGGCCAACCTGCGTCTCGAGAAGAGGTCAGCCAATTTCTCCAAGCCATAAAAAGGAGCGGGGAATGATTAAATTTACTTTGTGTTGCGCAAGTGCACAGTTTATATAATTACATGTTCCGCGAGTTTCTTACTCCTTCACCGTTACAATCTCGTGGGATGTAAATTGGACATTTCCATTATTTACCACCCCGTGGCCAAAAAGCCAAAACGAGATTAAAAGTGAGTTCGAGCAAAAAGTTTACATCGCCAGATGTGTTTTGTTCGCTTTTTTTTACTTTCTACTTATTAAACTGTTTATAGAAGCAGTGTGTTTTTATTTGCATTAAACAGAATGTTAATATAATGAAACACTTGAATTTGAATTTGAGCAATTTCTGTCCAGTTTCATGTTGCACTGAAAAGATCGCACACGCGTCTGTATGCCAGTTCTTTGAATTCTGTAGATTCTCGGAATAGGATGAATCTGAGCTAACTTGAAAGGTGTAGCTAACTTACACTCTATTTGCCCACTCACGCTCGCACTCTACAGCCACCCCGGGTGGTCACATTTCCCTTGGAGAGTTTAAACGAAGTAAACTCTGGCAAAAGTTGACTCCTCTTGTGTTGATCAGGTTTGAGCAGTAAGAAGGTATGTTGTTGTATTGTTTTTTTTTCCTTCGCTCGGACGTTTCGGATTGACATTCCTGTCAGAAGTGTCGCTGCTCCCACGTCACAGGGGAGGCTAGCGAGCGTCGTCGTGATTTATTGACTTTACCAATGTGCAACTCTTTATGGTTGTTGTTGCTCATTGCTGCGTTTTCTGGTTGCGTTGTTATTGCTCAATGGGAATATTTACCAATTTGAATCTGTTTGTGGCATCAATGCGGAGAAGCTTTGACTGGATGTTATTTGATTCTGGTTATGTTTTCTTCTCCTGTCATGGAACTCTGCTCTTTACGCTCTCGATTGCAGTTGTCAATAACAGAACCTAGCAGCAAAAGAAACGCAGAAGCTCTTTGAGATGTTTGAAGTCAGCAAAGAAAAGTCGCATGTTTTTGACGTTCTGTTCTATCGTGCGCAAAGCTAGGAAAACCGTACCCGTTTGCTAGAAAGGATTGTGTTGCTAGCAAAACGACTACTGCTTGCGGAGAGCGCATTACTCTAAAAATAAGATCCGCTTGCACTCATAATAATCACTCCATCTATATGATGTTATTTTCCGAGCGAGGAACATGAAATGGAATGGTTTCGTACGGGGGAAAAGTGTTCGGACGTGATTTGAATGGGTTGATTGGTTCCTGGGCTGTTGTTGCCGGCGGGGTAAATCCTGTTTCGCAATAACAATTATCCTTTATTTAGACATCAAATCGTTACGTTGTGTGTCTGTGTACAAAGTACGGTTGAATGCGAAAGCGATGAGCGGGGTATTATTAATTTCCGCGCGTGATTGTTTCGCTACACAACAATATTAATGATAACAATTTGCATGAAACATGGAGTTTCGATTGTTGCGATGACCTTTATTCGAAAACCCTGGCACTCCATATTCAATTATCATCCTGATAAATGAGTTCTTGTATTCAGTGGGTATTGTGTAGGGCTCATGTGTGTGTGCGTGTCTGTGTGTGTGCGAGCCTGGCAGATGTCACAAAAGGTGAACCTGAAATTGAGCGTGTGGTGAGAGGGGTTTTCAGATGAGCCTCGTGGGAAAACAGTTGTCGTTTGCACGTGTTGTTTGTATCAGCACACAACCGAAATGAAGAAATGTATCGATGGAAAAGCAAAGTTCGATATGTTGTGGCTTGTCTTTCCAAACGATGGGGAAAATAGAAGGAAAAGAATTACGGTTGATTTCATTTTTGTTCGAGATGTGAAAGTTTCGCCTGTGCAATGGAGACGCCTGGTGTATGACAGAAAGGCGTGGATAAGGATACTTTTCATTTTTTGTAATTCAATTTGTAATGTAATTGTTATTCTTTTACTGGATGTTGTAGTTTTTTATGTATATATTTTATTCTTGTGCAATTACATTCCTAATCGATTGATAATAAGAATTATAATCTCACTAATGGGTGGCTAACATCTTTTACCGCATAACGAATTACCTTTTTGCGTCGTCGTGAGTATTATATGCTGTTACTCGCTGCTATGTGTATACAACCCAAGTCTTTGTTTGCATCCGCAATAAACCGAGAATCCATTGTTTCTTTTCGCATTAATTTCCGGTCGGGGGGATTTTTTTTTTGGTTGATACTGCCTGTGTTGCTCTCTCCAGGCGGTACCTGGAACAGCAAAATGTCAAGCGAACGGTGATGTGAATAATTCAACAACTGCTTCCGCTCAAACGGTAATATTAAACGGTTTGTTAGCTGCTGTTTTAAGGTCGTTTTTAATGTTTCATTTGAAATTGATAGAATACGGTGCAAGGGAGTGTATAGCCGTAAAACTGTTAATGACATTGGCAAAAACGGCAATGAAAAGGGTATTAAAGATGATCATTTGATCTTGGATAGGTTTTAGGTTTCATTTTGAAGGGCTGCTGAGTTCCGCGTAATGAAAACCATTAAGCACAGTAATATTTTCTTCATAATTTAATCGGAACAGCGTGTCCTGTAAGCTATCTGCCCTATCTTTGCTGTCGAAAAATGATTAAAATTATCTGGAATTATTTAATTAATACATTCCTCAGCTAAACCCCAAAAAGCCAAATTACACAGCACAAGATATTTACTTTGATCAATTCAATCATTTTTGTTTATATTAATGCTGAAATGATGTGTGTAATCTTGAAGGGAGTAGAAACATTGCACGTTAATCTAATTTGCATTTGAACAACAGCTGTTCGGTTTTGCTGGTTGTACTATAATTTAACAAATGAGAATTTATAACAGAAAGCAGAACGGAGAACAGCGGTACACAACACTCTCGCACCCCCCTGTAAAGCAAAACCTCCATTTCTATGCTAATGTAACGACCGGTTTGGTTCACATCGGGTCGCTATAGCTCGGCGCTTTCGTGTGGTCCCTTCGGGGCAACTAACCCGTTGATCGTTTGTTTCCGATTGTTTCCGTCCCATTGGACCTGGTCGGCACGCACACACACACACACACACACACACACACACACACACACACACACACACACACACACACACACACACACACACACACACACACACACACACACACACACACGTACACTCACTGGTTTAGGCGAAAGCTATGGGTTAGTAGTAGCTATGCGGGGGTTGCGCTTCGTTACGGGCACCGCCCGGTTTGGGTGGCTCAAAGTATTTACATTACATTTTCGACGCGCGTGTCTGTCGCCGTGCGTCCGCTTTTCATCTTTTGCGGTGCTGAAACCCCGTTTGGGGTACGTTTGGGTCGGTCGAGCGGTCACGCTGTGGTGGCGCTCCGCTGCGGCCTGCATGAACGTTTTGGGAGCACGCGACAAACGCCGCGCGGACACAGGCGCGATTTCGGGGGCGATTTGAGTTGTGTGCGTGTGTTGCGCGAATGGAAAAGTAGAACGGCGCCAGTAGAGTGCGAACATTATTGTCGTTTACTCATCTTATTCTTCTTAGTTGGTGTGGTTCCACTTTTTTTTGTTATCTGGGGGATTGGCACAAGAGGATATGATGCGTTCTGGCGTCCGTAACGAGATACAAATCGATTCAAGCAAGCAAACAAAAATATATAAGTGGCCACTAAATCGAATGTATGTATCTAGGCATGGGAAACGAAGAGAGAAAGAGAGAGATAAAGAAAGAGCTGCTTGAGGTTTGGGTGGACTTGTTGAGGGAGAAGCGGGAAAGTAGGTCGTAGACATGAACTTGATACGAAACGAGGTTAACTTTGGGAAGGATTTGATTTACAGCTTCAGCGTTCAGACATTGCTAAGTCTTCAGTGGTGTTGGTGATGCATAATAGAACGTAGAAAAGGTCATATTTTACCCTTATATATATTTATTTAATTTGGAATATATTTGGGATACTTCTTAAATGTTTGTTCTGCTTCGTAAAACAGTGCTCATCCACATCTTCACTGTAGAAATGTGAATTTAATATGTACATCACATAACAGCAAAAAATGCTCTGCCTACGCAATCGAATAAAATTTACACCTGTAAAGAAGTGTAAATAGACTGCGCATAGTCAAAAACTAATTAAAAAACTTGGCAATGATTTGGAAAAAAGTAACGAAATGAAAGCTACCACCACCGATCCTTCCATCTTACAGTTAGCAAAAGTTGCCAAAATGCTACCAACTTTTACCTGCCACTTTGCATACTCAGCTGAATATAGCTTTCCAGCATGAATAGCGTTCGAAAGCGACCGTGTAAAGGTAACAAATTTATTATAATTGAAATTTCCATACTCGGTTCAATAATGAGGATGCGTACCTGGTGAGGGGGACCCAAGTTTGCTTACCACCGTTACTTGGGCAGTAACGACGTGGCAGAGCTACAGCTAGGGCTTTTGCATATCGTTAGCAGTGGCCAGCGTGGAAAACTCTCGATCACTACACCCCCACCGGAACAGAAGAACAACGCTATAAACGCTCTTCCTTGTGGCGCCGTGTGCTGGGTCGGTTGCGCGGTTAGGCAACTGTTGTTTGTAAAAGCTTTCAACAAGGGCTGAGGGTTGTTTTTTCCTCCTTATTGCACTATGACTTTGTGCTGCATAGAAAAAGGAAAAAGGGGGGTAAGAAACACATCGAGCAGTGCGCTGGGTGGTAAAAAGCTTATTGCCTGCGTGCTTACACAAAAGTGCATCCTCTGCCGTCCGTTCTTGTACTCCCGGTTCGATGGTGCCACTGGCACTGAACTTTCGTCCGATTGGCATCTGCTACCGAAGGATGCTGCGACCTCAATCCCAGCGGCTTGGATGCATCCGCTGGACGAAACATACGCGCGGGATCGGGTTGATAAAAGTGCATAATCGTGTCAGTTGTGTGCCGTAGCGTGGGCGGCTGATTCGCACGCTCTTCCTTTTGGTAGATTGCTTCCGGTACGACGCCCTCTTGTGATGGCGAACCCCGGGCCGGGTCGTCGGGCAGTTGGACGTCTTTCGGTCGGGATGTTATTGCAGGGGTACTGGGAATAGCTGTTTATGGGTCTTTTGTTGTACATAATATTAGTTTACGTCTTGAAACGATTTTTTTCTATTAAATGTAGTTTCATGTTTTGCCAGAGCTTTATTCAAATAGTAAAGGTTCTTCATGTTAGGTTTTAAGAAATTAAATTAATTCAGTATTTTTGTATAAAACTCGTTCGCGCTTATTTGCATACTTTTAGGCGCTTTATCTCGAGAGCGCAAGGATAATGTGAACATAATTTATTTGAATCCACTGGAAGTGATTTTTATGAGCCAATTCTAGTACGGAGCGCCCCGGCAAACCCTGTCACGGCCGTTGTCAGGATGGTGGTAATGTGCTGCACATTGCCACGGACAGGATGAAGTGCATCACAATCGCTGAAAGGAAAAAAAGAAACAATAGCAAAAATGAATCCGCGTTGTGTGTGCGGCTCAAGCGAAGAGCGTATGTGTGGCGGGCATGTTTATGCAACAGCAGCAAGTGTGTGAATGAGGCAACCCCGGGTTTGGTCCGAGTCCTTGAGAGAGAGAGACAGAGGCGGGTGATGGGTGTACATTGTATTATGGGAACGAAACAACTGGCGGTGGCGTTGGTGTAAGCTTGCGAAGGAAGGAGGAAGCTTCATTTTAATCGGATCAAAACGAGAAAATCAATATCTGCTTATTTCTCTGTTACGGCTTGAGACCCGCAATGCAGCGCTATTTTCTGTTTTTCTTTTTTTTGCTGCAGTTTTATTTCCACGCCAAATGCAAGGGTTGAGTGCAAAATAGTTGAAACAGTGTAATACAACACACCGCAAAAAAATTAACGTAAAACAGAAACTTTAAATGATATCGTTTATTGTCAATAAGCGAAATCCATTGTGTTCAACAGCGCGATAAACGAGCGTTCGTCAAGGCGTTTAATTCGTCGTTTATCTCACCCCTAAATACTATTAATGAATGCCGTTGATAGGTGTGTGGGCTTCTGTTTTTTCCCCTCCACCTTACCCCATTACTGGCTCGCCGAAATGTGTGTTTCCTTGTTGAAAGGAACGCTGAAAGGAAAATCTTCTGTGGCAAATCGAATCTCAAAAGCGCAACAAAAAAAGACAGACACAGTTTAACAGCTTGAATTAATCCCCCGGTGGATTTGCTTCCGTTTTGGTGATGGATTTTTGATTGTGTTGCGCTGTCCCCGCTACAGGAGAAAGGAGGAAACATTTCTATTTCTTTCTTCCGTCTCCTCAGTAAAAAGGATCTTTTCTTAGCACTTCCAGAAGGTTGCTGTGTGGTCCCCGAGGGAAGTGGTTTTTTGTGGAAAGAATGCTATCGGGATGGACAGCAGAGTGTGTTGATTGATGGGCTGTCTTGTGGTTAGATTGATCGAATAAAAGTGAAATATTCAGTTGGAGAAAGAGGGTTGTTTTCGGTGCGAAGGTAGTTTTGTGGGTGTGGTTTGTATTTTAGAAAGTTAAAAATTAATTTAATCTTTCATTCAAAATTATGTTTTTTTGCTGTTAAAATGGTAGCCATTGTAAAGCCCTGTATAAAAAAATAACTAAGATAAATGTCAAAGATTTGAAATTGAATTTAAATTCCAATTTTATTGTAAAATTTACAACAAAATGAGCAATTTAATAATGCACACCTTCGATCCTCTTTATCCCGTTGTGTTATCCCCTTTATGCGCCCCACCACCCGATTGGCCACTCGTTCTTTATTTATTGCTTTTCCTTTTAATTAACCGAGTCCCAGCGCAACCTACAGCGGCTCCGAAATCTACAGCCTGCAACCAAAACAAACGTTGCTCTATTAAGCCGGCGACTGCGTGAAAAGCACCCTTCTGTTGCTAATGAACCGAATCCTTTCGCCTTCCACGTGCCATCCTCGAGGGCACACGGACGGGGTCCAGCTGGTCCCGATGGCCGATGGTGATCCACTTGAAAATCGCCCGTACCCTTTAGTGCAGCGGGGACGATGGTTCGTCGTCGACAGCTGGCCGGTTTAGAGAAACTCTCTTGCTTTCTTTCTTTCCATACCTTTTTAATGGGTGTTCGCGATGGGCCGTGAAGGAGTCCGTATGGATAAACGTTACTTTACGACCTTCGGGAGAGAGACAGAGAGAGAGAGAGAGAGAGAGAGAGAGATACAAAGAAAGGTGCGCCCATGCTAGTTCAAAGCAGTTGGCAACGTGTACACGGGGCTGGTGCCCCACAGCACAAACGGCCGAAGCTAATTTAAATTTCTTTAATCAAATAAACTCCCCGACGAACAAATCATCATATCGTACTCGTGCTGTTGTAATAGCAAATAATTTAGTTCCCGGCATCCACCGCGTGGTGGATGGATCGTCGCACACAGTCCCACTCGAATGGAACCCAAAGAGGGCCGTGCAAATCGAGAATAATTTGCTACGATTGCGAAAAAAAAAATATAAATCACTTACACAAATCTATCCTTGCTTGATGGAAAAGGTGTTGGCCGGGACGGACCTCCCCCCCCCCCCCGTGTGCCAGCTGGGTTAGCAGCCGGCTGTGAAATTGAAATGTGTTTCCCTTTGCGGGTGTTTTCGTTTTCTCTCCCGCTCCTTCCTACTGTTTTCCTGCGGAAATTTTTCTGCGTGTTTCCATATTTATCATTCTGGTGCTGGTGTCAAGTTACATTGGGTTGTGGGTTAGTTAGGGTAGCGGACACACACACAAAAAAAGAAGCAAATTATTAATCAACACAATGCTGTGGTTTGCCGTTGTACGTGGGTGTGAGTGTGGCAAGTTGATTAATGAAAGGAAATTAATTTTTACTGGCCGCGAGCCGTGCGAGAGGGGCGTTCGTGCTTAATGATGGAAGTTATGTTTTTTTTTGTATTTTTTTCCTCTCATTCCCAAACGTGTGTGTGTGTGTGTGTGTGTGATTGAATTGAACGCTACAGAAAAAAGGGGAGAATGATCAGTGATCGATGCAATCGTGTGCATAAAATTCCAACCCAAATTGATTGCAATCGGAACGGAGCTTTTTTGATTGTCGTATTTTATTTTCTCTTTGATAGTGCACTATTTCTGAATGTTGGTGGTTCGCTCGATCGATTGGGTACAGTGATGGAAAGGTTATAATTGACTCTGGTGGGCGGAAATAAAGCAGAAAAGCTACGCTTTCTCACTCTCTCACTTTTGCGTGAAAACAGATTCCATTTCCGGCCTGGGGTATTGCTAGGGAAAGACATAACAAAAAAGTGAAGTGTGTCTGACGCCGCGCGGAAACGTTTCAATGTCCTTACGGCTCCTGAAAGTGTTCGGTATTGGTTTGGTATGCTAAATCTTCTCGCAAGCTAAGCTTGTAAAAAGGCAGTGGCGCAAGCAGAACCATTCTAATAATACTAAAATCGAGCTTGACGTGAACTCGCAGCAAAACATTGCCGTCGAGCGGGAACAAAGAGAGGTTAAAACCATGTTGACCTTGCCATTGGTGAGTAATAATAATGTAGAAAATTGTTTGATACGGCTATAGCAGCAAGCGCGCGCGGGACGCTGATAGCACCGCAGGCACCGGGGGAACCGGAGGGGATGGAAGTTCGAAAAGTACTTATAATTTTCCACGAAAAAAGTATACTTCGTTTCGAGACGCTACGGGAACAATAAGATGAATGTGACCTTGACGGAATTTAAGCGTTTTCTTTTCGTTGTTGAGTTGAACGTTTTAATTTCAACATTGCTTTGTTGTTGTTTGATATACACTGCTCAAGTTGTAGATTTCACCTTAAGAAGAACTTTCTGTTTTTGGCTTTGGCCCCTTTTTAAGGACAATTTGTGATGGCAAAGATATTTTATTGTATTGTTATGCTTTGGAATTTTCCGAAATATTTTATTCGTTTGATTTACTGTTGAATTCGTATGTTTATCTTTTTTCCAATTTATTTATCTACTTCGATCTCGCCTTGAATTGTCAGACGGTGTTAGTAATGTTGTCCTAATCCTTTGGTCCACTTTATTGAACATTTCAACATTCCACAGCCCCGACTTCGACTATCACCAGCCCAGTGTATCCTTCTTTTTTACTAACGTGTTTTTTTCCTTTCTTTCTCTCTCCCTTTCAGGTAAGTCCTTTTTGGTTGGTTGCAAATATTTACCTAGCCCCGAGAGGAGACACATACACACACACTTCTTCAGTATCGCACAAAGGAAAAAAAGTGAAAGCCAATGATACGAACTCAGCGGTAGGTACACCTCAACCGGGGGAGGAGGAAAGCCTTTGTGGTCTTGCGGTGAATTCTCTTTCGCCGCTGGTACTTATGCCGGCTCACGGTCACGGAGATCGGAAAAGATGTGTCCGTAGGAAGCAAAAAAAAATACCTACCACGAACGGAACGGTTCAATGGCAACATACTTCCGGCCTGAGACGTTTCGCGCTAGTACAGCGGAAGGAGGGAATGAGTTGTGCCGCCAAGGCACCAAGAAAAGGTTTGAAGCATTATTGCGCGGATTTATTGTGTTTGTCTTGGCTGCCTGCCTGCTGGTGAGAAGGTCACTTAAAGTATGATCAATGAGCGATAAAATATTGTGCAACCGGGTTTTTTTTATTTCGGGTTATTTGTGGAAGTTAATCATTTTCGGGAAGCTTTTTTTTGTTGAAGAAACATTAAATGTTGAAATATGAGTTTATGCAAAAGTCGATAGAAATAGATTAGATTCAATCTGACTTGTTGAACTGCACAAATTATGAAAATGTGTTTACTGATAGCATAACTTTAGGCGCAAAACGACGCGTAGGTTTTTGCTTTTTGAGGCTAGATTGTCTACACTTAGAACTTAGCCTTTAGGCCGAGAAGCGATACCGATTTGCCGGTTTTGTTTATTTGTATTTGTAAAGGCCCTAAGCGTATTTGAAAACATTATCCTCGTTGTTTGTGCCATTTAATGTAAAGGAGGTTTTAGGAAAATATTTCCTTAAGAATGCTACCAAAAAAGAAGCTTTTATATCCTTGCAGTTGATCCCCGATTCTTATTACACCCTTCCTTAAATTGGAATGCTTTCTTACTGCAAATGAACACATCTCTTACTAGGCGTAGCAATCACTCAATATCCTTCTTTCGCCCGGACCCGTTTGGAAGCCGGAAAGGTGCAATAAATCCATACCATTACCGCTGGATCGCTGGATCCGGTTGGTGCTGAACCGTTTCGAGCCGTTTCATTTCCGCTCGTCATCATTATCACCATCCATCAGGGCACATCGCCATCCTTATCATATGGAATGATGAACATAGTTATCGTGCAGCACCAGGGTATGGTTATTCCTTCCGCTGCCGGATGTCGGTTTTGCCGAGGGGATATAGCTGAGAAAAAGGGAGGTCCTTACAGCAAGAGACGGAGAGAGAGGGCCAAAAGAAAAAAAAGGGGGTGAACCAGCTGTGTAGCTCATAAGGATTCAGCTCGCCCATCAACCGTCTGGCGCCTGGCGTCCACCAAACGCACAACAACCCACCGTAGGACAATTTGTTTGTGAGTGTTTGGTGTGTTGCTCTTGTTTCATGTCTTTTGTAGGGACTTATTCGTGCACTGTGTTTGCCAAATTTCCCCACAGGGACGGGTATTATTAGTGCCAGCGGCCGATGATGACTGTTGTTCTCATCAATTGTTATGTAATTTTCCTTGCCAATAGCCTTTTGCTATTATTTGTTATTCGTTCTTTCCCCGTTTGCTTTTCCTTTTAGGCAGGATTTAGCGAATAACCGCAAGGGTCTTTTTTGTGCATGGTTCGAACGCACAGATGTCGTTAGGACGCAAAATTTGATCGATTCGCTTGGAGTGCTTTATAGTTACGTCAAACGACAATCAAAAGGTTGTTGTTTCTTATTATGTTTTATTATCAAAAAAAAAAGTATGTTTTATCAAAAAAAGTAAAATGAAATCAGCTTTTGCAACAAAGCGTTTGCACCATTGCCGCTGTCGCATTTGTTTCCAATTACATTCAATCTCAATAACCCCGGAAACGGAACGGAATGTTGATGGCGTTTAAGCATCATTTCCAACGTCCATAAATTTGATTCACGCTGTGGTACTGGAAAGGAAGCGAAATAGGTAGAAGGCCCCCCCGCGGGCCGTTGCGTTGCGTTTAATGTAGCGTACATACTTGGATCATGGTGCTGCTGCTGCCGGTGGGTGGTAGTGGTGATGGCGGTAGTTTAACGATTATTGCCGCCACACGGACTTGAGCTGACTTGGATGGACTAATTTTGCACGGGTCAATTAATAACGCCCAGTGCTTTTAAAATAGGTCATCGGCGGGCCGGCGTTGTTTATTTTGATTACATCACCGATCACTGTGAGTGATCGGTCGGACGACGGGAGACGGGTGGGGGAGCCGGGTAAACAAACGGGCTTTTAAGAAATGTACGGAGAGATTAAAGAGGATTTATTTATTTTGTTTTAACTGGCCATTCGCGGAACGGAGTAACGTAGAATGATTGTAAAGTAAAGCGTTTCTTTGGGCGTTTAATTCGCATGGTGAACAAGAAATATGATTTTTTATGTTATTCACACTTGTGTTTATTTTAGGTGTCACTTAACGAATATGAGCATCAACAAAATTCTTAATGGGGTCACTCGCTGCCACGTTCCAGCGCAGGCATTGCCGGACAGTAACGCTCTTCCATTACTTCCACTTACTTATCAATTTGACCCTTTACGGTCTAATCTGCGCCTAACGTCGAGCAGCAGCGTTGGGGGAAGTTGCGGATTCGTAAACAGCGGCAACAGACATTGTACCAACACATGCACATGCCCGATAGGAGGCAAGTAAAGTGACCCACTCTCAAGGCCTCCTAGCCGGAGGGAGTTAATTTCGTTCAAGATTGCCTCAACTCCCGGCACCACACTACGACGTCCAGCAGTGGCGGAGAACTCAAACCAAGCGCTTGAACACATCGCGCTACCATAAAATGTAGCAGATAGGAAGACACACACACACTTACCAACAAACCACATCGAACCCCGGCGGTAGTCGTCGGTGTGGATTTACGCTGCCAGTAACGAAAGCGTTACTGGCGTTACAGACCGGTACTACTCCCTTGGTAGAGGAAGGTAGCGCGCCCATCGTGGTCGTCGTCGTCGTGGTCGTTGTGTTGGTGTCTGCGTTAATATGTCTTGGTCGCGCGCCAAACGGTAGAACACGCCAAAGCCCGAACCATTCGCTCGCGCGTTCAGTCGTCCGTTGGCGCGTATCTTGAACGGAACCTGTTCGGAAGAGTGCCTGTGCAGCAGAGCACTTAAGAGGGGGTCCGCGCTCGTGAACTTTGCCTTCGCCCGTGTGCCGTGTGCTTGTGTACGATCTCTTAGCAATTGCATCTCGGGGTAGTTGGTGGGTTCATCCACTTCCTGTTTAGTCTGTATCGTGTTTCGTAGGCAAACCACGGCTTCCTGCCATACCGCGTCGTAACGTCGTAGTGTACTATAAACACTCCGAAGACAGCAATTGGGACGTAAATTCAATTAACGTGTGCATTAAGTAATATTTCCTCTGCGCTCAGTGACGGACGGGTATATTTGGGCACTGACGGTGGGTTGCATTTGTTTCATGCAGAGTGTGTGCGCGCCCGACTGTTCAACTTTTACATTACCATTTGCAACCTCCAAGTGGACACTGTAGTGTCTTCCTCTTTGTTTTATACGATCATGAACGTAATACGTGTATTCCAAAATACCCCATCCTCTTACGGTGTTCCCTTTGGTAGGGTTTGTGGCAAAATTGTTCGTGCAGTGTGCTCCCGACACTTGTTGGAAAAAGAATCTGACACCGACTGTGTCGTTCCCCTTTCTGTCGTCGCTGCACGCCGCTTTGGGATGGTGTCGAGAGTGATTTGTGCACAGCAAGTGGCAGATTAAGATTAAGCCCGTCCCGAGTGACAGAAAGCAGTTGGGGTGGTGTACCACAAGTTGCAGATATATCGCGCCGTGTTTTTTTTTTGGTTCGTGGCAGCATCCTCTCACCGTGCGCGACGATCCGCGTGGGTGTACTATTCTCATCTCCAGATCCGACGTACGAAATTCCTGACAGCGGCGAACGCACGGCTGTGTCGTCGGTTGGCCTAAAAAACAAGAGTGTAACGGGGCTCGCCTATTGCCTCTTGTCCGGTGTACCGCTTCTTAGGGAGTGTTTATTTATCTATCTCTTGCGGCTAACGATCGAAAGTGAGTGATCCACATTAATTGGATGCTTCTAGCTGTGGTGCGGTAAAGATCTTTGAAGATCTTGGTTATTAGTTCGGTAGTTGTGTGCGTGTATTTATAAAAAAAGAGCGGAGCGGAGTGAGCATCTTGATCAAGAAGCATCCAATCAGAGTGTGTATATTGAAACATCGAAATATGTTCAATTGAGAACCTGGCCCGGTCGGATCAGTAGGATCGGTTCACTGCTCTTCTGACCATTCGACCAACTTGGGTTTCCTCCACTTGGGTTCGATTCTAAAAATATGCATTCTTTCGTGAGCATTTTACCGCCCCGTGAGCACACACACACACGGGTTCGAGAGCATTTGTGTGAATCGTTTGGAAAACCGTGTGACACGACACGAGTGCGGTGTACAACTTTCGATGCTCTCCCAGTCGTGTGCGGCGCCCAGGACGGATTAGGTGTGTGCAGGTTTCACTTTAAGTCACTTTTGTCACTTAAAAGGAAGCCTTTTATTCTTTTTTTTAGATGAAAATATTGATATTGTGTTAACGTAAAATATTGCTGTATTGTTTAATGATAGTGAGATTGAAGAAGTGTATTTTTGTGAATTTTCTAGAGGCCTAAAGAGGAAGATTTTAAACGTTTGAAAAACGAGTGATCGTGCAAGAGTTTGAAACAATAAACATAGAGTGAAACAGTGAAAGAAGCTGAACAAGCCATTCTACACTCAAAGTAAACCATCACTTAGGCCACATCTCAAGACACGTTCCGGGACTGACTGATACGACTCAGTGTGGCCGGTGCGGTTTCGTTTTCGTCTGTTCCCTGAAATCACAACGGCATGAGTGAGGTATAACACATTCGTCCATCCGTAGATGTTTTAGCTCGGTTTGATTAGATTAAGTAACCCCGTTTTACCGGGCGTCTGTGGAAACGAGTGTGCCTGACACACATTCCGACCGGCCGGCTGCGGCGGCGGCGTGTAGAGTTGATAAACCCGCTAACCGATAACTGAATGGAGGCGCCTAGTGCTGTGAAGCACGTGCGTGGGCTAGTCGCAAGGTCGATGAGATAGATGGAGTGCGCCAACTAATGGCTGCAAATGATGAGCGGGGGGGAATAGTTGTTGCAACTTTTTGACATTACATTTGCTAAGCCCCACGACGGGAGGGGGACACATTTCAACTGCAATTCAATTTCGATGATGCTATCGGCGCGCGGGGGTTTTTGGGGCTTGTTGCCAAGAAATTATTTCAGCTGCTACTACGAAAACGTGCGACCTAACTGTCACGGGTGCGATAATTTAATTTGTGTATCTGTGTGTGTGTATGTGTGTGTTTTTGTATGAAGCAGAAAGAAGCAAACGACGGAGCGGAATGTTGACGAAAGACTAGCTTGCAGGTTTACCGGTTCGATTGGAATGTAACGTTAAAGAGAGCGCCAAACCGAACTTAAAGTGATGTTAAAGATCTCTTCGTTTGAATCTTTATTACAGAGGAAAGTTCATTCTGTCAGTTGATTGAATTTCTTTTCACATTAAATTGTTAATATTGGAAATCAATCTTTTGGCTTCCCGTTTCCCGCACTCCCTCGTTTGGCACTCCATTAAATAATGCAGAAGAGATCGCTCACAAAGAATCAATAATGTACGGTGGTTCACCTTTATGTCAGTGATCAGATTAGCCGGTGCTTTAGGCATCCTCGTTCGCTTCTCTTCTGTATCTGTCAGCCGAATTGATGTGACCAGCAGCAGCGGCTCTTGCATAACAGTTTCACGTTCTGAATTGAAAAAAAAAAGAATGTCAAACCCAACGAATCGAACGTTGATTCAAACCATATTCAATGGAGGGAAAATTTGGGTCTTCTCCTCCTTTGTGCAGCGAGTCGTCAGTCAGTGCCTCTCAATTCGTGGAGAGTGGTATTTTTAGCTGCGGCCCCCTTTCCACTTTCGGTTTGTTCGCGTTGTCCTTTTCAACGACGGCGAGATGGACCTGACATGGACAAATGGTCATGCCGTTCGCTCGCGGCTGTAATTACCATACGGGGCTGGGGGCAACACTATACACATACACACGGACGCCGGCAGGAGCTGTCAGCTGTTTACCGCCGCTCAAAGTGCTGTGACATTGTTTGGCATTCTCCTTCGTTCGCTTCGTTTTTCGTTCGTTGTTGGGTTGTGTTCCTAGAAGAGAAAATATTTAGATTCTAGCCAAACACTCACTCTACCTTCTAGACGCGGTGTTCGGAGGATTTGTGCGAGGAGGAGAAGGAGCAGAAATGTAAAGAAACAATTTTCTGTAACATGATATTTCAATTAGACGTGGTGCGCGATGGTGCGTGAGTGTGCTATCCAGCGATAGAATGCTGCTGTTCTCTGGTAGTAATTGTTAATTAGCGATTAATTTGTGGCCTTCCTGGACGAGTGTGGGGAAGTTGTCTTGTGCGGCTGTGTAAGTTCTTCCTACTGCTGGTGAACAATGCTATTTGCTAGCTTTTCCGGAAGATCTTATCACTTTAATTTATTAGCGTTTTCTAAGATTAAAAGACGACGACGGGTACGAAGTTAGCTCACCCCGCAAGACAAAGTGTGGCACTTTTGCTCGCTACACTTGTTACACTTCGGTCTGTGCGTGGCCATAAATTAGCTTCAATTGTGTCCCATTACGGGTCAGATTGTGTGCGTGTCAGAGCGTTAGGCAGCTAGGTTAGATGGGAAGAAGTTAATATCCCAGGGTCCAATGGATATATCGTCATTTGTTGCTTGCTGGTAGCTAAGCGAAGTTTGCGAAGGGTAAATAAAATGATTACGAGATTAAAGTATGCTTTAGTGGCTCTAAACACCGCACGGGTTTTGTTGGGTGGCAACAATATGCTGTTGTTGACAGTAGCACACAGTAGCACAAATTACTTTAATTTAGTGAAATGGCTTTCGTGTTATGGATCGGTCTGAATTTGCATAGAAAAATACACTTGAAAAAGACCGTTAAAAACAATCACAAAATTCCGAATGAAATATTTACCACGCTGTCAAACGTGATGAACGTTTAGGCAGCTATCGTTTTCAGCTTCACAATACGAAAATAAATCCTAGCAGCAGTTGACACGGGATTGCCCTCTCTCAAGTACACCTGGCCCTCCTCGTCGCTTTGACAAACACGGCAAAAGAGCTCAATAAATAATTCCAAATAGCCTGTGCTATCGGGCCGACATCTCCGGTCTGCCAAATAAGTAATGCCGGTTTAGTTGATACATCACACCACCACGACCACCACCAACCGAGTGCCTAGTGCCGAACGATCGCCCACATTCGATGGATGGGATGTGCCGGTTTGTTGCGTTACTTCACCGGACCCAATGGGTTTGATTATTATTAATGGTCACGTCCTTCCAAATGTGGATCCTTACATATGTTGCTTCTTTCTGCGCCTGTACGCCCGAACAACGGATAACATTATCACCGGACCTGCTTTGGGTGCTAATTTCACGCATGAGCTAAGCGAAATAGCGCTAAGGCTCTTCCCCACGGCGGGAGATAGTTTAATTTATTTCTATTTATTTCGCTGGTAAAACATCTTGCTTTAGCAAAACTAACAGCTATCGTTAATAAATAAAACCGACTAGAGGATGGATAAACTACGAAATCAATAAGAAACGGACAAGATCGTTAGCTTTCCCAGCGGCACCCGGATGACGGGTTCGGAAATTAAACTATCATTTCGGCCCCGGTAGGATTGGGGAAGTTTATAGGCACCTCCAAAACTCCTCCACCGTAAGCCGGAAGAACCTGTTGTGTCCCGCAGCGGGTAGCTGTTGAACAAGCCAAAGCTGGCAAACCACCAACGCCCCAGCAGTAGTGCCAAGCGTTTCAATTTGCCCAACACCACCAACAGGTCAACGACAACTGACGGCAATCGGCGGGAAGCCATTAACATTATAATTTGATGGTTTTTTATACGGGCGCCCTCGCCCTCGCTTCCAGGGTAGGGACGGGCCGGGCCGGAGGAGGCAATCGAGGACGTCAAACCAATGCGCGGCGCACGAAGAAGTCTTCAGCCAGCGAGGGACGATGTGTATGTATGGCACACGCGACGCAAGTTCGTTTGTGTGTCGCGGGTCGCTTATTTCATTCTCCCTTGGCGACGACGTTTCATGATGGACGTTCCGTTCGGGCTAAAAATAGTAGCAGTAATGGCAACCTTCTCCAGCACCTACCAACCCCACATTATCCAGCGAAGATGTCGTGCGTGGGACTGTGCGGCGTTGTAGATGCGGGCGGGGTCTCCTCCTGGCTTACACACACAGCCACACAGTTTATGTGATGATTGTGGACAAATATTTTAATCACTTATCAGCGATTAGTTAGTTTGTTCCGGATGTCCACCGCACACCGGAAGCGATTGTAATGGATTGTCTCCGCGTCTGTTTGATGTACGCCAGGATCACCAGCACTGGTAATGTCCGTGGCGCGTGAAGCGGGTCGTTCATTATAATTTTTATTAAAAGGTTACGCGAACTGACGCGGTTTTGACAGATTTTGACGCGTACGGTGATGGAGAGCTAGAAGTAATTATGCAGAGAGGATAAATAGCGAGCTTTGTTCGGTATTTGCATTTTAAAGGCTTTTTTGTGTACCACCATCAAGGTCGCAACCTTCAGAAATCCATGGGTCTGCTCTGTGTGTGCGTGTTTTAAGCATGAAGAAGGAAGTGTTAGTTTCTCTCCATGTCATTTTATTTCCGATTGCTCAATTACTTTGCAAGAGGACGCTATACTTACACTTAAATTAAATGATTATTCCTATGTTAATAATTAACCCATCTGTCCAGCTAAATAAAGACTACTTATACAATTTAGCTCTTTATGATAAGGATCAAATCAGGATAAAGGAATAGACACTAAGGAGCAAATAATGGCAATAATTTGTGTACGAGAAAAGAATTGTAGATAGCTGAAATTGTAAACTTCATTGAAAGTATGAGTGGAATTCAGCAGTTGGTGCCATTACTAGCATATTGGGTACGCCGGATTAATTTAAATCTAGTTAAATCTATTAAATTTTAATCTAGTAAAATAGCGTGCTTTTAAGATATGTGATCAATGATTGGATTAGATTTACAATCTTACGAGGTTTTGAATCATAAAATAAAATAGTTTAATCGCTTAAAGGGAATGTTTCAACTGGTTATTGGAATTTTGCAATTACACTGTGGAAGTTTGCAATCATGTAATGGAATTTGTCAACCAAATAAGTGAATTTTGCAAGCGATAAATTGAAAATTTCGACTAAAATTAACTAAAATGGTTTGAGTTGTTTCCTCTGGCTTCCAATTGTGGTCTTTAGACCACAAATTTGGCAAGGTCTTTAGACAAATTGCCAAATTCCCTTATTTGCTTGACAAATTACCTTGTGCGATTGTAAACTTCCACAGTATGCTTGTACGATTCCACTCAGCAGTTGATACATTCCCCTATAAAATTCACCTATTATTCCATTGAAAGATTCGAACCCCTTTAAGAATGTTGTTTTTCATGTAGAAGAATTAAAATTATCTTAAAGTTAGCATTGCCCGTATCAACAGTTTGCAATTAAGCTAAATAATGTAATTTATGCAGGCGTCAAACACGTGCTGTTCGTAAACATTGTTTGATTTCAAGGCAAAGTCGTGCCAAATCCAAACGCACCAAGAAGCTCTCATTTTCATGGAGAGAGCCTCCGTAATGCTCGTACGCTATGCAGAGGATAAGAAACTTTAAAAGGTTTCCGAAGCCTCTCTACCAGGCGCTTTTGCGTCATTCGAGTTCAGTGTACTGTGTAATTTAGTCACCATTACTAATTGTCTTTACTTTCACTTGAAGGTGATGTTCGATTCAGTTCAGTGTGTGTGTGTGTTCCTTATGATGTGTTTGAATGTTTTAAAACATTAATTGTAGCTTCTTTTTAAACTCAGATGAAAGATCATGATAGCAAACAATTAAATAGATCCATTAAACGCTACAAAAACCTTGTAAAAGACACGCTCTCCACTTAGTTACCTAGTATACTCCCCTCACTAGTCACTCAACGGGGTGGTACACTCAGGTGCATGGTGTGGAGTAGTGGTGTATGTCTCGTGGATGACATCTTGTCCTGGATGTTACTGTCTCAAACCCCTTTGGCGCCTACCACTTGAGCATGGCTCGTGCCAAAGGGACAACATCGTACACAAGGTGGCGTGCACTAAATATAGTATGTACGAGCGCTGTGTGTGTGTGTACGAGCTGGTTGGTACGTACATTTTAATAACTCGGCCCCGGGTACGGCCCCGTGTAATGAACTTACGTTTATTCCATTTGGCGTGGCGACCAATTCGAGTGTAAGTAAAAATAAACATCCACAGTGGTGAGTGGTGTGTGCCGCTGGAAAGGTTGGTTCACGCCATTGTTTTTACTGCACACAGAAAACAGATTTAGTTAAATAATGGCATATTGTTGCTTTTATCATGACAATGTCGTAAAATGCTTTTGTGCATGTTCAGTACAGTGGAAGGAATATTTAAATATGTAGTACGATAGCATAAAGAGAAAAAGCGTGTTCATGCAGGTGATAAAAGTCTGTAAGACACACTCTCTAACAAGCGATTGCTTACGGGTGCTTATCTCCTCGCGACAGTAGGTCACAAACGTCACGCGAGAGTCGCGAAGTAAAGATACCTGCCAAATTGATTTACCCAACTGCTCAGGTCTAATCAATCACTTTCAGTTTGGCAGTGCTCAATTCGCTCTATATCGCTTGGTTGGCAGAAGACACTGGTTAGTGTTTTCGTGCCTATCTCCAGCACGACCTGTGGCAATATCGTCTCTTGAAAAGCGAAACCAAAAGCACTCGCTTCTATGTGGCTGTACGTATAAGGCAATGTAACAATTTGGCCTTCTTTTTTTTTCTAAGCAAGATCGGTCTGTATCCAGCTCCAGCTCCAAGGAAAGCAAGGGAGCATACGTGAACGATGAATCAAAACTTTGACAAGCGATACACCTCGAGCGTGATTGAGTAATGTATGGTGACGCTGTCTCGCAACAGGGACGGGCTACTTCGTCTGTGTTTCTTTGAGACAAGTGGAGCAGTCTCCGGCCCCATCGGACAGGCCAACAGCAACACAGCAGAGCCCCACTGGCAGGCTAGACTTGTTACGTGTTCCTGAAGTTCTTGACGTGGGGGCAGCTTCCCTCTTTCCAGTTTTTGTTTGTGGAGAAGCGAAGAAGGTGGTGGTTCATTACGCAGACAAAAGAAGGCCCCATTCGCCTCTCATCAGCGAGCAGCGCACAAGCTGCTGTCACACGTCTTTTACCGAGCTTGTTGTTGTGCTGTGCTAAAGCTCTCCGTGTATGGCGGTGATTTGTGCGAAACTTTCAAGCGAGTGACATCTGCTAATTTATCGTGTGCTTTAGGGGGAGTGGGACTTTGGAGCAAAAGAGCAACCAGAGTGGCGCAAGTATGTTTATCCACAATCCAGAGCTTGCGGCCGCGGTTTGGGAGAAGTTGAAATCGCTTCGACCTTAAAGAAGTATAGGCTATATGTTTACAGATGCATAAATCATACGGCCCTTGTATGGGAACACTTCGCCAATCCATCATCGCTGAAAAGATCCTACAAAAAAGGTGGGTCTCTGAAGATCTTTGAAGTTGATTTTTCCCCTCCCAAAACTAAAGCCTTAGAGCTTTTACAGCGAAGGTAACGAACGTTGTTGATTGGTTTTTTGTTCGCTTTAAGCCAGTTTCAAGGTTAATTATCGTCTGATTTGGGTGTAACGTGCTAAATATCGTCCTTTCTCCACGCGCTACTGTTAAACGACAAAATCCGCTAACCCGTTGGAGTCTTCCGTTGGGGGCAATATCGCTTCAACGTCTAATGAAAATGGATGCAATGGAACCGACGCTCTCAGGCGATGGTTATGGTGTTAATCTAATAAATCAAAGTCCCGACAATGGAAGTTTTGCCGGCGCTTTTTGCTTGCCCTTCCCGTTCATGCGAAATAAAGATGTAATCGTTACTCTTTGGGCTTCTTTCATCCCAAAACAAATAAGACTGTGTGTGGAGTAAAATGGCACACCGGAGCGACGAAGACTTTAGTGATTGATGTGTCTCATCCGGGTGGATGGGGGGATATAGGGCGAAACATCTCAACCAGTAGTCGCGGATGATGTACTATATATCCTGCAGCTGTTAAAAACTGTGACATGACCCTTGTGTGACGTCAGCAGATGTCGGTCTTTCAGCAGATGTCGGTCTTTCGCCTAAGGGAACATCCTTGCTCCCATGGTTGTCTCCTTTGATAACAGCGAGTTGTAAGCAGCGAAAGCTCATCATCTTTAAAGGAATAAATCATGGAAAAAAACTTTCCAACAACGCACATACTGCGTGTGTGTAGGTGTGCTGCGCATTGAGATGTTTGTGTTACAGATTTCTGAATGTTGCAGAAGAGAAAACAAAAACCGGCTTTCACTCACCCCGACGGGTATGCGATTAGAATTTTAAAAAGCACCCGGTTTCGCAACAAGTAGGAGATCCCTCCAGACACATTTGCTGCTTGTGAAGTGAAGGCAAAACTCGTTGTTGTTATGCTGTGCTGGAAGAGCGATAAATCTTTAGCCGAGGATCTTGCGCCTCACGCATTCTTGTGCGGAACCGTGTGCCCCAAAACACACACACAAACAAAGCGCGAATGAATAATTGAGGAAACACAGTTGTTGTGTGCCTTCAGACGGGTGTATCCTATACCAACACACGGGCTTACTTTTGCGTTGGTTGTGTTCCGTTGGAGTTTCTTTCGCTGCGAAGGAAGGTCCCTTGTTCCTTCACTCGGTGTGTTTTTTCTCCCTCTATGTGTGTTTGCCCCGTGCTACTAACGCCTTGTTATGGCAGCAGCGAATGAGAGTTAAAACGTAAAACAAGGAGTGTATCCCCTTCCCCGAATCGTCACACAGGATGGGTCGTTGTCGTCATCATCCGGCGGTGCGTCGTGGTGACGAGCCGGGCGAGAATTTTGAGTAATTAACGTCGGACGTTGTTAATGTAACGTGTTAATTAGCGATATTTGGATTGCTGTTACTCTGCAGTGTGTGGGCAGAGGATAAGACCTCGTTGTTGCGTGCCCTGCCTTGACTCTTGAGACTGCCGCTTGCCTCTTTGCAAGAAGGTTTGGGGCTGACAGATGGTTCGCATCAACATCAGGACTCCACCCTGTACACGCTTGATGAGTGAATTATTTATTTTTTGAGCGTCGATGTGTAGTCCCCAGCGACACCGACACGATCTGAAGCAAATGTTTTGTAAAGCGAGAGGTGCCGGATGGCGCTTGTCTAATGTTGTTCTTTCTATTTTAAAATTATATAAATAAATGTTGCTAACTTCTTTCTTCTTGCCTGTCGCAGTTGACTTTTAAGTTTCATTCAAGTTGCTTAATTTGCTGCTTTTACAACACGAATGAGCGTTAACAACCTTTCGAAGAGATGATTTACAATATATTTGTCTTGCTATATTATGATCATGAAGTGCGTCTCTCCAGTCACACTAATCATCTCAATATTGACTGTGGCTGTTTCAAGAATAGTTTCTTTTTCACAATATTGTGAAAGATAACAGGATTCGAATTTCCTTGGCAGGTCCACACTGCCCGAAATATTAAAACCACAACAAACTCCGTGAACAGGAGCAGGTTTGTGTTTATTTTCTTATTCAGAAGCTCGCATGCTTGCCCTTGCGTATGCTTTTTTTGTTGGCTTGTTCGTATTTAACTCTGTATCGAGCGTTGGAGCGTGTTTTTTGCTGATAAGCGGTCGAATTTTCCGCCACAGTGAGTTTATAGTTTGAATGTTACGGTCATATCAAGTACGGTTCTTGATACAAAACGCATACTGTATTTATTAAAAATATCGCTTGCCTCAATGAATCAGTTGCTGAATAGCTTCTCCACCTTTGATCGTAACAGTTGTTCAATTATTACCAAGGGTTAAAAACGTCTTGTACACTACAAAAACCAGTGCGTTCCCGGTGCATGAATATTCAGCAGGTGTGCTATTTTTGGGGCGAAAAGGAGTCATGGTAAAAGCTCCACGTGTTAATAAGGGATGCTAATAATAGGGAGGGCACTCCCTTTAACTCCCATCTCCCCCGGGTGACCCTTCTCAGGTGAAGGCAAAGGCCGGGAACAACTCATTTTTCCCCCATCTTCAAATATCGCACCCGGTCACGCGAGGCTCAGATCCGTGTTGGATGGGTGGGTGGTGTGAATGCTTGATGCGGCCACGGAAAATGTTTTTTTGTTTATTTGTTGCGATCCGCATTTTCCCACCGCAGTGAAAGGTTTTTCTCTTTTCTCACGCGTGCTCGATCCTCCTTCTCCTACCCCGTTGACCATCCGAAAGGTTATGTGTCAAGGTTGTCGCAGTGTGGTGGCCACAGGCTGTGGATTGCAGAATGTGGAAACGTTCTTAAAGTGTAGTTGTTTTCTCCCCGTTGGTTGGTGGAAAGCTTGTTCAACTGGTAGTTGGCACTTGGTGTGCAGTGTATCCATTTTTCGCGGTACAAATTGAAGCAGCCACAGCACAACACAGCGACCAAGAGAGCGAAAGTGTACTGCTCGAGCAGATCGGAGTATTTTTAGCGTTTGCAGGCTAAGGCTCTGTGCTGTGTGTCTACAGCTAAAGAAAGGTTTGCTTTCGCTGTCGAAAGAATGCCACCGCTTTCTGGCCCCTGTTGAGCTGGCTTTGTTTATACTTCTTCAAGTAGCGATTTTCAAGCGCGGAAAACTTGGCCCGTATGAATCAACTTCCTAGCCGCTTGTACAGCAACAAGGGGCTCTTCTGCTGGTAAGGTGTTATTATTATGATTTGTCGCTCTCTCTCTTTGCTATTATGCGGGGATGGGTAGCATATGTTTGAATGGCGCTGTTTGAAATCCATTCATGATGGCAAGAGCGGTTGTGGAGCGTACGCGAAACAAACGCGGCCCATGTGTTCCATTTTTGTTTACACGGCTCATTATTGATGCTAATGTGGCAAGTGTTGTTGAGTTGGCTTAGTTTTAGCACTTGAACGGTGAACATTTTGTGTGAATGCAACGGGTTTGGATTAAATTTTAATGTGTTGAAATGTTGTAAACAAGCTTTTAATGACTGAAAAATCAAAGTCCATTTCAAGGGTAAAGACAGAATCCAATCTATGAAATCTGGATGTTATTAATCTTTTTTTTTTTTAATAATGATGCTACGTATTACATGGTTTTATATAACGTATTTTCCAGATATAAGGTCTATTTAAAAAAAACCTTTTGTTAGTTTTGGTTTCACTCTTGCATCTTAATCATTCAAATGCGTTGGAATAGTTCAAGCATGTGTTTTTATCGTTCAATCTTACCGATAGACATGGTATTACCGACATGTGGCATTAAATATTTACGCAAACGTTCTATTTCCTGTCCAAGAAAGTTACAAGCATATTATTCTATATTTAGTAGTACAATGCAACCAAACTCATCGTTACACGTTACACTAAGCAGCTTTGCTATCACGACTGACGTACAAAGCAGGACAATCGAAATAAAGGGATATTTTTATCGGAGATAGGTCCATAGTGTGTGTCCGCTGCCATTCAAAGAAAGGATAAGTGTCGTTCCGTTGCTGAAGGGGAAATGTCTTGAAATGATAGCAAACGAACGTTTCAGTGGGCGATAATTTTGTTTGCTCCAGATGCTTCAGCATAGAGCAGACGGTACCCCACGCCGGACTGAAGAAAGTGTGAATGATCTGGACGATCTGAGCCCAATGCCACAGACGGCGGTGCCGCCGGTACGGCGCCGGGGCGGCATCTCGGCCGAGCCGGTAACCGAGGAGGACGCGACCAGCTACGTGAAGAAGGTCGTCCCGAAGGACTACAAAACGATGGCGGCGCTGTCGAAGGCGATCGCCAAGAACGTGCTGTTCTCGCACCTGGACGAGAACGAGCGGTCGGACATCTTCGACGCAATGTTTCCCTGCAACTTTCTGCCCGGCGAGCCGATCATACAGCAGGGCGACGAGGGTGACAACTTTTACGTCATCGATATCGGCGAGGTTGAGGTGCGTAGAATGGGGTTGTGCGAACGGGGGACAGTGACAGGAAAAGAAGGGCGTTTGTACATGAAACATTCCTACACACAAACGCGCACCAACTGGCTCGCATCTCTCTTGCGCATCCGGGTGCGGTTTGCGCGATTGCTTTACCATGCACGTAAACAAGCAAGCATCATCCACCCGATCAACCGACAACCTTCCCAAACGGCACTCTTCAATGCAACGTTCACTTTCTTATTAGATCGGTCGGGCAAGGCGAAAGAGAAGATGCCGTAATCATCACCAGTTCCCTGTGTTTGCCATTTTCTCGATCGGGTCTGGGGCGTTCGATAAACGGCGGTTCGGGAACGAGTTTGAGCTCAAATTTCAAACCCCAAACCCAACCCCGTTCAACTTCCGTACAGTCGACGGCAGAAATAGTAGCATACGATTGTGGTGGCGTCGCGGTGGCGGTGGTGGCACCACCCAACACCATCAACATTCAAGTGTAAACAAATAAACACGACGAAATTAATATCCCAACGAGTGTGCATGGTGGGTGACGCGGGGTTTGAATTTGAATGTGCAAATACACCGGAATGTGTGTGAGTGTCTTCTAAATAGCCGATGTGTGGGCACTACTGGCTGGTGGTTAATTAATCGGGAAGCATTTTATAACCTTCCGCTGCTCCTTTTGCCCCCTTTCAACGGTTCAACAAAGCTCAAATTCATTTATCTCTTTTTGTTGCCTTCGGTTTGTTGCGGTAGTGTGGTGGTTTTGTCGAAGGGGGTTGATGGTAGTACCACCCAGTAATGCATTTAATACCATTAGCGAACTTCCAAATGAGATCCACAATGTACTGTTTTAATGCACTTGGCGGCGCTACCAGTTTGGCTGGAGAGATATTAAATGTAACTACCGGCTTTTGGAATTGGTAGTTCGTTTCGTGCGGAATCTGAGGGATAAGGGATGAGCTAAAGGGCATAAAAAAGAGTTTAAAATTTTGAATTAGTTTCTAGGATTGTAACGCGAACACACTAACGTTGCTGACGCTAAGGTCATAGGTTCCCAAATTCTCAGTAAAATAGTTAAGGTATCGTTTAATTTTTGAAATCTCCCCTTGAACCTTTTAGTGCTTATGCTTCCCAAAAATTAAATAAGGGGTAGCGTTAAGGCCAGCTAAACCTTTCCATTGGAATACTACCCATATCAAACCTCCCGTATCTTAGGATTAAATTTTCATCTCGATAGTATCGCTTCTAATCCTAGTGATGGCATTAAGGTGAGTGTGGAGTAATCAGAAGAATTGAATACACTTTTCCCCGAATCGGAGCAAAACTCATTCGCTAGATAATCCCGGGAACGATTGAAGCTAGTTGAGGTGTATCGTCCTCGTGGAGGCCTGCAATATCTGAACCTGGCAGGGTCAGGTTGGTTTGCTCACAGCAGCACTTAACCCGCCGCCGTCACGCTTCGTAACCGTAAACTGACAGATTACGACAAATTGTTTTGGGGGTTTCTGTGGTGTGGCTTGTTACACAGCAGAACGCCCGCACACGCACATAGTGTGTCATGTTGGACGGTGGTTGTTCTGCCCATAAACCATGATGTGTGTCCTTCACGCTCACACACCCATCAGTACTCGTGTTGTTGTGGTGTGGTATGGTTGTGGTATGTCAGCCAGAAGGACCTAACACGCTTTCCCTTCAGTTTTGCACTCCAATCGCTGATTGACACTAAACACCGGCTTCAAACCCTACATGGTGCGTAATCAATTGCGGCGCGTCTCCACCGTCTCTCCGCGCTGTGATGGAAGTTTCTTGAGTTTTCTGGAGTGCGTTCTCTTACAGAATGATCTCAATTGAGGCTTAATGTGGTCAGACCAGAGACCAGAAGATGGAAATAAATAGAGTGGCTGCATCGCCCCCCCCCCAATGCGATGACGGTGATGATGCTGATGGCCCATTTGTGTGGTCGCGTTGTTTCAATTAGCATTTTCCGGTTCCATTCCAGACGCGTCCGGCGGGTGCCCTGTCCCGCTGCCCTAGGTGGAATTGTTCCACATGCACGTTACACGAATGCACATGGCTCTCCTGTGTGCACAACTGAGTTGAATTCAATTTCCAAACAGGATATGTCACAGGGTTCTCGTGTGCGGTCACACAAAAGGGCACACAACATTTCTATAGTTTAATATGTCGGCCGAGTCTGGTTTTCATTTCGTACAACACTGTGATTACTGTGCATTGAAACCTGGCAAGTTGGGGGGGGGGGAAACGGCCTACTACCACAGCCGCCACAAACCCCGGGAAGAGGGAAGTTTTAATTTTCAAACGCTCTATGCTTCGTCCCTCGTGACGGTCTGACCTTTACGCCATTATCCTTGACCTTTTTGGCAAGCTTCCGTATCATCGTAGTTAATATTCGTCTCAAGCTTTTACTCATATGTTTATACGTGTTTGTATGTGTCTGTGTGTGAGGACACACTCAGAAGGTGAAACCATCATCAAACCCGCAGGATAGTGGCAGGATGCCGGTTCACTGCAACCGGGGCTGCATTCAAAGGGCATCCACTGGATGGGGAACGTTGATGATGCTTTGTTTCCGACATGCAAAGGGTGTGTGTGTGTGTGTGCAAGGGTGATGATAAAATGTGCGCCTAAAATGGAACTTTTCCTAATTAAAACTTATTCCAGTACGGTGCAATCTAATGTTTGTGTGCTTGCCCGAACCAGAGGGCATAAAAAGGGCAAAGGGGGTTTGTTTTTACTGCCACATATGATGCAAATGGAAATGCTTTCATTGCCCCTTCGTTGGATGTTTCCAGTGCAATGCTGTAGTCGAGCAAAGACAATTGTGTCGATGTAATCAAAGGCAGTGTAGCAGCTGTGGGACGCTGCATTCAACTGGAAAGCGTGATTGTGGGCACTGCCCAGTGAGTCCTATTCCGCTGTGCATTGATTTTTATTGCCCTGTTTCTGGTGATGATGGCTTCTGAGGTGTGCATTGTTGATTAATGTACTTTAATGGATTCCCGAACGAGGGAGGGTGTATATAGAATGATATCGTTTGATATGGTTGTTTTTGGTGTAACGTTGAGCCTCCTAGTTTCTGTTACTGCCATGTGTCATAGTTACTGGAATTGACTTACCAGAGCGATGTGTTTTTCGATGCAATTTAAATAGAAAAAATCTTGGTCTAATTATAATATGGCAAAGAGATTTGAGGATTAGAATACAAAAATACGGAACTTTTAGTATTAATAGGATAATGGATAAAACAATGTTTATAATTTGCTAAGTGGGGTCTTATTGTCAACACATTCTAAAAACTCACGAATTTTTTTTTCATATTTTACTGCAATTTTATTTATTTAGTTCAAAAAGTTATATCATCTCCATAAATCCTCGTTCATTTTAAAGTGTTACCATGAATTTATAAATCGAACGTATTACCGAATATATTTGAATAGATGTATAGTTTATATTTAAAAAGTAATCAATAAAATATTGGAAGCCGTTTTTTTTCTGAAAAATAAGAAAATTACTCTTCTTTTGCAATATTCTGAATGAATTAAGTAGTGTTGGGTTTCATGAATATTTCGTTGAGATTCATTCATATGAATCTTCAGCGATGAGTGATTCGAATCTCAAGTCGAATCTTCAAAGATTCACGAATCTTCAAAGATTCACGAATCTTCAAAGATTCATGAATCTTCATAGATTCATGATTTTATAAATTTTCATGAATATCCAAAGATTTATAAATCTATAAGATTCATAAATCCATTGAAATTAACATATCTCTTAGGATTCATGAATTTTTAAAGATGTATGATCTCCAAATCGGTCTGGTGGTACAGTCGTCAACTCGTACGACTTAACAACACGCCCGTCATGGATTCAAGCCCCGAATAGACCGTGCCCCCATACGTAGGACTGACTATCATTCTATGGTAACAATAAGTCACTGAAAGCCAAGCTCACTTCACTAGTGGGTACAAGGCAGGCCTTGGCCGACTGCGGTTGTTGTGCCAAAGAAGAAGTAGAAGATGATCTCCAAAATATTGAATTTGCCCAATCTCACCTACAATATGCCCGTTGTCGGTTCAAGATAGATGTCTAGATATAGGAAACTTTTGAGATTCATGAATCTTTCGAGATTAATGAATCCTTCGAGATACATGAATCTTTCGATATTCGAGATCTCGAGATCTTTGAAGATTTAGGAATCTTTCCAATCGGGATTCAGATTCATTGAATCATTCCAAAGATCCATTCTGATTAATGAATCTGATTCTGAATTACACTACTCTTACGACGTTATACATCTAATTAATTCTCACCAGAGACGAGCTGATTTAAATGTAACTGGTACAGCATAGATAGTTTTTAACCAGTTACACAAAAGTTAGTAACTTTGTGCAACAACACTGTTAAACATGCCTCTGAAACTTCTAAGCAGATACTGAGAAGTAGTGTATTTCTTTCTACTAGTTATGCTTAACCTTTAACTTTTTTCCATTCTGTTAGTCCTCCACGTTACTTGTCACTAGTGGCATTGCGTTATTTTTCATTTCCATTATAATTCTCTAACTCTAATCATTGCTAATTATGGTTCCCTCTTCTTTTATTCCTCCGCCAGGTCTTTGTAAATAACGAGCAGGTAACGACGATCAGCGAGGGTGGCAGCTTCGGTGAGCTCGCCCTGATCTACGGTACGCCCCGTGCGGCCACCGTCCGTGCCAAAACTGATGTGAAGCTGTGGGGCATCGATCGGGACTCGTACCGTCGCATCCTGATGGGTTCGACGATCCGGAAGCGCAAGATGTACGAGGAGTTCCTGTCGCGCGTCTCGATACTCGGTACGTAATATACGCGGGTAGCATGTAAACGCACGCACCGCACCGCTTGCATTGACCGTTCCCATATGGTTGCATCTTATTACAGAGAGCCTGGACAAATGGGAGCGGCTTACGGTGGCCGATGCGCTCGAGCCGGTTAGCTTTGAGGACGGGGAAACGATTGTGAGGCAGGGTGAACCGGGCAACGATTTCTACATCATTGTGGAAGGATGCGCAACCGTAATGCAGAAACGTGGAGACGTGAGTAAACAAAATGGGAAACGTGGAAACGTATTTACTAATGGCGACGCTTTTTTTGCTTTTGCAGAGCGAAGAGGCAGCAGAAGTAGGTCGCCTGGGCCCGTCGGACTACTTCGGCGAGATTGCGCTGCTGCTTGATCGACCCCGTGCCGCCACCGTGATCGCCCGCGGACCGCTCAAGTGCGTCAAGCTGGACCGGGCCCGGTTCGAGCGTGTGCTCGGCCTGTGCGCCGACATTCTGAAGCGTAACATTACCCAGTATAACAGCTTCGTGTCACTGTCCGTCTAAGGAGGGCGTTAGTGGGAGGCGGGCCAACTGCAACAGCAAACATTTGAGCCGATCGAGTAGTAGTAGCCGATCGCCACACCGAACAAGGGGAAGCTTAACGGAGCTGGTACTGGGCCCGGGGGCGTGTTGAGTGGCTGAGGTGATTCTATTAGTGATCTGCTTTTGTCTATTGTGCAGGCTCTTGCCGCCTATTACTTTCTCGGAGCGGAGTGTGCACACGTGCAGGGGCTGGAGAAGAAATAGAAAGCAAACAGGTAGACATTTATTTTCTTTTTTTCTTCTCTCTTTCGTGATCAATTCAATATTGTGAGCATTAGTTCGGGTTCTCCGCTGTTTTTTTTTCTTGTATTGGACAGTGAAAATTTGAACAAAGTTTCACACCGTTCTATCAACTCGGAAACCCCTAAATCTGCACGCGCCAGAACCGTTCAATGGTGTTGCACGTGCGTATATTTTACTTAAACGAATGGTCTGGGAAAGATAGCTGCGTCGTTTCATGGTACATATATGGCATGTTACGATAGAACAAACGCTGTATTACAAAATCGGTGTGGAACTGCAAGAACGAACGACCGAGGCCGACGAATGTGTGTGCGAAGGTTGTAGAAATATTAGTTAGAAACTCGGGTGCGCTTGCTGCGCGCGCGCTAGTGCATAGTATCGCGATAGTTTGTCTGCGTTTAATTTCATGCGTTAACAGCTGTCGTCTCTATAAATTAATGCAATGAATTAGTTAAGTATTTATAACCGACTATTTGTGTTAAGTTAGCAGCAAAAACAAAACAAACAAACAAAACAAAAACTTGAACTGGGGCAGCAGAAAAGTTAAGAAAGGAAGGAAGGAGGTAAGGTTCGCGGAAGTAGCAAAACAAAAAAAAAGTGCATCTTGTGTAGAGGAACAACTTTTATTGGAAAACTCAAAAAAAGATGAAGAAGAAGAAACACTATTGGAACTATTGGAAAACATGAGGCGCAAAGTGTGTGGCAAAAGTGTGCTGAAAATAATAGTAGAAAAAGGTCCAAAACAAAACAACTGTCCAAAGGAAGCAGCAAAGAAGGAGAAACAATTGGAACAACTACGATGGTAACGAGTTCTTTTTATCAACTTTTAATTGGTCGAAATTTGTAATTGAATGCGCAATTTTGTAAGCGGAAGTGAAGAGAAGCTGCGGGCCCGGGAGGTAGCGAAGATTGGAGCGACGTTAAGGAAGCTTGAAAGCAAACATTTGAACCCCCAGCCCCAAGAGGGGGAAGAGCAGCAGCACAATTAAACAGTATGAACCGCGTCCCCCCGACTCCGGCAGAACTTAACCGTGGAAGGTGTACACGGGAGGGCGCGGTTGCACTACAGGAACCAAGATGTAAAACACACACAGGTGGTACACTAACTTTCTCGACGTTTTTAGCTGTTTGGTGTCTCTTTGTATATGTTGATGTGCTAAATTGCACCCAGGCAAGGTTGGAGAGGTCGGCAAGGGTACGATCGTGTTGCGTCCCGCAAACTAATGCAACAATACATAGGCGACAGATAGAGTACGATCGTTTGTGAATTTAATTCTGAACGTCTTTTGTATGGATCAATCCTTTTTCTCTCATCGGGGTCGCATCGCGTTGAAGTGTGGCGTTTTAAGGAACAAACACTTCTTCTAGCAAAAGGCGACCTCTACTACTACTAATCTGGTAATTATCTTGGTGGATTTAACACGTACACTTGCTGTATCGTTGTAGATCGTTTACAAAGCGAAGTGTATCTAATTTCTTTTCCCAACACTGAAACAAACTTTCAATTTACGTCCCCCATCGTTGGAGTATTACAACACAACAACACAACTCGCTCCCTTTCCTTTCCTACGATGTGTAATGTTGCCTTGTGAGATGTTTCAATGTGTACAGTAATAGTGGACAGGTGGATGCAAAAAAACACGAATAAAAGTGGAAATAATTACAGAATTGGTGCTTTGCAATGAGAAAGACGGACGGGATTGGGAAGGCAAGTAAAGAAGTATGTTGTAATTAACTGCTTTCGGTCACATCATGATGATGATGCTCTAATTGAGTTTGAAAATGGCCCTGCCGTTAACTAACCGTGTATTATCGGCTTTCTCTGAATGGTTTTCTTCTTTTTGTACGCAAACCGGGTAGTCCCAGTTACATATAAATGCTGCTTTTTTCTTTCTTTCTAACTATTACATGTAAAGTAAAAGTCCCCTCACTAAGCGACTAACATGCACTGGTGTGTGCGCTCTGCTGCTACGGCATAGGGACGGATTAGAAATTCCACAAGGCTGGCCCTTTGTTTTGTCTATCGTCCCACATAGTAATACACTTACAACAGTTACGCAAGATAACACATTTTACCGGCATGTTTATTAAAAACCCCAAGAAAATGTGAGGTTTTATTGTAGTAAAGTCAACAAACAGTAGTCGACAGCAACCGTAGAAGATTTGCCCACGATTTGTCCCATCTTCTTACGCAAAACTCAAAATGCTAACATGAAATCAACGCTAGCGAAGCTTAGTGTAATGCAGGCTTGAGTGCGGATAGTGATCGATATAGTACGGATGAGTTATCGTTTTATCCGACCAATACCACAGTTCAAAATTCTTTCCAGTAGTTTGTTGTGAGGGCATCCACGTCCTTGTTGCACTAGCCTAGACTACTAGAACAGTACCGACAGAGGGAAAGCGAGAGCGAGAGAGAAGGAGAGAAAGTGAGCGTTTAGTAGCTCCGTAGACTGCTTAGTGTCCTGGGTGCCGAGAAATTAAATGGTAAATTAATTACTAGAACTTTCTCCAAATCCCATTCGAGCCAAATTTACTTGTAGAGTCAGCCTCTTATTAGATTTCTCCCTTTCCTCTTCTCTCGTTCGTTCGTCCCTAAAATTCCTTTTGGCGGAAGTTGTGTAGTGTGCACTAGGCAAATTTTCAAAACACCCGGTACTTTCATCCCCATAGCCCGGGAAATAATGCAAAGAAACGAACGCTCTTCTTCGATTAATAAAAAAAAATCAACTACACCGTGTCGCTGTCGCGGTATTTTGATCACTGTAGTGTGTATTTCCAGTATGTTACATTTGTCATTCGAGTTTCATGCAAAATGTGTAGTTCGGAGTTAGGAGTTTTGTTTTGTGAATCATTTTCATCAACATTTAGCAACAAAAAAAAGAAACGAGAAGGAGAGAGAGAGTGAACAGTTGGGGTAAATCAAAACGCTAAAGCGGAAGAGTGTATACGGTAGCAAGGAAAATGGTGTCTTGTTGGAAGTGTATTTTTAATCAAATTGGAAAGCACACACACTAACCTTTGAAGGCAACGCTGTGTTGCGTGGAGAAGAATGTGTAAAATCGCGAGATATCTACAGCATAAACACACCTCGATGTCACTCTACCCAAGCAAATGGAGGAGGAAAGAAGCATTAAACATTAACACACCTTTCTCTTGGGATAATACACAGCAAAAACAACGGGATTAGGCTGGAGGTGCGTGGTCTGTTGGTCATATGTTTAGATTTACGGGACACTAATACATGTTTGAGTGATACACACAGAGGCGCCGAAGGGACGAAAGGGAAGCAGCAAATAGGGCGCAACGGCGCAAAAGGGAACGGTGTAGAATGTGAATGTGAAACAGAAGTGGAAATAATAAAGAGTATTAAAACAAAAACCTGCGCGATTTTTTCCACTGTAGAATTTAAGTAATTAATACAACAATTGATTTTTTAAAACATTCATTACACTAACATTTATTCCAAAACACATCCTAACCTACGTGCTGTCGTAACGGTTTTGTTTTTAATTTTCAAAGTTTCATCTCCCAGGCAACCACTTCCCCTGCTCCAAGGAACACTTGATCACCCGCCGCATCCCGGTAGTCCGCGAAGCTAAGCCGTCCGGTTTCACGCAGCCCGATACGGCCCATAAGCCGACCCGAACCGGGGCCAGTTGTTTCTACCGTCACGGCAGCAAACGCTGGCCACCGGGCACGAACCAACGCGATCTGTTCCTCCATCAAACGCCGTCCGATCGAGTGGGCCCGGTGAGCAGGATGGACGGCTAGTGCGTGCACGTGGTACGCTGAACTCGAACGCGCAAACCCGTACGCCCGAACATCGAGCATCTCCAGAAACGCTACAATATCGGCTAACTTTCGGGTGGTAATCGGCACCGAGATTTCGTGCGCTGAAGGACCACCAATGGAAACACCAACCAGTTCACCTTTCGCCGCGGTACGGGCTAGAATGGTGGTGCCTTGCGCCAGGAAGGACAGTGCGTTCTCCATGTCGTCCTCCGTAACGAACGGACCATCTCGGTGGGCGAGTGTCAGTGGTTCCTCCGGGTAGAAGTAGGTTGCTAAAGCTTGGCGAACCTCTGCCTTGTCCGCTTCAGTTGCTGGAGCGTACTCGTAATCCAAAGCACCTTGCTCCATGCTGATGTGTAGACGGACTGAACTGGCAACTGGGCTCGATTATGAGGTAAGCGATAGCTTACGTTTTGCCTGATCGTTTAAGATCTGTTTTGAGAAATTCACACGGGAATGTTGTACCGTGGGATCTGAGCGCGATTATTAGCATCACAATTACATTCTCGCAAGGTGGGTTGTGGAGGAGATATGTATCTCGTGATGTAATCGAGTTTCGATAACAGATGTCGATGTTTGCTAAAGCTGGCCAGCATCTGAGGGCAATCGGTTATGCTTACGCAGTTTCGTTGATGAAATTTAACTAATCCATTACTTGGACAGTCTCAGTTGTGGGAAATTTCTATTTCAAGTCACCTGCCTCAGCATTTCGAGACTCGGCTCCGTTACAAAGCTGACGTAGTAACCATTGGGGTGTTTCCCAAGCTTATTTGGTGTTTTGCCGTACAGCAGAGCAGGTTGTTCGTAGCTCAGGTGCTCCTTGAAGTCATCGCTGAATTCGACCATTGAAATTTGGATGGCATCGCTTTGCATGCGTTAGTATCATCGTCACGTATCCGTCCAGCTGAACATTTCAACCGTTGATGACGAGTGATACTGCATGCGGCACAAGGTACAGTAACTGGCTCTTGAATGCTCTAGCTTGGCGATAGTGATGGATAAATTCACCTAAAATCCAGAATGGTTTCCGACTAACTACGCCTAAATAGGAAGCAGTTCCGTAAGGTAGGTGCAAAACACCAAACTCGTAGCCTGTAGGCGGAACCGTCGGAATCGTCGGAGCCGTTCGGAGCCGTCCGGAGAAGTGATGGGTAAAGTTGGCGAAAATTCCAAAGTCGACTCGGATCCGACTCCGATAATTTCGGAATCGACTCCGGAAGGTAGGTTCACGCAGCATTATTCGTCCGGAATCGTCTGGAATCGTCCGGAGCCGTTCGGCATCGCCCGGAGTCGTTCGGAATCGGATTCGTCCGGAGTCGTCCGGAGTCGTCCGGAGTTGGCCGGAACCGTTGGGAGTCATTCTGAGTCGTTCGGAGTCGTTCGGAGTCGTCCGGTATCGTTTGGAATCGGCCGAAGTCAGCCTTCGAAACAAAGGCCTGTTTACGAAGTGCACGCGCAAAGTGAAAGACAAAAAAACAACAACATGAAATGCCTGATTACAAGTACATTACATCGCACGGCTCCTGTTGACTGCAAACGTCTCCGAACAACTCGGGATGCCTTCAGACGACTCCAGACGACTCCAACGAATCCGAACGACTCTGACCACTCCGGACGATTCCAGACGACTCCATACCACTTCGGACGACTCGGACTCCGATCGACTCCGGACGACTCCGAACGACTCCGACTCCGGGCGACTCCGGACGACTCCGGACGACTCCGGACGACTCCGACGACTCCAAACGGCTCTGGACAACTCCGGACGACTTCGAACAAGTGGTTAAAATTTTGTCGGAGTCGAAACTTGACTAACAATATCGAGAGTCGGATCGGCTCGGAACAATAACCAGAGTCGTGGGTGTGCTCCAAAGAGCACATCACTAGCCCAGAGTCAGCATTATCGGAGCCGTCGGAGTCGTCAGGAGCCACCCGGAGTTGCCCAGAGTCGTTCGGAGTCTTCGGAGACGTCCGGAGTCGCCCGGAGTCGCCCGGAGTCGCCCGGAGTCGCCCGGAGTCGCTCGGAGTCGCTCGGAGTCGCCCGAAGTCGCCCGAAGTAGCCCGGAGTCGCCCGGAGTCGCCAGGAGTTGCCCGGAGTAGCCCGGAGTCGGTGTCGTTTGGAGTCGTCCGGAGGCATGCCGAGTCGTCCGGAGTCGTCCGGAGTCCGGAATCCGCATGCCGCGTCGTCCGGAGTCATCCGGAATCGTTCGGAGTCCGAGTCGTCCGGAGTTATACGGAGTCTGCCGTTTGTTTAATATAGCCGGAATCGGAGGCGGAGTAACAATTTCGAAAGCGATTTGGAGCCGTGGGTCCATGACATCAGTCCATGATCGAACATCTCGTTGATTCATGTGTTCCTTTGAATTAGAAACTGTAGAACTGTTTCAAGGGAAGATGTAAGTGTGTTTACCATCATTCGATCGCTAACGATTTCCGACAACATACTGAGTTATTGTGCGCTAGTTTGACTAACTTCTATGACCGGAACGGGTCTGGTGTAACGTTTGAATGGTCCATGGTTGAATTAAATTATATCCCTTAAGACTCTGAGGGCTGTACTTTACATTTACATCGTTTGGATCCCATGAGTAATAACAGGCGAGGAATATACTGAGTAGAAAGGGCTAGTAAATTTCGGAAGCGAAAACTACAACTTTCTGACAGACCGGATGTCTCATGTCTACGATACAAAGTATACGGGTAAACTACGTCATTTGTAAACTGAACTATTTATTCGTGTTATTATGAACTTCACATTGATATAGGTAGAACGCCTCTGGTCTAATCCCTTCGTAACGAACCATATGGGCAACATAACTCCTACTTACTTGAACGTGACCTACTCCGACAACTCCTAGATTGGGAACTGCGTTTCCTCGGACAGTGCCGCCGGCAAAGAGACCACCGCAGCCGGTATCGTAATGCCGCCCGTATCGTGCACCACCGAATCAACGCTCTCGAGCGGCAGAAAGCAATCGGACGAAATTTCAGGCGCATTTTCCGGATGACGTCCTAAGCCACCCGACACACCCAACCCATGCAGACCATGCGGCGTACGATGATTTCCACCCCGCTCGTTGCCCGGTTCCGGCTGCGAGTCCTCGTCGTGCGTCTTGATCAAACCCGCCTTATGGTTCGCTTGGTGCCGTTTCAAGTTCTGCGCATTGATCGATGCGTAATCGCACAGCGTACACTTCATGCGTTGGTACTCCTGCGGGTGCTGCGTCTGGATGTGGCCGCGCAGTGCATTCGGCTGCACCAGCCGCAGCCCGCACGTTTTGCACTGGTACGCCTTGTTGTTCTGGTGACGCCGTTCGTGGTAGCTGAGCGCGCTTGGATCCGCTGTCCGGAATGGGCAGCTTTTGCAGGTCAGCGGCTTCAGCCCCGAATGCTGCCGGATGTGAATCTGTTCGGTAAGGGGGAATGGAAGAAATATAGCTCTAATGAATTGTATGTGCCACCCTTCGCGGGCCCGTACTCACATTAAGCGTTGCCTTCCGGGCGCACTTGTACCCGCACACGTTGCACACGAACGGTTTGATCTGCAGGTGCACCGTCTTGATGTGCTTGGACAGTATCTTGGAGTTGGAGAACATGTGCTTGCAGATGTCGCAGCGCCGCTCCGCGTACCAGCGTGGTTTCTCCACCGCATCCTGCAGCAGCTCGTCCTCGTCGCCGTACGGTTCCTTCGCCCGGTGCAGCGCCTCGTGTACCGAGCGTTGCGAGGTGTTGACAAACTTCTTGCCACACACCCGGCACGCCACATCGTGCGCATCGTTCAGCCGGTGCGTTTGCAGATGCTTAAACACGTGCACGGTGTAAACGAAGCGCTTCTCGCACACCGGACACCGCAGCATGCCGAGATCGATCTGATGCTCGCGCCAAAGGTGCATGAGGCAGGGTTTCCACGCATCGAACTTGCCATCGCACTGGCTACACTTGAAGCTGAAGCGTTTCCGCGGCACGGTCGCTTTCTTGTCGCTCCCGTCGGCCGCTGGCTCCGGCGTGGAATCATTTTCCGCATGGCAGCGCAAATGCTGGTCACGCACTTCAAACGACGCGAACTTGTACTGACATCCTTTGCGCGAGCACTTGTGGGGCTTTTCGTACTGGAACTTTTCGGTCAGCGATTTCAGCGTGACCGTCTTTAGGAAATCATCTTTCTCTTCCTCTTCATCGCTTGGGGGACTTTGTTCTAGTTGCAGTTTTCTTTTCCTGGTCCTCGTTAGCGGTTCCTCTGGGGATTGGGAGTTGTTTTTAGCTCGCTGTTCATCGTCACAGGACGGACCGTGTGCGGGTTGCTGCTTCATTGCAGGGCCAGGGCTAGATTTTTCATTGGAATCTTGCGACGCCTCATCAATTTCCGATTCTGGGTACGTTATTCGCTTCTGGCTCACGTAGCCATGCTCCACCATCATGTGCTGCTTAATTTCCTGTACCGTATCGTACCGCACCAGCCCACAATCTCCACAGCCATACTTTTTCTTCGCATGTCTGCTTTGTTCCGCTTCTTTCTTTTTCGATGCTTTCTGGGTAGTGCAGCTAGCGGTAGGTGAAGTACTTAATTCATTTTGCTGGCTATTATTGTTTTGTGCATTTGGATAGCATCTACCCGTAACGACATCATGATCGGAGTTCTGAAACGAACGTAAACAATTGCTCTCCTATGACTGCAATTGGGGCAACTGGAAACTTGCACAGTCATACTTACCGTAGAGGGAATGTTAGTGCCGATTTTATTGCTGAACTCTAGCCGTGGCTTTACGAACATTTCGATTATTACCACGGATTGTGATTTTATTGATCAGAAGTTGTGCATTTTGTTTATACCAAACAAGAAAACAACCGGTATTTGTCGTTTGACAGCTAGCAGTGATTAGCAGTGTTGCCAGTTTTCTTGTGCGCGAATGTGGCATTCTTTTACGATTTGTTTTCATATTCAAACGAAGCTCGTATGGCACTTTTCCTAGTATAAAGTAGAAAATAAACTTATCAAACTTTAGAAGAAATCATTCTTACCCTCTCAACCATACCGTGAAGCCATTTTTGCAAATCATTTCGTTGGGCTTCTTTCGATTGCTCACGAGCTGTCAAAATGGGTCCCAGCAAAAAACGGGCTCATTTGGCGCACACGTGCACATTTGACACTGTTGACGTTCGCTTCTGCTCCTTGCCTCCGCTGAAGCACATAATCGCGTTTTGCCGACACAGTATCTCGCTTGTGCAGCGAAAAAAGCCATCCCCGTGCTCGGTAATTTTACAGGTGCGGTGTGATAAAACACGCTCAATTTCCAACACCTGCCCTCCTCCGATCGATCAACGGGCACGCGATTTGCGTGCTTGGCGTAGTACGAAGCAGCTAATACGCCAACCCCAATCCCCAAAACAACGCCGGAACGAAGGTCCGTCACCGTGCGAGAGCGGATAGCACATTTGGTCATGTTCCTGCCGAGGTGCTGAGACGGCAAACGGTATTTACGTGCATCACTAGCGTGCAACCACTATCTCTTTCTGCTGGCCATTCTATCGAAGGTTGCGTGTGTGTGTGTGCCGGAGCGTCCCTTAGGTTAGGCAAACGTTGAGGAATCGCGTTACGTCGGGTTAATCTGCGAGGCAAACCCATCCAGGTCCAGGCGGTCCAGCTGTAAACAATGGCCTCTCCGCTAGAGTACTTCGTCAGTTTCGTCCGTTCACAGAGCAGTGCAGGTATGGCTGGTTTACGGGCACGGGGGACATTATGTAAACAAGAACGATCATTCAAAACCCCGGTTTGTTTTCCTTTTGCATTTTCAGGCAACTTCCGCGAGCTGGTCGTGTACTTGATCGACTCGGTCGAGCTGGTGACAAAGAATGGCAACATTCTCGACAATGTGATGGAAACGTTAGACATTCAGCAGCACTCGTTGGGCTATCTGTTTGTGCTGTCGGCGAAGTTTAACGATTCAAGTGTAAGCGTTTTTTTGCCAGGGTTGGAGGTTGCTAGTCATGAAAGGGGCTAACTTCAATGCTTACTCCTTTTTTCCGCAGAATGTTGACGACACAGAAAACGTGTTACGCAGTGTGCGCGAATTCATCACCTCCTGCGATGCCGAACAAGTGCGATACGCACCGCAAGTTTGTAAGTGGTCCCAAAGCACAAGAGTAACAGGCGCACAATGGTTCGCGTATTAATGTTTCGCTTTCTTTCACCCCTTCTTTTTTACAGACTACGAGCTCTGCCACCATATGACGACGGCGCTGGTGAAAAACAAACAACACATCATCCAGGGCATCCACGTGCTGGTGCTGGCGCTGGAGAAGATACGCCTGTTCAACGCCCAGCTAACGCCGATCCATGCCGACCTCTGTCAGCTGTGCCTGTGCGCGAAGGTGTTCAATCCGGCGATACGCCTGCTGGACTGCGACATTGCCGCGATCGCAACCACCGACGACAACTACGCGGACACGAAGTACTTCCTGCTCTACTACTACTACGGCGGCATGATCTACAGCGCGGTCAAGAACTACGAGCGGGCGCTGTACTTCTTCGAGGTGGCCGTCTCGACGCCCGCCCTCGCGATGTCGCACATCATGCTGGAATCGTACAAGAAGTACATCCTGGTGTCGCTCATCCTGCACGGCAAGGTGCTGCCGATACCGAAGTACTCGTCGCAGGTCATTACCCGGTTTATGAAGCCGCTCAGCCACGCCTACCACGATCTGTCCAGCGCGTACAACACGTCGTCGGCGGACGAGGTGCGAAACGTGGTGAACAAGTACCGCGACACGTTCCAGCGCGACACAAACATGGGGCTGGTGAAGCAGGTCGTCGCCTCGCTGTACAAGAAGAACATCCAGCGGTTGACGAAAACGTTTCTGACGCTGTCGCTGGCGGATGTGGCCAGCCGGGTGCAGCTCAGCGGGCCGGCCGAGGCGGAGAAATACATTCTCAACATGGTGAGTGAGCGGTCGGATGTTGTTCGGGCGACCGAACGATGGGGACCGGAATGATGAAACCGATTCGTGTGCTTTCAGATCAAATCCGGTGAGATATTTGCCACGATCAATCAAAAGGATGGCATGGTCGTGTTCAAGGACGATCCGCAGGAGTACAACGACCAGGAGGTGTTCGAAATGGTGCAGCATCAAATATCCCTTGTGATGGGGCTGAACAAGCAGATTCTTAAGATGGACGAGGAGATAATGCTCAACCCGGTGGTACGTGTCGCACTGATGGGGGCCAATTGTTTTGCGCAGGAAAAGGGATCATTTTATTGATTTTTTTCTATTACAGTTTGTTAAAAAATCGTTTGGCAACCAGGAGGACGACGGAATCGGTTGCAATTCGAAGGCTTACAGCAGGTGGGTAACTGATGAAACTAATGTGTATTCAAATGGAAGCGTTCGAGACAAATAACCTCTTTTTTTCTTCCCAATTGTAGTGATCCAACGGAATAGATTGTTGAATTATGTAAAAACAAAACACACAAACACAGAGACACACTCATAGACACACACGAAAAAAAAAGCGCGATACAGTTAGTGGCACACAACGATAGGCAGAGTAAGAAGAAGAGCATGAACGCCAGACAAGAGACGCAGGAAACAGGAACAGGCACGAATCCCAACGAATCGAACTGATAAACTTAACAAAAACGCGACCGAAAGCGAAGCTGGAGTTGAAGTGGCAAAGGGCAAAGGTCAAAAGGAAAATTCAAAAAACAAAAAAACGAAATCTATGTTACACCGCGAAACGCTTCCGTTCAGGGTGTTGTGTTGCAGCAGGATTCATCTTTTTTCTTTCTTCTTAAGTTAATTCGTCGAAAATTCTTAGTTCGATTCTCAACTCCTTCTTCTCCCTTCCCCAAGGTGTGTTGTGAGGCGAAAAAAGTGCACCGAAAATGACCCGGATAATCCCGCACACGTAAGCTTGCCCCCACCACCCGTACAGCTTCTCTCTGTGTGTGTAGTGCTTTCCTTCCGGTTTTCTTGGGAGTTCACAGAGAGTGTGAAGAAGTTTTCGGCAAATGTTCGGCAAAGAGGAGAGGTGTTTGAAAGGTGGTGTGTGTAAATGCTCTCGACTGTAATAAAATGAAAACAAGCTGGAAGTGAAAACATGTGCGCAGAGGCGTTGAACACATGGGTGCGAAAAATGTCCGAATGTGCGAAAAAAAGGAATCCTAAATCGGTGAGTAAAGTAGAAAGAGTAGAACACTAATCCCGCTTCTAAACAGCATGCAACTTAGGTGACGTGCACTTAACATTCAGTACGTTTTTCTGCTAGAATTTTGGTTGAAATTCAATGATATGGTTGATTTGTTTTATTTCTTATGTTCTTTTTTGTTTTGTTTAATGTTGTTGTCTCGTTTTTTTGTTGTTTTTGCTTGTTTCCTAATGCTTTTTTCAGAGTTCATGTTCATTTTCAGTTTTTCACTTTTAAATTTCATTGAAATTGTTTTTTTGCTATTGTTTAGCGAAGAGTTAAATTTTCTTTCTTACAGTTTCCTTTAATTGTTTTTTTTTCTTCTCAGTTTCTTTCTTTTGTCTAAACATTTCTACAGTCCCCTCCCCGTTGTGAATACCTAGGATCACGTATTTTTTTTTCATTTAGCTTGATTTTCACGCGGCAATCTCTTTCTAATCTCATCTTAACCCTTACATATCTCACTTTCGATGCAGCGTCAATCGTGTTGTAAGTTTATCTCTTTTCCTTTTGGTTCATTATAAAGTTTTCTTAATCTGGTATCGCTTTACTCTTTTCTTTCCTGCCTCTCTCTCCCTCTCTATAATGTGACGCGCGGTTATTAGTCATTTCCTGCTAAACGTTAATCATATCATCAACGAGCGATTATCTTAAATTCCATGTGTCTTCATTTTTTACTATTTATTTTGCACCTTTTGTATGCAAAATGAGAAAGGGGAAAGAAAAAAGAAAAGAAAACCCAATTGCTAAAACCACGAAAGCACCTTCAATCGACAATTGGTTGGTTTTTGCTTACATCCTTCTCATTTTGATGCTTTTGCTTCTTCCTTCCTGCGCGCTCTGCTTGCGCAGAACGTTTCGTTAAACCTGTTTACCATTTTTCTTTCATTAATGTCTTCAGTTCTTTATCCGGGAGGTAGTGTAGCAATAATAAATGAAACGAAAAAACAGTGAAAAAGGAACATTCGTAGATTGATTTTTGACATGTCTCAGTTTAGTCTGTTTTGTGTGTTATGTGTCCAGCCCTGGCTTTTGGCCCATAGTACAGTGTCGCCACTCCTCTTTACTCCTCTTTACTACTTTACGTTCTCTTCTCGATCGAGTACAAATCTAGCGTTTCTTCATTGTGTTTTTGTTTGTTTGTTTGTCTGTTTTGCTCTATTTCACTTTAGTCTCGCTTTTCTCTATTCATCTTCTCAGTGGTTTAAACAATTTCTCCTTCTTTCCCTCTTTCTCTATCTTCGCCTCGCCCGTCCGCCCGTTTTTATTGTCATGAAGTCTTGGATTCGTCTTGCATTCCATTGTTTCCTCTCTTTTTGAGCTGAATTCAGAATAGTGAAGTGCAAAATTTCTGTTTTTATTTCTTTGTTTTTGTTTTGTTTCTGTAGCTTATTCCTTATCATTTTTTTGTTGCTTGTTTTATCTGTTTGCATATCTGTTTTAGCTCGGTTTGTGTTTTCTTTTTTATATGGAGGGTGGTGGTGCTCTTTTACTACATTAATCAAGCGCGCGCGATTGATTTTTGTTCTTTTACTAGTTTTGTAACTGGTTTATTTTTCTATTCTTTTTTTATAGAAAGAGAGAGAGAGAGAGCGAGAGAGAAAGAGAAAGAGGGAGTCTTTCGCTTGTTTTACTATTTTACAACAATTTGATAGTGTGAGAAATCTTGTACATCGTGAGCCTGATGCTCTTCTCCTGTTGTCTGTTTTTGTGAAGTGTGTGTTTGTTCTACATGTTTGGCAAATTTGCAAATGGGATTAAATCGGTTCTTTGCTTCTCTATGAATTGTTAATATCAAAGATGCAGTTTTCTATATATATTTTTTGGGTTTAGAAAAAGGAATCGAAACGTTCCACAAGGGCCTCATAAAGTGCTTGGAGCGGGGTTTCTTTCACTTTAAAAATGTTTCCGATGTTAGCTTTGCTTTTCACTCACTCAGTGATAGTGACGCATTGCGAGCAGTTTGGACGAAAACTCTTTAATCGTGGAGCAAAGAGAATGGGCAATTTTTTTCTAATATTTAATCGGTTCTCTTCTCTTTTCGTTCAACGTTTACTGCTAGGCTTTTCAAGGAAGGAAAACAAACACTGTTTCCGCTTCGTTCCTTTCCAACAAATTAACTACTAAACTCAGCAAAGGTAGTAAACAGCAGCGAAACAGCATTTCTTGCTTCAGTTTTAACAAGTGTACCTTTTCCTGTTTCTGTTTTTGCATTCTCTAACAGGTGTAAATGTGTGTGTTGTCGGGTTTCCTTTGTACGTTCGTCTCTGAACGGGGCTTTTACAACTTTCCTTTACATGCTACATTACGGGAAGGGGCAATAAAAACAAAACAAAAAACTACTCTTTTATCTATTTCATTTTCCTTCTTCTTTCTACCACAACTAGTTGGATTTAATTTTACTAACCTTAATGTTTCGTCCTTTTCACTGCTATTCTTTTCACGTACCTCATACGTGGTGTACTGTAGCGAGTTAACAAATGCTTAAGCGAATTGCAACAATCTAAACCAAAACAGTCAAAATGATAACGCTTAGTGTCGTGTTCAGTTGATTTGCTTTTGAGCTCCTCTCGTCCGTTTTTGTTTTTGGCAGTTTTGGTTGTGTGATTATAAATTTAACGTGTGTATAACGCTTTCACCATACATTGGGATGCAACATACGCTCGAGATATGACTCGTTGGGGAGACGCTCCAACGCGTTAGTGGACAGTGCTGACGGTTAGCTGCGCGCACAACCCCCACACGCGGCACGGCAAGTACAACGGAAACAACCGTAATCGAGTGGTAAATCGTAGTCGAACGCATTTTGGCAGTTTTTGAGAGAGTGTAAGAGAGAGAGAGTGTGTGAGGGAAAGTGGGGTTCGTCTCTTGTTCGTGCGTAACGCATGTTACATTGCGTAACGCTTCCACAATGATGTGATCTCCGTGACCGCACAGTTTTAAAGCAGATTGGCAGTACTTTTTTCAATTTTAAATCCGTGATTACAAAAAAGGGAGAATACATATAACATGAAAATTGACCGTTACTAAGTAGGTTTCTCGCTGGTGTACTAAAAAAGCAATACAAAAAAGATACACCAACTGTACGTACCGTTCGTGTGTAGCGTCTCTTAGTAATTCCATTAGTAATAAGGATTATTTTGATTGAAAAAACATAACATTTTCGTTACCAAAGTAAAAAAAGAATAAACGGTGTGCATTTATCACACCATTTCCGACATTATATCCGTCTCTTATCACTCACTCACTTGTATATGTACAGCATCCGTTACACACCTGTGGTATTCCCACTTCCTTCCTACGATGGCTTTTGTAAGCCAATTTTGTTTTTTTTTTGTTTAATAGCGATTAGTATTTGTTTTTTTGGTCCGTGGCTTAGTGTTTTTCGTTGTGAGACAGACACACACACGCACACACACTCACCAAACCTTTGTTACCATTAATCAAACTCTATTTTTCTCTTTCTATGGGGCGAGTGGTCGTCGAGAGTCCCCATTCCCCCTTTTCAACAGATCTATTAATTGAAAAACTGCTTTTTTATACTTCTGCTCTTACATAAATATTATTTTGAATGTTTTTGATCTTGAACGGGTTTTTGCATTAGCAAACTTTAAGTTTCTTCTAACACGCATCCAGTTTTTCCTTCACAGAACGGAGGAGAAGGAGAAGTGTTTTTTTTGTTTTCTCTTCTTCAGTTTTTTTTCTCTAATCTGCGACTGCGTTAATTAGTTACTATACTTTCTTTGTATTAATTTTGCTTTAAGTTTTAATATTTTAAAATTCCACTTCTACCGATACACAATACCACCCAGAGTTCAGTATTTTCATCCTTTTGCTTTAAATTGTTTGATTTAATCATTTGTTTAATATTCTCTCTATCTCTCCCCATTCCTTTCTATTTAATTCTTTTACAATTTCCTCTAACCTTCACTCTCGTTCTCCTCTTCCTTTTTTTTGTTGGAAGAAAAACACGGAAGTTACATTTTACCATTTCCAACCGCGCTGTGTAACATACAATTCAATTTCAATTCAATTAATAATGAACAACGGTCCACATCATAATAACCTTACGCCGAACGGGGATGCCCGCTGGCGGTCGTGTTTTTACACTTTCGTAACCAACTTTTTTTTTTGCTAGATAAACTCTACCCATCTTTCCTACATCTCTTCGCTAATAATACTATTTCCCAGCTCCCTTTCCTTTTTTTTTGCTTCTCCCGTGTGCCGAATCCTCCATAGAATTGAGGCATAAAAGACCACGTCTCTTGCTTTTCTTTGTTTTTTTTTTGATAGTTTCGCTCTTCGAAAAGCTCTGCAAACGCTGTGTGTTTGTGTGTTGTTGATGGTAATAATAGATATATCGCTCTTATTAACACAAATATGGCAATTTATCTGTGTTGTTTGGTAAACAATAAGAGAGAAAAAGCGATTAAAACTAAAACTAATCATCATTCGCTTGCTCTCGCTTCACTTTTGATTTCTACTTTCTGACCTTTCTGAAAGGGTCTCTTTTAGCTTAACATCATCGACGATCATCTAACAGCACAACGCTATTCTCTCGCATTTCCACGACCAATTCAATTATCAACTTAATAGTATTGTAATAATTGTACTGGTTTCACTAGAAGTAATACTAAAACGTAGTACAGTAGTAGTAGCTTTGAATCGGACCTCCCTGGCCAAGAGAGATCTCTTCTTCTTCTATTCCTCCCTATCTTTCTCACATTCTGATTTTGGCGCTCCCACTATTACCCTTTTTTATCTCATGCAGCGGAAGCTGCCCTTCTACAATCGTTCGCTAGAGTAAAACGTCGTAAAATTAGAATGGCTAACAAGGTACCGAGAAGGGGGTCCTTCGTGAGGGGTCCCCACGCACCCAGTTTGCCTTATTTGTTCCTAGTGTTTGAGTGTGAATGTGATTTAGATTTTTGCGCTAACATGTTCGCTACTACAATATCGCTAAAGTGTAAATGAAGTTTTTTTTTTATCAGGGGGAAGTTTGCCCTTCGCTTAGTAGACTCTCTTAACTGGCTGCTCTCTTAGTTTTCCTCCTAGAGGGCGCTTTACCGCTCCATCGCCCTCGCCGCAAGGAGAGTCGAGAGTAGAAAAGAAGTACACGAAACTTTGCCGCTATTATTGCTCAGTCCATCATGTTCCTGCTGCTGCTGCTGCTGCTGCTGCTGCTCACTGGTAGTGTCGTCGCCCGGTTGGCGCTCGTTTGGCATGCTGTTGCTGTCGTGCGTCGTTCGTCGCGTTGCGTGCTCGCTGGGAAGACAATTCTGTACGGTTTCGGCCTGGCGCTGGTCGATGACGCGGTCAGACCGTGGTGACGCGGTCAATCTCCACGTACCGTACAGAATTGTCGCTTTGTCAGCAAATCACCTCCTTGTCCTCGAACACGGCCGTATCCATCGAGCTGAGCGATTTGAGGCGCGTCTGCAGCACGCTCGTCCGCCGGCAGTTGCGTTTGATTTTTCTGAAAGTAGTAGCACATTAATTGAATGTTTTGATGAAACTTCTTGAAAATTTCATTATTATTGCAATACCTATATAGATAGCCGAACAATCCGCAGCAAAGCACCAGCAGCAGGACGCTCAGCCCTGCCAGCAGCTCGGCCGGCAGACGCAACAGTGCCGAACAGTGCGTAAACGCTTCGTCCTCACCGGACGGGCACTGCTCGATGCCGTCGCACCAGATGGAAGCGTTGACGCACGCGTTCAGATCCGGACAAAGATACGGACACTCCTCTTGCACTAGAGCTAAAAGAAACAACATTTGTTAACACTCGCCTTGAACCGCACCTTTGACGCGCCCCCTTCACGCTCACCATAACTTGCCGACGGACGTTTCGTTAGCTCGAGCCAGCTGAACGCATAGTGGCCACCCTCGTCCGGGTTGAGAAACTCGACCGAAACGACGCGCGATGCTTCCGCCCCGAAGAATGGGTGCTTACGGCCCCAGCCGGCACTGAACACCTCCACCACGTGCCGGTGTTTGGTCTCCTCGGGCAGTGGACAGGCCGTTACCGAGATGCCCTCACCGTTCGTAATGATGACGCGCGATTTTGTGTAGCAACGGATCGGCGTTACCGCACTGAAGCTGGCATTGTACGCGAGCGGTGTTGCTGGGTTAAACTTGCGCAGAAACAGCCCTTTGAGGCGGATGTAGAGGTACCGATCGTACGATGGCTCTATCAACCAGGGTCGATTGCGACACTCAATCTGGGAAAGATTTAAAAGAGCGTTACACTCAAACATTCGCTATTTCTAGACCTCAATACACTTACATCGCCCGACGAGAGTGTCACCACACCGGTGATGGCGTTCTTGCGCCGCACGTCCTTGCACATCATCGGACCCTTCACGAACTCGTACGACGCCTCGAAGCTGAGCGTGTCCGGATCGTCCTCGTTGGTCATGTTGGCGGTGGTGAAGTGGATCTCCACCTCCCGCCCGGTGGAGGTGAACACGATCGGCAGGTAGGAGTTGTTGGTCGAGTTGCAGATGCAGCCGCGCGGGAACAGGATCGACTCGTGCCAGGGACGCTCGAAGATCTCGACCCGTGCCGTACTGTCGCCGAAGCAGTACGAGCGGCCCGTGTCCGGATCGACGCGCGAATCGCACGTACGGTTGCCGGTCATTGCACGGTTGATTTCGATCCGCACCCGTTCACCGCGCTGTGCTTCGAAGCGATAGATACAGCTGAAAGTAGAAAAGGCGCTATTTTAGTGCCAAGATCTTCGTGCTATCAAATTCTGGTAAGGAGTAAGGCGTGTTAGTTAGTTGGTTTTGGTCGGGAAGGAAAAAGATAGCAGATTCCGGTCCGATGTTGGTTCTAAATCAATTCCACGATTGCTTTGGGTTTGGAACCAGTTCCAGAACCGGTATTGGTTCAGGGGCAGTTCCACAATCGATATAAGTCCAGTATCAATTCTAGGAATAGCTCTAGGACTAGTATCAGGATTGATATGGGTCCACGACTGGTATAAAGTCACGATCAGTTGCAAAAGCAGCATTGGCTCAGGATCAGTTCCAAGACCGGTATTGGTTAAGAACTAGTACCAGGACTGATATGCGTTCAAGACTAGTTTCAGGGCCGGTATGGGATCAGTATCAGTACTTGTACAGGTATGGGTACGGGATCAGATTTAGGACTATTATAGGTTCGGGTTCAGTTCTATTATCGGTTTGAGTTTTGGTTCGGTTCCCACACCAGTATAGGTTAAAAACCAGTTCCAGGACTGAAATGGATTCAAGATTAGTTCTTGGACAAGCATGGGACCAGTATCAGCTCCAGAATCCATATGGGTTCGGGATCTATTCCAGGAGTGGTATAGTTTCAGGAGCAGTTGGACCGATACTTGCTCAGAATTCGTTTCAAGACTGGTATTGTTTAAGAACCAGTGCCAGGATTTTTATCGGTTTAGGACTTACTATAGTACCTGTTTAGGATCGGGATAGGTTATACATTGGTACAGGATAGATATGGATTTTAGTATCTGGTATATGATCTAGTATCAATTCCAGTACCGGTATGGGTTTGGGCTTACTTCCAGAACCAGTATGGGTTTAGGATCAGATCCCAAATCGGTATTGGTTAAGGATCCAAGGCTGATACTGGTTCAAGGTCAGTTCCAAAACCGTTATGGGATCAGGATCGGTTCCAGAACCGGTTTGGGTTCAGTATCAATTCCAACTCCAATATGAATGTTTGGAATATGGTATCGATTGGCAACTAATTCCAGAAATGGCATGTATTCAGAATTAGTTCCAGGACTGATATCGTATTATAAACAGCTCTGGGACAATAGCTGGTTTGGGGTCAGTTCGTATCTTAGTATTGAGTCAGGATCGGTTCCAGGATCGGATTAGGTTCAGTATCAGTTCCAGTTCCGGTATGAGTTTGAGATATCTTCCAAATCCGATAAGGGGTAGGAATCGATTTATGGACTGGTATAAAGTCAGGATTAGTTCCAGGACCGATATTGGTCCGATATCAGTTATAGGTTCTGGACCAGGATCGGGATAAGGATTCAGGACGAATAGGATCAATTCCAGGACTGATACGGGTTCAAAAATATTCCCAAAACGGGTATAGGTTTAGGATCAAATTCACTTAAAATACTGTGTTCAGAATCAGTCTCTCCCGATGTGTGCCGTGGATTGCAGCGGTACATAGGAAATCAGTTTTCAAACCTCAGAATCAGTGGAAAGAATACTTACTGCAGGTGTTTGGCACCGCCCCGTCCAAACAGGAAGATGTTCCGCACACTCCGTACCGGGTGCGGTCCTTTCCGCTCCATCTGGCTGCTGGCAAAGCGCCGGTGGCACTCATTCTCCCCACCGATCGCCGTCCCGTCCTGCAGCAGATCGACAAACTCGTACCGCAGCGCAAACTGGAGCGGCCGCAGCACGGTCGAGTCGGACGTCTTCAGCTCGAGCGTCACAAAGTCACTGCTGGAGACGTAACTCTCCGACAGGGTGCAGGGCCGCGAGCTGCTCATATTGAGGATGCCGTGGTCGCACGACCGAGGCACCGAACCGCGACAGTACCGAGCGATGATGTTGGTCGTGTTGGCACCGAACCGTACGCTGCTCCGCTGCGTTCCATCCTTATCGGTGGTGAGACTGTGTAAGAGCGGCATTTTAGGAATTAAATTCTTCTGAACATGTGAAAACCATCGACCGAAACAACCTACCAGCTGACATCCTTACAGTTGGGCACCTCGCGCAGTGGCCCGTCCCAGATGCGCAGCATGCCGCTGCAGTCCTCCTTCGTCTGGTACTGGAGCATCTGCTCCTCGGTAGCGCCGAACTCGGGCGCCAGCTCGAACTTCAGCACCGAGATCCACACCTTGAAGCGGGTCGGCGAGGTGGACAGGGCGCCCGATCGGCGCGGTATGTTGATCGCATCGATTGCGCGTGCCTCCGTGCCCTGGCGATGGGTGGAAGGCGTTAAAGAGTTGATGGTAATGAGATTTCCTAATGTCTCACTTACTTGCAGATGGTACAGGCAGGTTGTGTTGGGCGCTAGCGAGTGTAGCGGATTCTGTAGCACCCCGTGACCGGTGCCTCGCAGCCAGAACTCGCAGATACGCTTGCTTTTCGCGTACGTCGGTGTCTGGATGTCGACGAAGCGTACCGACACCTGGAAAGGGAAAGAAGCGAAGGTAACATTGGGACATACAGAGAAACAAGGACTCTGGACACTTACCTCAAGCTGAAAGCCGTGCAGCGAGTGGCCGCTGGTTTGCGGCGTGTTGAACGTACCGTACGGCGAGGTGGTAAACTCGACCAGCAGCTCCGGACCGCTCGAGATGGCCTGCGGGATTGCCTGGCCGCCGCCGCATATCTTCAGTATGATCGGATCGCGCGTCGTATACCCATCGTACACGGTAATGTAGTCCTGTGTGTGAAGAGTGTGTAATGTACCGAAACAGGCCAAGCAAGCCCCGCGTTAGAAATTTTGCTGGCTGAATTTCGACGACGAACTCACGGCGCGCCAATCTCTACTCTAAACTAGTTTGACAGGAGTCGCGCTTACGAACGTGATAGAAAAGTAGTGAGAGAGAGCGAGAGAGCGAGAGCGAGCAAGAGATGGCATAACTTACGAGAGTGAATGAGAGTGATAAAAAAGGAGAGAGAGAGAGAGCTAAACGCTATCGTTCTAAGTGCTTTAGTAAAAAAGGTGGACTGACGGAAACACTACCAACCGCAATATCGAAAACATCTAATGAGCGTAGATAAGAAGACTAGCTCTTCGTGACTCTAGTGGAGAAGGAAGGCACTGGGGACTGGCTAGCAATTAACCTAAAAATCAAACACATTGCATTAGGGTAGGGTGGAGAGGGATTTGATTGAGTGCAGGAACGCTATTACACTATTTTCTACAGAACCAAGTAGGCACGGGTGGTAGCAGAAGTCACTGGAACGAATGTAATTTTGGATCCTAGTAGGCATTCTTTATCTCCAATACTTCAGTTGGCCAATTCCAATGTGCTTTTTTATTCGTTTCAATTCCAACTTTCCTCCATTACCGCATTGAGTGAACTGAACCACAATTCTATTGATCTTTGAAGACATCTTCAAACTCCAGTACTCTTCACGAAGCTTAAACACTACAGAGCATAGAACAGAAAAGGTGTGAAAAGGAGCCTAGCCACAGCTAAGCACATTACAGAGAGACAGATATTGTAAAGGAGGACAATTGTGGTAAGTAACTATCATGCATCCTGTCAACGTTACAATTCGATTGTGTTTCGGCTCATTGGAATGTATTTCCGACGGAAGACAGCCGGCTGAAGATACAACTCCCCGTTTCTCCGTAGTGTACGCACAAACCTTTGCCCCTTTCGGTTGTCTGTCGTTTCGATTATTTACGCTTAAGGGGGATTCGTCGTTTCCGTACCGTGTGACATGTGGTTGCCATGTGTGTTCGGTTAATTAACAGACACAGAGAGCAATAGAATACAATACAATTAATTGGCGAGTAAGAAGGGTCGATAGATCCGGGACCAAGAGCATGGTAATAGAGGTAGGGTTCAGGAGCTTCGTTTGTGGCGTTTAAACTTTGTGTGCCTCCTGTTCGATTATCGGACACTGGCAACAGTGCTTTAGGTTGTTCAAAGATCAAAGCACCTTTGCCAACTGGTTGAAGAGTTGGACACACATACACTCCCCATTTGCCTGTAGCAAGTTGTTGAGTGCCTGGTGCTTGGAGTATTTGCTCTCCACATTGCTCACCGTACACGCAGCATCGTGCCAATGTTTGTGGTGTACTGTGAACGCTGCTGGTGCTATTGATTGCTTGATGCATCCATATAAATCTATTCCTGGAAATGATAAAGCGTCCCTTCACCCGTCGTGAAACACGTTCGCCATCCGTCATCTGTGGCTCCGGGTCGAGCGATGATAGCTGAAGGCCGTAGGCTGAAGCATGAATTTATTGCCATTATTTACGATCCCTCGAGTGTGTGTGTGTGGCCCGCGAGAAAATGTCCCGCAATGTCCCAAAAGGGCCCCGACCACCAGCGACAGTTGGGAAGAGCACACTCTGGGGAGTTGGTGTGGATTGACGCCGAAGGAATCTATCGTCAAAAGTTATATTGATGCCCGAGATAACGCTGTGTTGTGATGCGAATGTGTCCTCGCGAATTCACTCACTCTGGCCTGGCTGACAGGATATAATGAAAAGCCGATAATAACTAATAAAAACTGCTCTTTCTGGAAGGCTCTGGAGTGCACCGAGAGCGTGCCCTGAATTTCGACGCCTTTGGACATTGGTGAAGCTTGGCATGGAGAGGGTGGGATGGATTTTTTTATCGATCGATTCCATTCATCCCCTGGGGAGGATGGTGGTGCTGATTTTTACAATGTTCGGTTTTATTGTGTCTTGCAGCCACAACCCAACTCTCCAAGATTTGCAGCGAAGCACAAGTTGCAAAGGGAAGTAGGGAACATGCAACACAGCCATCCAAACAGCTCACTTGGTGCGATGACAGACAGTGTCATTTCCACTTTATTGTCGCGGTCATAACCTGACAGCCTGAAGAGCTCTCTCTCTCTTTCTGCTCCCTGACAACACCAAAGCACAAAAGCAGAGTTGGTCAATAGAATCACACTTTACTGTTGCGTTCCCCTGCACAACGACGCTACAAAGAATCAGCCCAGCACCACCAGCGCCTTCTCTCCTTTTTGCTGCCTGTGAAGTGATATCAAAATCCCCCATTTTTAGGTGGCGATTTAACCTCAACCCCATCCCCTATCTCTGCTCGTAAAAACTCTTTAGCACTGGCAGACGTGGAAGGATTGCTTTTTAAAAGCAGCTCACCACATTCACTGGAAATCGGTTTTCAATGCGATCGTAAAACAGAGAAATCTGAAAGCGGGGAAGAGTCTTCTGGTTAAGGTTGCGGTGGCGGGATGCTTCTGTGTTGACGCGCTTTACAATTCGCGCTTTTTACAATGATGTGGTACAATTAAGCTCATCATTATTTGAGGTCCAAAGAGGTTTACAAACTGTCTTTTCCGAAAAGTCCCCTCATTTGATTCGCCAGCAAGAATGGAGTTCTGAGTAAAAGCGATACCTGTAATGAAGCTCTCGTCGCATTAGCTTCCTAGAGACACAGGCGTGGCGAATCCTGCCTCGGTGGGGGGGTAATATGCAAAGTTTGGTTGGTGGATTAATGTTGTGGAGCGACGAGCGACATCTTTGAAGCGGCTTTAATGAACCGCGTCCGCGCGAGCTGTCAAACCATAACATAGTAGGCTCTGCCTGTTTGACAAACCAGGGGCCTCTTTCGTGTTCCGTTCCTCTTTGGCTATATTTCCATTCTAACACTAGCTTAGACAGAGACAGAGCGCGAAATGTCTCTCTTGTCTGTGTGTGGGGGGAATGCAACGCTCTTAGGAGTAGGTTGAAAAGTGCTTCCTTGCCCCGTCGGTGTTGTTGTTCTCGGGTGGAGGACGAAACAGCAGCAGCAGCAGCAGCATCAGTGAATTTACAATTTTAATGAGCGTTATGTCACACGCGCCCGCTTCTAGCCGCTAGATGTGTTGTCACCGTTGGGGGAGTCCGTCGTGGTTGGGAAAAGTGGTTGAAGCAGAGTGTTTTTTCTTCTTCTATGCTTTGCGCTCCTACGACACTTCACAGCACTACAATGTTGCGAGCAAATAACTACACGCAAGTGTTGCATGTACCCCCACACACTCGTTGGCTCGTCGTCGGGCGGAAGGGCACAGTAGTGCGCGGAAAATCTTGTTTCACGTTTCATTAATTTACGCTTCATTTGATTGACATTGAAAGAGGGGTGATGGCTTGCACAGGCAAAAGAGGCGATGGTGGCAGCGTGTGGTTCTAGCAACTTCAAAGATTAGTTGGAATTGTGGGCAGAAGTCCTGCCGGAGATGGGTTAGAATGATTTGTTCTGAAATGTGTTTGTTGTTGGTGCGAATAATTGAATTTGAAGTTGGGTTCTTTTTGAAGATCCCAAAATAGACCTTTCCCTCTCTCTCTCTCTCCGTTTAAGATTGATTGTGGGAAGTCTCGCGGGAATACAAAACCCCTTTTTGTGCATTTTTGATTTCAGAATAGTCACCATACCTGATTAATATATTCCAATATTCAACTCATTCTGAAGAACTTCAATTCGCGACTAGTTCAGAGAAGATGGTTGTTGTCTAATGCTCCAAAACCAGATGTTGCCAACATTACATAGGGTTATAGACTGAAAGTATCTAGTAGTATCAGCGAAAATGTATAGATGCTGATACCAATATATTAACACTGTCATCCCAATTCCAATATCCAGTCGTTGAAACCTACCACGATCCAATGAGTCCGACGACGCCCCTCCTGTCAAAGCTATGGGTGGAGGGTGAATCAATTTGAAAAGCTGTCGACATAATTAAAATTAAATCTAGCTGCATCATCAATTTTGATGACTCCCTGCAGGGATTTAAGCCGATTGCAAAACTATTTCAATCTTCGTTGTCTAAAATAGGCCCCTACCCTTCCCATGCCCATGCCCCGCACCTTATCTGATTCTAGATTATTTGCTTCATTAAAATAAGGATCAAATTGGATTGGCGAAACGTGCGTTTTTGAGGTTGTGGTGGGGTGTGTGTGTGTGTGGGAAAGATTAACTGCTGCTCCAACTCCTACCACAATCTAAGTAGATGAACAGCGGACACAAAAAAGCACCAACAACAAAGCCCAGAAAAATAGACCCCAAAAAACTAGAAGGAACCCCTCTCTTGGGACGCCACCTCGCCACGGGAAGGGTGGGACACACACAGAGAGACAAACTTTGTTGGGCGACCTGCATAAATTATCCCGTATCATTCGAAAGTTCGAAAGCGAGGCCGGAGTGACAGCGGGACCCGGGGACTCCGGGGCCCGGCCAGTTCAAGCGGGCCTGCAAGTGTGATAGGGGTTTTGGTTTTCGCAACAAATAGTCCACCCGGCCCTCCCTTTCCTAACGTGTAACTTGGTCTAAGTACTGCTTAAAGTTTGACATCGGTTCGAGGCGTTCCCTTTTTTTTTTTTTGGTAGTCGTTTTTTGGGTTTGGAGTTTTTACACCAACCAAGCCAGCAGCTTCAATTGGAAAGCGTATAAAACTGAAATTAGCTCTTAAAACCTCCACCAACAGAGAGAGGGAGCGAGAGAGGGTGGGAAGTGCGTATTAGAGGGCAGCTCCTCTTGGGTTTCCGCGCCCAGGAGACAAGTGATATAGCAAATATGAAAGAATTTAATAAGAGCAAGAGAAAGTAAAGGAAAGAGAATACCCCCCGGTTCCAACGAAATTAAAGCCGAAGCTCAAACACAAACAGAAGAATTCACATCTGGTGATCCGCTTGTGCTTTTTTGGCGTTCCTTCCGATGCGTCTTCGGAGTTCCATGTTCTTCTTTCCCTCTTTTTTTGCTATTCCTGCTACCGGTGGAAATGTGCAGAAAAAAGAGAGAGGGAGAGAGAGGGAATGGCAAGCCAAACGAGAAGAGAAAAGATCAACAAGCTCCGACGGGGAATCGTGCGGAGTGGCTAACGAAAGGAATGAAAGCGAAATCGCTTCAATTTCCCTCGAGACAAAGTACCGCACAGATTCTTTTTTTTCGTATTTCGGTTGGGTGTGGGGTCGGCTGTCGGAAGCAGCGACAGGAGGTGAAAAATTCACATAATCAGAAAAGCAAACGCAACGAAGTGTTGCTGAAGTTGGGTGAAGAAAAAGGCAGACCAGTTAGATTTTGAGTTTTTTTGTTGTTTGGTTTTTGGGTTGAAGGTTTCGGGTTGTTGTCTTTTTCAGCGTTGGGATGGGACTTTCTTTACATTTACCCAGCCACACATAGGTTCGTTGGTGCATATATATGTATTTTTAGATCAGCGCACGCAAATGTTGTCACCAATGTTGAACAATTGCTCATCAACGCTGCCTCATTGGTGTGCCGAAGGAAAAAATCTATTCTGGGAAAACTGAGGAGCTACGCCACCGGCGCTCATTGTGCGTTTCAGTCGTTGTTCATTTTAATGGGGATAGAAAAGGTGTTTTCGAATCTAAACTATTTAATTTTAAATATGTTAAATATGGCTGTTGTGAAAAGAAAATATAGGGTTTCTCACAATTTATCGATTTGTTCCCGTAATTTTTTGGGCTCGTCTCATGATTTATTCGTCGTATCCGATAGATTCCCACGATTTATTGGTATGGTACAATTGGACATTAATACAAGTGAACTAAAAACATGGGGAAAACGTCCAAAAAATCGTGGTAACTTACCAAAAAAATATGGGAAGAAATCAAAAAATTTCGGGGAACAACCAAAAAATTTTGGGGGAAACTCTTGTAAGCCTTATGTTAAATGCTGCTGGTAGCAATTTAGGATTTTGGATTAGTTTCCTAAGCAGCCAAACAATGCTCTGATTAAATTTTAGAACCTTTAAACAATGTTTGCTTCATATACTTCCAAGTTAAGCCCTGTAGCTCTATCGAACAATTATTGAAAAACTTTAAACCCAATCGCTCCAGATTAACATCTCGTAAAGTTGGATCGTTTCCCATCAGCTCAACTTGCTCCGTTGAAATTGGTGCTCCATTTAGTAGAGGTACGGTATGTTGGTACAGAAATCAAATTACGTTCACTGGGACCCCTGAATCATTACGTTTTCCGAGCCGTTTCTTGAGATTTACGCGTGTATCATAGCATTCTTGCGATTCACGTACGCTGCGCTTGATCTGCTCTTCGCCTTATGTTAGCAAAACGTAGCACCAACAAAGCGCATTCGGCCGCCGATCACGAACTTCGAACGCCGCCTGATTACTTCGGCGAGTAACGCACCGTCTCCTCGTGCTTCTCACCTGCTAGGCGCGGGAAAATGAAAATGAATAATGTATGAAAATGTATCACCCCGTTGTTGCCAGCCAGTTTGCGTTCGTTGCTCTTACGGAAGTCTTGTATGCCTGTTTTCACCGAATCTCTTCAACGCACGCCGGTAACGCCGGTACCGGGTTGAAGATGGATAGGTTCGTACCAGACTTGCTTCTCCTGCAGATTTTCCCGTGGATCAACCGATTTGAGCTGATTAAATTAAATGAGCTGTTGTTCGTAACCGAGGGAGGAAAAAGGATGGGTACATAAAACAGAGCATTGAAGAGGTAGAGCAGCGTATGGAGCGCCTAAATCCCTTTCTGGAACGGTGGCAGCCAATTTACTGCGCGGAGGGCGGACGTCCGTGATTGAGAAGGATTCCGACAGGGGGCGCCTTACGTATGGTTCAAGGTGGGATCGTTCACGTAGTGATTAATGCCACGCTCTAGAGGGGATTGGGTTTTTTGTTACGCCGGTTTGGTTACTATTCCACACAGTCGGGGGCTGCGTTTAGACCGTTCTCAATTATTTCCTAATACAGTGTGCGGGTGTGTTGGGTTTAATTTTATGTTGCTAGCATTGGTCGTGGTGAGAGTGAGGGAACTGCTGTTGCATGTATACAGCCGGAGCAATAGTAGTATCCCGAAAACCACAACCATCCAGGAACTGTCGGTCGGTCCATAGTGTCTGAATGGATAGCATATTATAATCCAGGGAATGGATTTTCCCGGATTTTCCTGGAAGAAGGAAAAAACACTGTTTCGAAGAAGTGGACTTAAAAGTAGCTCCATCTAACCACAATTGAGAATAGTCCAATTCTAAGGATTATGGTCTCGCAACAGATTCCTATACGAAGCGCGGGGAGATGTAAGAGATGGGTCCAAATTCTTACGCTTCTAAAGGTTCAAGATGGTGCAATTAATTTGATTAAGAACGCCAATGGTACGCATTTTTCGGATGCTATTCTACGGATAGTGGAAAGCGGCTAGCAGAGAGGCTTATTTTGCTCTTCTTTTTCGATCGAAATAAATCTTTTTTTAATCGAGGCTATGGCCGAACATTATGGCCCATTTCGATCGATCCCTTTTGGGCTGCATGGATACCTACGGGAAGCTCCGTATCGGTCCTAAGCAACCAGGGTTCGGGTCAAGGTTACCGCAAAGTTACAGACCAATGGAACATAATCGATAGACGATGTAACATTTGAAGCAAAATTTGATGTTTTTGCAGTTTTTAACCTTTTATTGATCCTTGGAATTTGATTAAGATGATCAAGATATTATTACGGGCATATACAGGGATCAGTATCAGTCTGGGTTGAAGGTTTATGTTAAGAGTCAATTGGTTATGGTAACCTAAAAGGAAGTTATAACCTACGATTGTAACTTGGAAGTCATTATGTGTACGCAAATCAACAAATAGACATTTAGAGTGGTAAAGAAGAGCATTTTGAGGTGCATTTAACAAGTCAATGTGTCGAAAACAGTGACTAATTGGTTTTTAATACATAGGGTTTGCCACGAGAGGGAGTTACTAAGCTTTTAGTACGCTTACACTGCTAAAATACGACCCAAAAGTGAATCGCGACTTTCAAAATAGGATCTCAGTATTAGAGCAATGTGGAGCAAACACCCAACATACGATTACATCAAACGAAAGGGTCAAAGTGAAACTCTTTTTTATTGTTATTTAATTTTTCCATCTCCTGCATAATTTACGAATCTCTAAAGAATGTTTACATGAAGCACCACAGCCTGGCTACTCAAACATTCTTGAAGCCCGCCGGGAATGTTAATGAAATAATTTTCATTTGCGAAATGTGTGTGTGTGTGTGTGTTGCCCCTTGCACAAGACTGCAGGCACAACAACATTGCTGTGCTTTAATTCAATTTAATTCTTTGCCGGAACGAACGGAACGTTGAACCGCAACACACACACACAGGGTGGGGTGTGAGGTTTCATCTTTCTGCTGCATCGTACGCAAGTCTTTGGTGGATGGTTCACCCTGGCGCAGTGAAAAATGAGTTCCTCTTACCTTAGAAGCGTCTCCCCGTAGGATGCAGGAGATCCCTATCGGTGCAGGGTGGTGCGTATTAACATCGTGTGCTCGTGTAGCTGCACTGCAGCAACGGCAGCGGCGTTAGATAAGATAAGACCCGACACGTTCGCCCGTCACCATTATTCCCTTGTCCCAGTACACGGGAGGAGGGAGATGTGAGAGAAGGATACTTAGACAACTCACGGTATATTGTCTGCACGGCCGTTTACCTCTGTATTGAAGGTGGTGGCGAATAAGAAGAAGAATGAGGAAGAAGGAGGAATAAAAAACGAACGCAAAGATAAGAGAATTGCACGCACAGGAGGAGGAACAGGCAGTCACTCCGACAGTTTGGTGAAGAGCCAAAGATAGACGAGGCAAAAGAAAGAAAGCAGAATAACCCAAAGACGAGTGTTTCCTCTTCCTACCGGTGGGAGAGAGGGTCTATTGGGAAATTGAACATGACAGCTTACGCGAGGACGACAACGGCTCGGTCGCGACTCAAAGAGTCTCGCGGTGCGTCCGGTTTTCCCGCGAGAGGGAGCTGCTGCTAGAGCGTTCGTCAAAGAGGGTGTGGGAAGTGTTCCTTCCTCACAATCTGCTGTTGTTGCTGCAAGGTTTTTGTTAGCGCGGTGAGATTACAAACCACTCCGTCGACGTCGTCGTCGTCGTCGCCGCCGCCGCCGCCATTGCTTTACTGGCGGACGATTTAACGTTTTCGCTCACATCGTGAACCTGCGACGTGTTTTACCGCGCACTTTATTTATACCGTTCGCTTGTGCTGCCTGTGCCCGGAATATGCGATGTACAGATATGCGTTGAGTTGGGAATGCGGCTGGGAGTGGTGTGTGGTAGTGGTGGTATCAAAGCCATCAACTGCTTCAAAACGATGGTGCACTTGGCAAAAGGTTGATTTATGCGCGTTTGTCAAAACCAAAGCAAAAAATAGAAGGAAAGAAAGATGAAGCATCCAACATCATGCTTCAAACGGCGAACCATTTTTCTTGTTGCGGAGATAGAGATACACAAGCACCCGGAGCTTGGCCACCGCCGTCAAGGTAGAAGTGCACAGGAACGTATGATGAAATGTAAAATAAATTAGCCTTCATCAGCATTCCCGACGAATACGGTGCGGCGCACTCTGGTAAAAAAAGACGTACATGGTGATTTTTTAATTTTCATAACCATCTCCACAAACTGTCTGTCCCAAGAGCCGTGAGAGCCATAAGCGTTCGGGCACTGTACGCGTCTACCTGCGCTCGATCTATATGAGAAGACAAAGAACACCGGAGAGTTTGTGCTGTAAAACGGGAGCAATTATGAAAAATGGAACGTACTTCGACTGGATTTGATGGGTTTCGTGGTGTAGTACTTTACAGGTAGTGAAGAAAACAATTCCTTCTGTTGTTTTTGCACGTTATGGTAAATATTTGTGTAAGAAGAAAGCGCTGGTTATAGTTCAGACCGACCAACAATCTAATTAAACTATCTTCATTCATGTTTAATGGTATTGTACATTAGTTTAGACTATTGGAGATTTTTTGCTGTAAATCTTGGGAATGGATTTTTGGTGCCGTGACCAGGAGTTTATGTTTGAGCCTTTAAACTGCTCGATACAGCCAAACTCGCTATACATGGAAAAGCATGCTGCAATCTATGTTGTCTATTACAACTTCTGACTAGATTCTATTCGCATTCTCGAATTTTCTAAGGAAATACATCAAACATAAAGGGATTTATGAGTTTGGAATATCGGGATCAATCAATTATTTACGCCAATCGTGTTGTTGCTCACATCGAAATGGTTTTAATTTCCATTTAACTTGATTTTGCTCCCAACTCACAAACGAAAGCAACCACGGGGAAAATGTTGCAAATTGGATCGTGAAATGAAAGTGCATTTAAAAAGTAAGGAAAATAGTAACTTTTAGCAAAGGTTCTAACGATCAAAAAGTCATACACAGTAACGCCAACTAGTGATGTGAACGATACAAGCTAGGTTTTTGGTAAGCTTTTGCAACTAGTGGGACAGCGAAATATCTAACAAGCCCCCAGCACTGAACTGGTGTTCATAGTAAAAATTGAAGTTTTGAAGTGGAACAAGCCAGATAATGGAAGTGAAAATTCACCGATAGTGTGATGGTGAAGGAAAATTTAGTTCTCAGCAAATAGAGATTGCAAGGTGTAAAATCAGGGTGAGACAGCGTGACAGAATTGCAGTCTGCATTAAAGAGAAAAATGGGCAAGCCTTAAAATGCTTTTTTTTCCTTCAAGAAAACAAACAGAAAAAAGGTGGAATAAAAGATTAAGCAAAACAGAAAGCAGCTTCTAGGCAGGAAGAAAAAAAAAATAAACGGAGAAAACAAAAGCAACACAGCAAGTGAAGATAGAAAAGATAAAAAGGGTAGAACAATAAAAAAGCGTTTCGCAGTCTTCGAGAACTGTTTGTGAAGTACTGCGAAAACAGAAAAACACACACACACACAAACACACATTACCGTTGATTTCCACTTCGGATTCGTGCTGTCCTGTTTGGCGGTGTTGGGCATGTTGCGCAAAGCAGTGACGCAATTACCGCGTCAAAACCGCGGCGGGTTTTTTTTTTGTTTGTGGCGGCGTCACAGGTGTGTTGCATTATTTTGATTGCAAGTTACCAGTGGCGGTGGTGATGGTGGTGATGATGATGATGATTGTTTTAATTTTTGGCGTTGGGTTTCGAAAGAGAATGATAATATGTAAGTACAGAAAGTACACAAAGAGAAAAAAGAGAGAACGAGAAAGAGAGAAAGATAGGTAAAGAAAAAAAACAGAGCCAAAACGACGCAGACAATGTAAACGATCAAAACACGGATGTGGGACCGAACTAAACAACGCAAGGGAAAATGGTTAAAACGGTCTAAAGATGCAAATACATCGCACACACACAGCATCGCTACGGAGCGCTGGCAGTAGCAGCGGTAGCAGCAGCAACAGCGGCGTGAATGTTGTCGCAAAGTAGCTACATATGTGAGGCCGCTTTTGTGTTATACTATTTCTTGATTGTGAGGTTATGTACGCTTTTGTGGCGGATATTACGAGAGAGGGTTTGAGGGCTCTAAACCAAATGCACCAAATGGAATGCCAATTTGTAGGGTTGGAGACGAGCAGATTATTCATATAAAAACTATACCATTTAAACAATTGGAACGAAACATCGGTCTCGGAAACATATTATTACAAGAAGTATAATTACATACAATTTACACAGCGCTCAAGTTACAGAACCTGAATGGCGAGGTTGTGTAACAAAAAAGCTAACAAATTTATACACGAAAAATTTAACAAATTTACTGCCCGTTTGTTTCGCAAAATGGTTTTGATCTGTTAAGAATGTTTAAATTTAAGCATCTCATAGTAGAGAAGGGATCAAATTCATCTCTTATCTATACACTTGTAAACGAAACTCACTACTACACACACGCGCGCGCCTTTATACGTTTGAAACTCTAATGTAGAAACGCGATACGAAGTGTATGTGAAGAAACAATGAACATGTGAACCTTGAAAGTGTTTTGAGTGTAAATGTGAGAGTATATTGTAGTGCATTTGTATATTGTATTATGTTTGGCAGACGATTCCAATAGAAAAAGCTGCTTAAGCCTCTATTTTTCCTTTATTAAGCTATTTTGTAATGCTGTTTGCATACTTTAGGGCGAATTGAAGCGCCAGCACATGCAAAAGGTGTAATTACTTAGCTCATTGTTTTAAAACAATCACGCTTTGGAGCATTTTTTTAGCAACTTTTTCTACTGTAAGATGTGTTGACGAGGTGTTTATTGTGGTGTTCGGGGATGGAAATAATATTTTAGGATATTATTGAACAAAAGAAAAAAAAGAACAAAAAATGAAGCTTCAAAAACGGAACGCTTATTATCCTGTTTACTGTGGTGTTTCGCACAACTGTCATGCCCTTTTTTGTGCCCGCACTGTCTGTCGTTTGGTATTACAAATGTCAGGATAAGTAATAAAATACAGTGCCTTCGGATTCGGAGTGAAAAAAAATGGGAGCAAGTAAGAGTAAAAGCTAAGAAAAAGCTTTTTCCCCATCGCCCATTCTTGGGAGCATCGAAACGGTATATCAAACGCGTGGCGAACAGTACAATTGTTTCGTTCTGCAACACTAAAGTCGTAAGTTTAACGACCAGCAAGCAAAACTTTTGCTGCGCACTGGTGTCTTGTTTTTCTCTCCCTTTTCCGATTCGTTCCGATTTTTTAAAAGAAGTAGTAAAAAATCAGTTGACTTGACACTTGGGGTGGTTTAGGGAAGTGCGAGGATAATATTGACATTTTAAGAGGTCTGTGTTTAGGGCACTGTTTTTCACCCTCTGCAAAGGCAGCAGAAAGTTGGCAGAAGAAATAAATCCATCAAGGGTAACATTTCACGCTTACTCCGTGCCAAGCGGTAGCGTTGGTGGACAGTTTAAGGGAAAGGAAAACACTTTAAATGATGCTTCAAGGATCAAATTCGATTGAAAATCATCGAAGAGATTAAGGTTATGTTTCGATAAAGAGGTTAGCTAAACTTATTTGCCTTGACCAATTCATTTAGTTCATTTAATTTCTTCGGTATTTCCGGGTCCTTTGTGGAGTAGATAAAATGTATTATTCATTGATTTTTAGCTAAATATTTAAAGATAAGATGTATTCATTTATTTAAAATATGTTTAAACAAATGATTGTTTGTAATTGTATTGGATTTATCTCAAAGAAACTGCAAAGACTACCATCAAATACGTCTGTCTCTGACGATGAATCATGTATCTTTACCAGTCCTTTTGTTAGTGCGCCGAAGCTCATAAACAATGATATAAAAATGCACACAAAGAGAGTGATAAGCTCTTGGGGATGTGAAAAAGCTTCCAATCGTCTTGAGCATCGGAGGGTTCGATAATAATTTCAAACTTTACGTGCGCTGAACACGATGCTCCTCCTAACCAGGGACAGTGTAATGAGGAATTTAGCTTCGTTCGTATAACGTTGTTCTCACGGGAGGGAGTAACTTTTTCCCATTTAGAAACCAATATCCAGCGTGCCTGCTGGCCTTCCCCAAAAGCCACAACAAAGTGGTGTACGGTGCAGCAAGCAGCATGTTGTTTTATTGTCCTTTAGGACCTCCTGCTGGTGGGGACTCGTTTGATGGGAGTTTGATGCCATTCCGGCCACTAGCGGAAGCTGCTGCTCAGCTGCAGGTAATGGACAGCAGAAGGGTAGTATATGAGCTGTGGGGTCGTTACACGTCTCCACCTTCTGGGGCCGTTTCAAGCTGCATTCTGTACCGGAGCGCTTTAAATATTCATGGCATATATCATAATCTTTCAATCCGTTCATCCATTTAGGAGGGGCGGTGGTCCGGTTCTCCGGTAGCATAAAGAACGATGCACACACACACGGTGGCACAGGGTTGAGCTTTTCTCGTAAGGAAACCGGTGTGGTATGCAACATGCGGAATAATAAATTTATGTCACTACCAGTGCACATCTCGTGCGCCCGGTTCTTTTGTCCCGTTTCCTTACCACCACCACCACCAGGGGGAGATGGTGTGTGCATGGATAATGACGGTGCCGCTCCCTTTACAAATTCCACACGAGCGGATAAATATTGATATCTACATAAACACATACATCTACCATGGGCAGTGTGTAGACTTTTACGTTGTGCCTTCGTTCTTGCCCCGTTATTGCCTCTAAACTTCGGTTTTGTTTTTTTTGTGCACGGCTGCAGGGTTGACGGTGCAACTGGTTTAACGAGCTGGCAAATAAAACCCACCCGGTTTCGAAATCGGTCGAGAAATAATTTATCGCCCGTTGAAAAACCTACTTTCGTTCGCTTTTCCCCCTACAAAAGAAGGAAGGGGCGGGGTGGGGACCACATTTTACAAAACCCTTTTGGCCATACACGTTCTCAATATATATAGATGTAGGCAGGGTATTGGTATCGATTTAGCAGAAATGCTCTCCTGCGCCCGAAACTTTCTGGCCAACTTCGCACAGTGTGCCGTGTAGCAAACAAGGTCGGCCCGAGTTTTCCGGTCTGAATATTTTAGCAAAGCCGATTATAGGGCGTGAAACAGTTATGATACCATCGTGACCAGCATCCACCGTGCACCGACAACACCATCATCATCATCAGCAGCAACAGCAGTGTCGGCATCATCTAAGCAGAGCAACATGCAAATGCAAAGTTGCAGTTCCCTCCCCGGGCTTTCGCCCACTAGTCCGCTGGGCAAATTATTTGCAATCCGTTCCGTGCATGCGAGGAAGGAGGATGGAATACAGCAACAATTTGAAGGTCATTTGCAATTCGAATTTTCAGTGGGTCGAACCGCTTGCGTTGCGGGATGAGGACGAGTTGTGGGCCTGGGACGGAGAAGCATCTATTTCCGGGCATAATTTAGCACAATGTGACCGATGTGGAATTTTAGGCGAATGGAGATTCTTTAATTCTTTGTCATGAATGGAGAATGGAATGGAGAATGGAGAATGAATGGAGCGAATGGAGATTCTTTATTGTCATGATTTACCAACAAAATGGCAATTAATCTCACAGATGGCGTTAGTACGTCCTTGCTGACGCTTAACAAGCGCCTGAAGGTATGCAAAGGGTCGTTTGTGTCGGTTTTTGAACGATACTGGTCAGTTAAATTTTACAATAAGTAAAATTAGACTAATTTAAAAGAATTTAATTTTTCTGAATTGCGTTAAAAATCTTTTAAATTAAAGATAAATTTATTTCTCCCTAACAATATTATAAAACAAGGCATATTTTACTCTTTATAGTATTTCTATGTTTTTAGGCTCGATATCAATAATAGCGATAAAAGTATGTTGATACCAATAAGAAAAACAAGGCAATTGGAATCGTACCGTTCCTGGCTAAAACGGTTCCGGGTCAACGGCTTGCTTTTTGATGCTCACCGTTCAAGGGTCTACTTATAAAACATGCAAATCCCTCAATCATTGGGACCATCGTGGCAACGAATGCACGTTGCCTGCCCGTTTGATTTTCGCTTCAAAATGATTGCAAAAGTCTGCTAAAAATGAAGTAGTCAGTCCGCGCCAGGTGGAGCGTAAATCCACCCGTATCCCTCCCTCCATGATTTAGCACAAGAACGTCTTGTGTGACCGACGGTGTTTCGCATGTTTTCGTCATTGGCCCCGATTTTACCCCCTGCTTCTGTTTACCCACTAACGGCCAATGTCCGATCTGACCCACATTAACCGACCGTGTGTCGATACTCGCACCTCCCCTTTATGATTCCATCTTCACAAAGAAATGTGCATGCGAGCCGGCGAACAGTTTTGCGGCGCCATTCGTTCCAGCGCTTGGGCAGTTGTTTATCCAGCTCCCTTTGCACCTGCACACTCTTTTATGCTTTATCGGTAGTGCGGAGCCAGCATAGAAAGTCATCCAGTGGAATGAGAATGGGTAAGGGACCGCCCGGCTTAGGTTTCGCGAGCACTCGCGGCCACAGCAGCAGCAATGCGCTAAACACTGCGTAAAAATGCAGCGGGCCGCTCTCGGGAGGCTGAACGGAGGCCGTCGATCAGCCAATTGTCGAGCCTGCTGTATCATTGATGTATTGCTGGTAGAGCCACACGGTGTGGGAAGGCGGGAAATAGAGCCGCTGACAGACGTTTTTCAGCGTGTGCACAATTGCGCTGCGGACGTGTTTTCGCATGTCAAGCTGGCAGGCGCGCTGCGATCGATCGGAATGGTGCGTTTTGATTGGGAAAAAGGTACACAATAAGAGAGAGAGTGCATGAGACTGTCAGTTTTTTGGGGGATGAGACGCATCATGAGAAGTTCTGAAGCTAATTCATTAGAAGTTCGATTTAAGGTATGGATCGTATGACTTTAAACGAATGTCCTAATTTAAAATGATAAAAGTAAGAGAGTTGTATAGACACTTTTGTTATTGCAAATGATTGGAACAATGAATCGAAACTTAAATTTAAAAGCAATAAGAGAATGAAACATCGTTTTGGAAACCTTTGTGTACATTTAAGGCAACAAAAACACTAAAAATGAATGAAAATATCCCCCAAGAAGGAAAGGTGGAAATTTTAATCTCAAGCGCACTTGTTCGAATATTCTCCAAAACTTGTGGTAAATTGTTCGACAATGGCAAACCGCATGGCGCATGATAAAAGAAACATTCTTTTGTACGGTTCCCTCTTTTTCCACGCTTCGTTTGCTCATTTAACGTATCCCTTACCTTTGCACAGGGCACAGGAAAGGGCATGGGAAGCAGCACAGCTGTCCATTGGTTGGTGTTCGTAATTGCTGCAATTGAAATGCAATTATGTTTATTGCTTTGAGGCTTCCGATAATCAGGGTCTTTTTACCACTGTCCCACAGAGCGGGAAACGGTGAGAAAAGTAAAAATGGGAAAAACCATCACACCCCGTGCCGATGGTTGTGTGAGTTCAATTGGCGAGATAAGAGTGTGACTGGGAGGTGTGTGTCATTTTAAGTACTTCATTACCTTTGCTCGATTAATTTGGTTATTAGCGTGGCACCGGCTTTTAAATACTTGCGTTTCGAGTTGAACGCCTCAGTTCAATGAGTGTTCATTATGAAACGAAAGAGGAGAGAAATTCATTCCATTTCAATCACCCTTTAAATGTACATATGAAGTTCGCGTGCCAAGCAGGGCAGGGGTTGTATAGCACGGCAACAAAAAGGCTTTCGATAAAAATAGACTTTATTTTTGGAAGAGCGGGTTAGCAAAAAACACAAAAAAGGCGTTCGAAAGATCAACAGCAATATCGTTTCGTGGAGCGTGTGTTTCTCATTTCCCAGCAAATCTTCACCATCGATAAACCTTAGCTCCACTTAGCAGAAACACACACACACACGCTCTCACACCACATCGCCACACCAGAAAGTCGACTGTTCCGACGAGAACGGAAGCTAATAATGAAGAGGCGTCTTTCGTTGCTGGTAAGCCGTCCGGGTGGGCCGGGTACGGTTAATCAATGGTGCGCGGCTTTCGGCAGGCTTGTTTGATTTGCTTCCATTCGCTCTTCGCTTCCAAAAACCAATCCCAACCACCTGCCCGTGGTGAATCGATGACGTGCCATCCCGGAACGTACCACCACGACCACACCCCGAACAAAAGGAAAATAGCGCCTTCCGAACAAAGCAAACGAATCGTGTGTGTGAATGGGAGAAGCATCCGTAGGATATCGCCTATCGGTTTGCTGGTTAGTCAGGGAAGGTTTCCTCTACTCATCACACTAACAATTGCACGACGAACACATTCGGTTGATGCGCAGGGAGGGAGTGAGTGTTTATTTTTCTATCGCGTCTAGCTCCTTAATTTAGACGATATAGAGCGAAGAATTGTGTGGTTTGTGAGCAGAGGGAGAGAGAAAAAAAAGGCAGTGGAGCTTAAATCGTACGGAACTGGGTACGAACTAAAGCGCCGAAATGAAGCGCCCGGAAGACGGTTCAAGATGCGCTTGATTAATGAGTGCCTCGTCGTGGTGGCTTTGGACAGGCAAGGATGGTGAGAATGTATGTAGAAGCTTTTCTTTCCTTTTATTTTGTTCAAATGAAAGTGATCGTTTCGCTCTTTGGACAGGCCGAATATATTGCCGGACGATTTAATCAGTTGTGCGATTATGTTGAAGGGCAAAAACTTCAGAGGCTGTCATTATTACTTGAACAGATAATTGTTTTACGGGTTAAGGAGAGTTTCAAACACAAGCTCAGATGTTTAGGAGTTTCGGGATGCATTCCATCACATCAAATCTTTTGATGTAGATTAAACAAGGGATGTAAAGCCTGTATTGCGTGCGGCATATTTAACTGAAGCCAAACATCATGCTTATTTGAAAACAAATAGGAAAGCAAAACTATGTTGAATTAGGCATACAAAATCTGTACTTTTATAATCTCTGTATACCATGAGGCGCAATATTTAGTGTTTTTTGCACCAATTATTATTGGTTGGTTGTTAGACAGACTTTGGCTTTTTCCCCAAAAAAAAAAAAAAAGGAAAACCATTGTTAAAGTTAAAAGCCAAATACGAATCTTTTTCCATTATACGACCAGGAAATGGTTTCGTTTTGCATTCTAAGGATAAAATAGCAGCAAATAAATCACGTCTTTTAATGGAAATTGACCAACATTGTGTAATAAATGGTTCACCCTTTAAAAGGAAGGTACCCTTGGTTTTGTTTTTATCCCCATTATTAGCCCAAACACACACACACACACCTGGATTTTCACTTAACCATGTACAACAAATTACACTTTAAGAGTTTTGCTATCTGCCATTTAGCTTAGAAACATTAAGCGTAAAGTAAAACAATGCATCGCCCCCGCTTTTGTCCTGTTCACCAGGAAACCGGAAGGAAATGGGTACGGGTAAGGGATTTTTGTTTGTTTGCTTTTCTACCTTTCCCGGAACGGTTTCCTTCTGCGAAGGTAAAGGTTTGTTTTGCGCCCTATTTTTTCCCACTCACTGAAGCGATTTATCCTTTTTCATATTCATCTTATTAATGAGGTTGATATTGAGTGTTCGTCCCGTGGTCTTTCTAGTAAGAAAAAAAAACATAACTGCACAGCACAAGTGGGAGGGAATGGTAAATAAACACAAACAAGGACGTGTCACAATGCACGAAAAAGGCAGGAAATAAGGAAAGAAAATAATATGAAAGTGTAACACACAGAGTGTCGTCATGTTCACCTGCCTCACAACACCAATACAACACAAAAGGGATACAAAAGAAGGAGGAAAGGGTGAAAACGTACAAAAGGGAAAACAAAACAGGAAACGAGTTTGCATAAACATTGCTCTTCTCACCCTACCAACGCACACTTCCTCTCGCCCGGATGCATTATGCGATTTAACCATCAGCGCGACGAGCTGCTGCCGTCCACCGTTCGCCGTTTTGTGGTGCATTTTCCGGGCGGATGAAAATGCAATAATAGCCACCCTGGAACAGAACGTGTCCGTGTGTCAAGCGGATGCAACGCAATGCACACAAATTGCATCCGTGCAGGAAAGTAGCATCATCGCGAGTGTGTGTGTGTATTTGCTCCCGCTGTATGTACAATGGAGAGCAGGTATCAATCGGGTTTGTTTAAATACGGCCACGGATCGTAGGCACGGTTTCCCCAAACCGATTCGTGCTATTTGCGTGGCCACACTTTTTCACACTTTCACGACACCGCATGGGATGAGAATGTTGTCCCGTTTTTCCCGACCCACAGCGAGGGCGAGGCGTTTTGCACAAGAGTTTCACGTAGCATTGTGCCAAACAACCGAGCGCGGATGGTGGAAAACATCATGCGAAATGGATTGCATACACATTCCGCCCGCGGGAGGCAGCTGTGAAAGCGAACTTGCCTTACTTCTCCCCCCTTTTTACCCACCCCCCTTCGGGATATAGACACAAACCCCCTTGCGCAGTAGAAGGATTAGAGCCTGTCGGACGGGGGAACGGCTGCATCAACGCGTACGCTTGTGTGAATATTGTTGTGTTCACCGGACGGACACGGTATGGCACATTGTGGTCGCCGATGCCGAAACCGGTGTGTGCTTGTGTGTGTTTATCCCTCGCTCTCTTGGGCCGGACGAACCGGACCAGACGTCAAGCAGAGCAATCCATTTTCCTGTGTACCGGGATGCTCAACGGATTGCTCCCCTTTTTTTCAATTTACCCATTGCCACTTTATTTTCGTGCTATCGATTCCCTTTGATAATATGCGCGCGCGCTGGCTAAAAGGGATATATGCGGGTCGAAGGGAGGATTTAGGAGCAAATGAGGTCATCAAACCAAGGTGTGTGCAGGACGGCACCGCCGGGGGGATTGGCAAAGGTGCATTCGGAAGGAAATTGAATGTGAGAGGGAAAAATAAGGTCGAGTTAATGTGTCTGTGGGTGTTTGCGTGTGTGGGAAGGTTTTATGTGTTTATCGTTTTGCATGTTTGTGCTAGCACCAACGGGTGCCGTGTTGTGCGTGTAGCTGTGTATGTGTTTGTTTATTCGCGGCGTATGCGAGACGAACGCTGACGCAAAGCGGAAACTGCGCTCTTATCCGTTCGACGGTTTGCCACCTTCAAGGCTGCCACTACAAAGTACTCTCTAGCTCGCAATTTTGAAGAGTGGCTACTAAAGGCTACGGCTAGTACGATTTTTTTTTCTGTTTCTGATCGAGAACGATCAACTCTATACATAAACACGCGAATAGAGCGAGAGAGAGAGAGAGAGAGTTGGGTGAGACATTTGGTCCCCTTGCAACGTACCTGCACACTGTCACACTCGTTCCAGGTCTGGAGGCGCGGTTTGTGCTTTTCCTTCTCGTCCCGGGCGGCGTTCGTGGCGGCACCGGCCGACGCTTCCGTCGATATCCAGATCAGGTTGCCCTTCGGCTGACTGATGACGATGAACGCATGCTTACCTGGTGGAACGTCGTGCTGCATGGTGGAGATGGAGACAACGGGGAGGGAGGAACGGGAGGAAGAGTTAATTAGTACATTCGTATTATCTTTTCATTATTGCTGTTTCCTGCGGAACCGCATGTGTCCTGTGGTTCAATTAGTAGATGCATGTGTTTGCAGTTTACTAGCAATTGAATAGGGCAGAGTTTTTGTTTTCATTTGGTGTTTGGGGAAATGATCTGTCTGATGATGATTCTTTCTAGTGATGGGGAAAAAATTAAGTTTTCGTTGCAATCGATTCCGGATCAGGTAGGTAGGTACCGTAGGTCTGGAATCAGTTTGCGGAATCGATTCTGGAATCGAATTTAAAATCAGAATTAGCACGAGAATCGGCTCCGTAATAGGTTCCGAAATCAGAATACCCAATTGACATTTTCGAGCCCGAATAACCGGGAATTCGAACAAAGTCTCTTAAACTGGAGCCTTAAATTTTCCTTAAACTGCACCAGTTTATGGGAATTTAGAAAAAAAAAGTCCTTTAAAATCAACCGTGATGCGGATTTTTCGTTGCTTTCTTCTAGATTCGCTAGGAAATGTTGTTTTTCATCAAAAACCAAAGCTATCAATGTAAAATTACCTCGACGGCATCGTTCATCAAAAGAAGAAAGTCCAATTTACGAACACACTAAAACTTGGGGCTATCAACACACTTGATCACAAACATATCCACAATTTCAGGCGTATCAAGTACTAATCGAGCAGATATGGAAAAACAATGTCAAGCAAATGTCACTTGTGTAGGCTTCGAAATCGGAGTCGATTTCGCTATCTTCACAAGAGTAGACGTTTGGATCCAATGATGCTACGTATTGATAACCGATACTTGTAAAGGATTCTTGCAGACTCCCGGATTGGTTTCGCTTCTGAAACTTCTTATTTCAATTCAAGAACTGATTCTCATTCTGGAGCTAATTCCAATTATGGAATCAATTCTGATTCCTTTTCCGGTGCTAATTGCGTTTCCCAGCTTGACTTCGATTTCGGATTTGGAGTCGATTTAGGAATTGGTTCAAAGTCGACTCCGGAATCGGTTTTTGAGTCTACTCCGGGATCGGCTTCAAAATCGGCTCTGAAATTGGCTCCAAAATCGGCTCCGGAATCCGCTCCTGAATCGGCTCCGGAATCCGCTCCCGAATCGGCTCCCGAATCGGCTTTAGAATCGGCTCTGGTATTGATTCCAAACATTAAATCGGGTAGGTCCGATTCCGAGCACCCTGCACTAGTTCTTTCCTTATATTGATTGGAATAGTTGACTTGTTTTGGGTTTTGTTATGGTAAGATGATTGAAACGGCTGTTGAAAATAGTATGTTTTATTAAACTAACGGCCACTTTTAAAGTTTATTTTAAATTCTCATACCTATCATTCAATGTTTTGTAATATTTTTATCGTTCAAAAATGAAAGCATTTTATTGCAGCAATAGAAGATTTTTAAAATGATTTTTCATCCGTTTTACATATGATAACTTTAAAGCATTTCATTTGTTACATAAATGTACTTTCGGTCATTAGAAACAGATAGAGGATGTAGGTAATTGTTTGAATTTTTGTTTGAATTTTTGATAGCATAAAGTTGTTTAGTTCTTTTAATTTTTGATAGTTTTTTAATTGATCGTAATCTGCGAATGTCTCCACAACATACAAACTACCTTCCCATCTATACATATTAACAGTTTCTAGACTGATAGTGTTCAAAAACCATTTTCCATATTTCCTGTCTGATGTATTTCTCGTTGACAATACTAAAAACCCAAAACAAAAATGTGCCATTAACCGTTAATAGGATTGAACTGTAAAATAAATGCAATAAAACCAAAGCCCCCGCCCAGAGCAGCTTCCCGCTCTTACACGGTTATTACCCTTTCAACGGTGACCAATTTCCACCCATTAATGAGCGTCCAGCTTAAGTACCGCGCCGCGCAAAACAATAGCATGATCATTTAATGAAAGTAATGCCACGATGGCTTTTTCTTCCCCAACCAAAAAGGCCCAACGCTCCGTATTGCTTTCACCCTCTTTCCCATTGTACCGGCCAGGTAGTGTAGGGATTATGAGATATTTCCCACCCGAAATGGGATTAGTTTTAACGCGCGCCCATTGCCTGCCGTGCCCGTGTGCTGCCCCTTGTGCGCGGCATAATCATTTTATTAGGCCATCAAATTGTCACCCGGACGCAGGGGTTTGGGGCACGAAAGGGGAAAGCTCTAAATCAAATGGCTCCACTGGCACTGGCTCTGTCGCTGGAGAAGAGCGCCGGCGTGTTCGGGTAACGCGGACGGGGCAGTTTTCATTCCCATAATCCACCCAAGCGCCAGCCGTAATCATAATCATCAGCATCGGATCATCAAACGGATTGGGCTTTTACGGACGATGATCCATAATCCGCTGTTTTTTTGGTCTTGCTGGGTACCGACTGTCCGGGACATGCTGTGACATCATGTTTGGATGAGACATTTCTCCGTAAATAGAGCGAGAGAGATAGAGAGAAAGAGAGAGAGAGAGAGAATGAAAAAACGGCATCCCTTCAAAGGCAAGGAGCGTACTAATTATGGTAGAATTTATGTTTATCCAACTCATTTCAATGATCAGGAGAGTTTAGCTTTGCACTCTCTCACTCTTTCTCTCTTCCCTCCTCTCCGGACATGGATGCCGTTGCAAGCGAGGACGATAATAACGCGATGGTGGACGAGCGTGCGGACCCGAAACGACCAGAGCCCGGTCGGTGTTTGTTTGTGCCGCTAGTTTAATTAAATTTCATCTGCAATACGTTCTGCAAAATTCATCAACGTTTATAAAATTCATTAAAAGTTCCACGGTGCTACTTGCTGGCGCTGCTGCTGCTGTAGGGACCTTTTACCCTTGTCGACAACCGGGTACATACATACATCTGACCAGACACTTCCAGAACAGGGCGCTCTCTTCATCACCTCGAGTGCGGCAACCTTTTGGCCAGGGCACGTACATCAGAGCCTGACAGAGGATGACATGGTGAAAGCCAGGTAAGAGCCAACCGTCGCCAGTGTCACCCAGCACTTCTGGGTGAAAGAGTGACTTTTAATGGTGCTTTAATTGCTAAGTAAAATATTGAACCCTAATCAGTTGACCGGAGCAGCGGGAAGGTGGGTAGACAAGCAGACAAAGTAGTAGTAGTAGTAGCGGACGTTTACCCCTTCACAGGGCTAGACGATGAGTGGTAATCGTTGAGCGAAAGGGGGTAGACAGACACCTTACCTGCCGGTAGAAAGGTAAAGCGTTCTTGCTGTTTCCATCATCGTAAGAAACACAGAGGCAGGAAGTGAAGCACCGTCATCTTAGATCGAGATGAAGCCATTATGGAAATGGCAAGCGGCAAGTGGTGGCAAGAACAATGTGGTAACTGGTTTCGGGAAAATTGCCTCAACAGGCGAAACGATTTAATCCCAATTAGTCGCCAGCCATGTCGGGCCAGGCATCGCTACCGAGAATGGCTGTCGCTGACCATTTCTCAGGACGGTCGTTGTCTGGTGGGTCTGATCGCACGTGTGCATGGTCGCTGCCGGGAAAGTATGGCAAATAATTTGCTGAAAAGTATTCCTGGCGCCATCTCTGATTCTCGGCGTAAGATGAAAGCAGCATTTTGTTTAAAAAGGTGGAGCGCCACAAAATCTTACGCAACTTCAAAGGGACATTTTGCGCTCGCCGCTTTATCTGAACCTTGTCATCCGCAACCGGTTAATCGAGTAAACAAAGTATTACGGGGCGCAAAGTGTGCAAACGGAGCACGTTTGGGAAATTAGATTTCGAACAAAGCGAAGCAAAAACTGATCGGCTCGTATTGATTCGGCCGATGCTTTCTTTTGTGTTGCTGAGGGAATCACATTAAAGCAGTACAAGCACCGCTTGAGCTTGATTGGTCCAGATAAAGCTGGGCAGATTATATACCATTGCTTCCCGTTCAAACTCATTAACTGAAAGCTAAGCCTATGCAATTAAGGATTTATCCTTATGGGCAGGGCAGTAAACAATGGCATTGCTGTAACGAGATAGCGCAATTTGTTCTGTTATTGATAAAGAAAACTAATCGTTTGCTATCTTTGCCATGAAATGTTGAATGAAATCATAACGAAGAGTTTTACGTTCCTCGAATAAATGTTCGATTACATTCAAATCATTCGTGAGTTGATTAACTTTATATGCAACCTATTACTGTTACCTATTACCTATTACTGGAGCTGGGTTAATTGACCATTTTTCCAGTAATAATCAAAGAATCTACGGCCTTTGAAAGTACACGAGGTTCGGAATAATCCGGTAGACTCCACGTGACTTTTAATAACTCAGGATGTCTTTTGTATAGCCGGTATTGGATGTGCATCGCTCTTCTAGGTGCTGGTGCGTTTGAAAGAACGATTTTAAAGGTTCTGTAATTGCGTCGCATTACTTTGGTGTTTTAGATCAATACCTCATTTGAAACACGTTCGGACTGATCTGCAAAAATCCTGATTCATTCCAACTCATCAGGAGACGTTTGGAATAATCCGAACTAATCCGGATTACACAACACTACTGGGAACTCCCAGTAGGTTTTCATATCTCTTATAGAGTGAGTTGAAGATGTTCTATCACATTCGTTATAAATCAATCGAGGGTACTGAGTGATTATTCATACCATATTTCTTAGAATTGAGCTTCTAGTCTCTATTGGAGATGATATCACTACTTTACTAAGAGCATTGCACTTACAGGCTTGATTCGCAGCACAATGATGAGGTCATCGTTCTGATCATTCAATGATGAACTCTAGGCTCTTAGTTTGTGAAAATTTCAAAGAAGTCGTGATGGATTTGGTCACACTCTGTTGCATATGACAATTCCAGACCAATCAGATCCATAGCGTATGCCAAAATCCCAATGACTTATAGAAGAAGTATCACGAGATCTTAATATTGAATACACTCAAATAGATGTTCGAAAAGGTGACAAATTGACCAACTTTGTTTGTTTGAGCTATTTGTTCATTGAAACATCTAAATATTGAGCCAAGTCTAAGAGGACCTCTAGATAGGACATAGCTCTTTATGATACATTATGATTGTAACAAAATCACGGAGCTTTTTAATTTTATAATTAAAACTTTGGCACTTTTTCATTCCTTCAAAACTTCCCCTAACATCTTCGTGCTAAATATCAGATCCAAAAGTTTCACTGCAATTATCCAACTAATTAAGTTTTTGGACACACCGAGCAAGGCGTCATAATTCATTGCTTGGTTCATTCATTTCATTCAGCTGCTAGCAATAATAAATCCCGCCGCCCGTTTCCATACCGATAGCAATTCCCAACCACAAACACTTACCTGCCTAACGGCGAAATAGCACGTCAGATTCCTGGGATAGATGCCGGGAAAGTTGGGCGACTGCAGACGGCACACCTTCTTGTCGCAGTTGGTGAATATACGCGAGCAGAACGTACCCTGCATGAGATCGCCTGCGGAAATAGTACGAAACGCAACAAAACAATCAATACCCTACAGAGCGGGGGGGGGGGGGGACAAAGGGTCCTGACGGCCACGCTGATGACGTTTCGTCACGTCATCGACTGGGCGACACGCGACACGCCACTTACCCAGGTAGTACTGCGGTTCGGTGTAGTTGAGCGGCTGCTTCCGGGGGCTGCCCGGGCCCAGCGGGCTCCAGCCGTCGGTGGAACCGTTCAGCCGGCCAAACATTGACCCACCGGCCGCGGGTCCACCACGCTGCAGCATTCCTCCGCCACCCGCCCGCGTCATGTTGTCGTAGGTCGTCGGGTACGGCAGATCGTTTGCACCGAGCGAAACCATCCGATTGCGCTGCTGTCCCGCGCCCAGCCCGCCCGCCTCCTGGTACGTCTGGTGCTCCGAGTGTGCGGTCGAGTTGGTAAAGTCCTCGATCAGCGGATAGTTCGGGATGTACGTGACGTTCGTCCACGGTGGGATGTACTCGTGCCGGTGGCCCCCGTACCGGACGACCGCACTGGCACGGGACAGCATTTTGTACTGTATCCGGAAGTCGAAGTTGTAACCGCTCTGGTCACGCGACAGCCTGCGAAGAGAGGCGGGATGGTGCGCAAGGTTAAAATGTGTGCAAACTTTGAACTTCTGCTGCCCGCAACCGTAAAGTAGTGAACCGTATCGTTTAAACGGAACGAGCACGCTTTGCGTCTTTACTTACTTGAACAGTTTGATCGTCATGACGAGGGAATCGGTTTCGCTGTAGAAGATGGCCGGGCCCCAGGTCGTGCCGCACCACATGCCGCCGACGTTGGCCCGTTTCGCTTCCGAAACCTGCAGATAGCCGTCCGGGCAGCCATTCTCCGTGTACGACACGAACCGGCCGAGGGTGAAACTGTCGAGCGTCACCTGCGGGCAATGGATGGAAATGATGATGGTCGTTTGGTGAAGAAAATGTGTGCTGAATTTTATGCACTTGGTGTACAACATTTTTATGCCATTTCAAAGCGCCACAGAAGCATGTGTGTGTGTGTGTTGGTACTATAAATAAATGATCACGTACAACGAATCAAAGCCGCAAGCGAGCCACCTCGAGCAGATAAGTTCGCAAATGACAAGTTTTCATCGCATGAAACACACGTGTGCTGATTAGCAATTTGGTTTAGTCTACCTCTGTATGCATCTCTCTCTCTCTCTCTTTTACTCATTACGTTCCATTATACAGACGTAATTACGCAGCGTACCGAGAGATTCTTTGCTATAGTGCCCAACAAATAGCTGAGGGTTAAGGTTCGCTACGGGTGACGGTTAACAAATGCTGGCAAACGTTTTAGTTCTTGCAGTTATTTTCCACCAAAGTCGTGTGTTTGTGCTTAGCATTTTCTCTTCTCCCGCACTAATCCATAGTTACGGGTATATTCACCACCAACAATGGAGCGTCTTCACATGCTTCTCCCGCGGAGACACACACACACACACACTGACAAAAGCACAATATATCCCTGAATAATGCATTTTAGGGAGCTTACCATCCGGCTGATGATGGTGGAAGCAAGGTTAAATGGTGGTTGGTGAGATCGGTTGGAAAATGTTGCATTCCTGTGCTTTGACCCACATACCAGCATCGGATCAGAGACACACTCTAATCATCTGCTCTCTGTGTGTGTGTGTGTGTGCATTTGTGTGGGTTAGTGCTCCACAGAGACGCGGTACACCCACGTGAGCACGTCCGAGGCCGGTTGCATTTAATCTGCAATTAACTCGCTGCATGCTGCTGGTTGGCATATTATTATTATTATTATTATTGGACATGAGAGCACAACCGTCCAATGAACACTGCGCCACTCGGATTGCACAGACCTTTGCCCAGCCAACCCGCTCTGCTTCGGGATTAGAGGTCGGGAAATCCGTCGGTAAAGAGAGCGTGAGGTGAGTTTGTGTGCACAGGCTTGGAAATAGGAAAATGGCTATCGAAATTCTACCGCACACGGGTCGGTACACCGCGCTGTGCAGTTGCAACTGGGCGCGTATGTCCGGGGGGAGTGGGTTTTCTGGCAGATTAGGTACCGGCTGTGTGTGTTTGTGTATCATGCATGTGTGTGTGTGTGTTTGTGCCACATCGTGCGGCTTTAATTACACGCTCGCCGTTACAAACAGTTCATTATGGGAATGATAAATGATGGCCAATTATTTTTCGTCCACTGAGAGAGGTACAGATTGGCAGACGGTTGTTGGCGTGCGCTGTACGTGTGTGTGTGTTTGTGAGGATATGGGGCATGCTGTATCAATTTTGATGGCAGGTGCAAACGGAGAAATATCGTAATTGCAACCCCGATGATAGTTAAACATTAGCGCTAGAGGTTTGATCGTTAGCGAGCGAGCGTGTGCCGTTTCGGGGTGTTTTGGGCCGTGTTTTGGGCTGGTGTAATTGGAATTGCTGGTAAGCGGAATTAGCTCGACTAATTTGCAGGAAACCAAAGTGCGCTCTATTCTGTGAGAGTGATGGTATTGGCATGATATACAGGAAAGCAGAAGCACGTGTGATAGCCATCGATGTGAACATCTAGGATAATCAAGCTCAGATAGGCAAAGTTTTGCTCAAAAAGGTGTTAATTGTGAAGCCTAATTATTGAGTATTTTGAGAAATTCTTCCTGATCCTCACGGAGGTAATGGTTAAGCAGAATTGTATTAATGTCATTTGATAAGCTTTATTGCTTATAACAGTCATGGTCTCTGTAGATGAATTATGTAGACGTTGTTTTTATAGAAATAATTTGATTATTCATACAACTCCAGGGTTTTAACTACAGTGAAATAACTCTAAGATGAATCTTCAAGGGATTGTATACTTAGAGAGATAACCATATTAGAGAAAACCAATGAAAGTGAATCCAAGAAATCATGGAAAAAAGCCTGATATCTTTTGACCAATAATTTTGTAAACTAAAAAATTGCATATGCAGCTTAGAGAATATTTGCCTTAGGGAGATGTTCATCTTGAAGAGTTGTACAACGTATGGAATATGACGGAACCGGCAAAATGTTTAACTTAACCCTTCCAGTGATTTGCCCGAGAGAGAGAGAGGCTTTGTTCTCCGTTTCGGTTCAATCGTCGCGTGGAGGGATGGGGAAGGAGATAAAAGAATGATAATGACACATTTTGTGCATCATCCTTTGGGTAAAGCAACGGTTTGCAGAACGAGCCAAAGTTATTATTTTTTATCAACTTCTTGCATGATTTGAATATAGGATTGTACATTTTTGAAAAATCGTGACACTCTCAAAGGGTTAGAGAAACAATCAATCTTGAAGAGACAACATCTTAGAGAGATTTCACTGTATGAATTTGACCATTTGCATGTCAACAATACTACACGACTGTTTGTCAAGAATAAAACATTCATTCGTTAAACGGTTTAAACGGATTAAACTATAAAAAAGCCGTCATTAGAGCAGCAACTATTCTTGTGAAAACTGCATTTAAACCCCGACAAAATGTTGTGAAACTAATCCATGTACAAGGTTCTAACTGGATGTATTCATTCCATTGTAGTGTGTAATATAACTATTGTTCTTTTGTTTAAACAAACTAAATCATTCAAACAAGACCAGCAAACTACAAATAATAATCCAGCTCGTATACCCGTACCATTCAATTGGGCATGTCATCGTACTGATTGTTCTTCTTGTTGCTGCCGTCTTGGATAATCACGAACCACTGCGGTGCTTTGGGTTTCCGCTGATCAAACAGTGTGCACGGTAGCGCGATATCCGCGTAGGCTTTGCTGTACGTACCGTCCATCCGCGAAAGGATCAGCGAGCGGGGTGGTAGATACGGTACCATACGCGCACGCTCGTTATTAGTTAACGTTCGTGCGACATGCTCATAAATTAAGACCAAATAGCTTTAGTTTTATGTGCATTTCATCGAGTTGGGTCCTCCGCCTTTTCGCTGCGGGAGGGACGGTGCCGGAGGACGAACGCTCAGGGCACACGAGCCAAGGGGCCGAGGTTTAGCCTTCGATTTTGACCCACTCCGAGCGATTGGTTGTTGTGGTGGGGGAAGGGGGAACATATTTTATGGTATCCTGCCAGCCGTATGTATTTACCGCCGTGCCGGAACAACAACCACGCAACAATAAGGGGCAAACGAAACCCAACCTTTGCGACGGTTGCCGGTTGTTATTGTGCTTGACCGATAAATCGATCTAATCTCGTGGCGTAACACAGTGGCGCACACAATCGGCGGGCAATACGACAACGATAGAGCTGTTTGGGAGTGTGTGGAGGAGCGCGTGAAGGGAAGAAATTAATCGTATTAAGTAGCTGACATGACATAACAGTGGAGTCGAATTTGCCGCCGTTATCTTCACGTACCGGGAGGAAATTGTTTTAAATCCCTGCCCATTTGGAGTGCTTTATCTTTGGTTGATTGCTAGGTGTTGTGTCTTGACGAACTTCCAATCCAATGCGTTAATCATAGCGCTAAAAATTAAGACATTAAATAACGATGAATGTTCTAACAAAACAACCAAGTCCAACATGTCCTGTTTTGCTGAGCCTTGACCTCTTACCGGCCCGATATAAGTCAAAGGTTAAAACGTACACTACTGTGCTTATCGTATCGTCCAGGTCAGCTCAAGTAAATGGTATTATTTTACACAGCAACAGCAGCGTGGACAAATCTCATCATCCACACGGTGACGATGATGCCCTACAAACTGGAACTAATTCTACGATTTAGTGGCGTTTGTTTTTTGCCTTTTTCTTCCTCTATTTGAGCTCGAATTCGCCCACACCTTGCTGAGCTGGTACGGTTGATTGAGCGACCCACAGCACCACGCAAGCACGAAAAGCACGCTAGCATTAGTGGAAGTCCGCTGTGGCGTTGAAAATCAATACACGATACACGTATTAAGTGGGCTTCGATTCGACAAATAATATGCCATGAGATGTTGTGACCGAACCATGTGTGTGTGTGTGTGTGACCTTTAAAAAAGAAGCAAGTGAAGCGGAAAGAAAATACCATTTTGTTGGGTCGAAAGATGAGGAGGGCAACTTCTTTTTGGGCTGTAATTCTTTGTTACTGATAGCGTGCCTTTCTTGTTTGATTGTATCTCCTTCTTAGGGCGTGTGTGTGTGTGTGTGGTAAAATCATGTTTGACAACACATATCGCACAAAATGTTTCCTTTGTTGACGTTCTATTATGATCCTATTTGAGCTTCGACTGTCCATCGTCCTATTGCTCGTGTTGCGCTCTCAATGTGATCCATCCGTAAATAAGTCGAATCAGGTTGTCAATTACCGTTTGGTACCGCAGGGAATGGGGATAGATCGTGCACGTATTTGCCAAATGGACAGTCGAATGAACAGTGTCAGTTTTTGTGTGTATGTGTGTAACATTTGGACGCAAAAGGTAATTAACTTTCAAGACTCGTGGTCTGATGTGAGAAGTATGTGGCACGCACACATATTGCATTTACTTGTCAATTGGCAGAGCATAAAAAAAAACATATGCAATAAGTAGTAGCTTTTGATTACATTGTTTGACAGCAAAATAATTTGTAATTCTACTGTATCACAATAAACTCTTCTAGCAAATTTAATTATTATTTCATACTGCACAAATTGCAATTCCATTCCAATTTGGTGTAGCTTGAAAATGCAATTTAAATGTAATTTTGCAACCACCCTACTCACACCGGAACTGGCGCAGCCTATCTGTTTTTCAATATCCCGAAAAAAAAGGATCATAAAACACTGGGCGGCTCCATCAGCTGTGAACGTTACAAAGTACTGGGTTGCTCCACCGAAAAAATCCTGTCCCAGCAAGCGTCACAAAGCACCGTGCGTCTCCATCGCCGGCGATCGACAAAGGTTTCATTACAAAAATAAAAGGGAAACTGCAAATGCGAAATGAAAGTAGCAAATATGGGAGAAAAATTCTATTGTGCTTTTTGCTGCCTGCCTATTACTGGTTGTTCGGAATTTTATCATTCGATCAAACATTGTCCCCGCGCCGTGCTTGTGTGGTGCGTTGTAAAAACGTTCCCCCCCTTTTCCCGATATGATTTAACATCAGTAGGCGGCACAAAAACAGTGATGAACAAGTTGCCACATGTCCTTTTTGCGCTTTTTGATGGAGGTATAACGCAAAACCTCGTACATCGATATGGAAAATGGAAAATGAAAGAAAGAGAGAGGCAGGGGAGGAGCTTCATCATTTTCGAATCAGCATATTCGGCTTTTGTATGAGATAGTTGCGGGGGAGAAGGGGTACACCAATGCCTCAGTTTTAAAAGGAAGAGCAAAAACCGTTACTCATACGTAACCAACGCAAGGGAGCAGCAATGGGACCGGGGGGTGGACCATTTACGGTGGACAGGAAAACCTGACAAGGGACTGTGGAATTTCATTGATAGGATAAAAACTTTATCCAACACTGTGCAAGTATAAGTGTGTGTGCGCGTATGTGTGGCCGATCAGCGGATCAAGTTTAATTAAATTTTGATGATACATCAAAAAGCTTTCACCAGATCGATTAAATGTTCATCTTTTTTTTGCGGCGTAAAACGAACGCGGATGGAAGTTGGAGCGCTGGATTGATAGTTTTGATGCTCTATTGTTGGTTTGCCACTTTTGGCGCGCTTGTTGAAGTGATAAATGCACGCAAACACACAGAGGCACCCAAAAACAAAAAAGTAACATCAAATCAGGAACAGAAGCGATCACGATGGTGCCGTTCTGCTACTTGCGTTGTGTGCCTGGGTTTGTGTCATTATTTTCACGATTTATGATCGGTCGCTTGCCCCGAAGGGATCGAATCGGCGGCACAGTACTAGCTGCGGAATATTGCGTTGGAATGTTCCTGTTGGGGGAGCATAACCGACCTTGTAGGAGGATTTTTTTCTCTCACTTTTTCATACCGAAACACGCGGAGGGACGGCGTGTGTCACGGATGATAAATTTGATGTATTTGCATGCGGGCAAAATTGAAACTGAAATTCAAAGGGCCAAAGCGCACCGGGCGCCTGAGCTTTTGGTTGGAAAATCAACAAAACAAACGGCTCCACCCGGGAGGGAAAAATGATGTTTCATGTGTCCGGTACAAACAAACACACCGGCAAAAAAAAAAAAAACAGTTATATTGCTGCTGCTGCTGCTGCTACTGAAATGAATGTTAAAAGAGCGATGGGACTTTTATTGTCATAAACGCAACTTCAGAAGCCTTTGGCAGTTGTACAAACAGTTGCGACCCTTCCTCGGTTGAATCACAACGCCACCAAGTCCTCTCTTTCGCGCGCTTGCTACTTTTATACAATTGAATGCACATTTTATAGCGTGCTGAAAATGCGTGTGAAAGCCACGGCATAGTTTGATTGATTGATTCGCACACGACGACGCGACCACCACTGAAACCACTTTGACACATGTCAACGGGTTTTTGCCGCGTTTCATATCGTCGGTTTTTTTTAGACCGCTGGCTTGCGATCTATTTTTAACGCTCGCAAAAGTGGTTGGGCAAGTTGAGCGAAAGTGTCGAGAAAGATGATTCTCAAGAGTGCTTGATTGGGGAGGAAAAAAACACACAGACCATCACTGAACCAATTGGTACTCATCTGGGAAAGTTCTGAGCCAATTTCAACCTTTTTTTTTGTTGCTGCTTTGCTCAACACTTCCTCTTGAGTGTCCAATAATACTTTTTTCAAAAAATAAAGAAAAAAAATGGAATAAAAAAACATCCAACGAAACAATCGATCGACTTTGGCCGTACCTGCACGATGTCACCGTAGTTGCCGCCGGCCGCCGTGAACGTCAGGATGCACACGTAGGGTATCCGGTCCTCCTTCGGTCGGTGCAGCTCCAGATTGTACGTCAGCCCAATGTTCCCGTAGTACGTGCGGTTGCATCCTGCGAAAGAGAGGCGAAGGAAATAAATGGAACGCCCGAGTTAGAAAACCGTTCGACTCGACACTCGGGGCGCAAAACAAATAATTGCGAATCAGCCAAAGTGGCCGCCGTGCATCAGGTTTGCCGTTGCTTTGTTATGTTGCCGCATCCCGCTCCCCGCTTGCACAGGAGGTTATAATTCAACCCACCCAATGTCCAGCAGCGAATAGTTGGATTGAAATAGCGAGAGAGAGAGAGAGAGAGAGAGGGGATTTTGATTGACTTTCAATAGTAACAGGCGGGTCGTGGTCGTGTGGAGAAGATCAATGGGCAAATGGAATGGTCTGTGTGTGGCCTTCGGGATTGATTTGGTTCGTCTTTTGCTGCTAACTGTTGAGCTTTTACGTGCTACGGCGGAGGATGGCGCTGCACACTGGCTGACGATGGTGAGTGGACTTGAATCAATTACTTTTGAAGAGATGCGAGTAGCACCGGGAATGGCATTTCTGCTTTGCATCCATTGAAGTGAAGTGTACCTTCGGCCCTTGTGCGGATTCGATTGGATTTGTTGCAACATGGCAGCTGGTGTGCGCGGAGTTGGGGTCGGTGGTTAGCTATCAAGCATTGAAGTGGATTCAATTGGCATTGAATTAAGGTGTAAAATGTTGGCTGAAGTGTTCTGTTTGCCTCACGGGGGTTTACAGAATATGTAATACTTTTTAAGAATTGCAACGAAAGGCGCAGAACGGTGGTTTCATTTTAAAAATGATCATCAAATGTTATTTAAATTTATATTTAAACAACGTTCAGTTTTATGGATCATATGTTTTTCAATATTCAGCCAGACAAATCAGGCATAAATTACTCCTAAATTACCGGTACTTTACGATTGTTTTTTAGCGGTAAATTAGCAGTCGTAAAATTGCCCATTCAAACAGTTTTGACAGAAAATAACACTAATTCCGTTAAATCATTGTTTAATTGTTATATTTCATCATTTTCCATCTACGTCATACAAACGATTAAAAATATTTTTTTTTCTGCAAACTTGACTGGCCGACTGATTCCGAACAGCTGCTCCACCCGGGGAAGGTGTTGTACAACTAGCACTAATAAAGCCACGTTTTCCCGGCTGAATTTTATATTACACGGATTTCAATCTATAGCCGACGTTTTCTCTAGCTAAAAGTTCATTAAAACCACACTGTTTACGTTCTTATTTACAATTTTTAAATGATAACAAAGGACAACACCGCTCAAATCGCTAAATTGCTTTTAAATTAATATTCTGACAGATAGAAAACTACTCTAATGGGTACATTAATAGCACACTGTCTTGCTGGGTATAGTACTTTGACACAACAATTATCTTTAGTGAATTATGTTGAGCTGGCGGGGAAACTCTGTGATGAAGACATTCACAAAAAGTTGTCAAAATACATCCATCAAGCCTGTTTTACAATTATTAGAAAATTAGCATGATCATTTTTCATTTATTTAAATTTCAATTGTTTAACAATATGATTGCCGCATAAGCTAAATCTTCTTCTTCAAAACAAGCAGATCACTCATAGTCGGTCTAGTGCTGTGTTAGGCACTTACGGGCGTGACAATGGCAATGGCTCGATTGATACTACACATAAGCTAGTCAGTTCTGTGTATTAGAAGGTCAACCCTTTTTCCCACTATTGCACTTTCTAAGCGTGTCAAAAAGTCAATACCTATGGGGATATTGTCACTAAGTGCATTTTCAAACAATTTTGTAGAATGCCGTCAGCTGCTGACCCCTAAAACAGTGCAGTTATGCTGCTGCTCTTCAAACAGCCAGTCCAAATAATAGAAAAAAGTCCCTATTAACCGTAACATCAAGCGGTAACGGAGAAGAAACGAAAAAAAAGCTTCGGGAAATGGCACTTTGTAGCAGTTTCTTCTCTCTCTAGCTCGTGACAACGGATATAGCAGCATTTTTTCTCCCATACACACACACACACACACTAACTTTTGCAACTGCCAACTCGTCATCATCGACGTCACACACCGTTCTTCCGTTGGATAAACGCTATCCTATCCGCGATTCCGTCCATTCCATCCGGGGGAGGTTTTTTCTTTTCATTTCATTCGCACCAGAAAAAATACGCCTCGACTTTGTTCTCTTTCACCCCGTGCTCATAACCATGGCTAAAAGTTGTTCCTCACTATCGGTAGGAAATGGTACGAAACTCTGGCGGCAGACAGTACACGTGTGTGTGTGTATGTTCGTGTGTGGCTATAAAAAAGTGGTGCACCAACGGCATTGCACAGACTAAAAAGTGCACCGGAATGCAGTTGTCGAGTTTAACAGTGTTTTGAGTGTGTGTGTGTGCGTGCTGTTGTCGTTGTCGGCTTCCGCTATCATCTTGCGTGTAGGCACATTATGCACACCGAGTTCTAGCACGTCGTGTTTCATTTTCCCTGCGTGGTGTCTTCCTGTGTGTGGTGTTTCCCATTTCCCTTGCAGCGGTTAGTTATCAACGAGAGTGAGGGCCGTTTTTTTGTGTGTGCGCACACTGTCACACCGTCAATTGGTGGTGGTGAAGGTGAAAATCGATTTCGCACAGCACTCCTGTTTCAATGGGATGTTCGTTCGTTTGGGGTTTTTTTCTTCTTTTTCTCGATTCCACCTCTGTTGTCTCGTGCTGGTTTTTATTAAACAGGGCGATATCCCTTTTTTCGTACCTTGAATTTCAGTCGTGTTTGCTGTGTTTGTCGGAACGGGTTTCAAATTTAACACCACTTGAATTAAACTTGCCACACACACAGTGGGAACGTACACCAACAGCAGCGGGTGGAAAGGAAATAAAATGCCCACTAGGTGTGCCCGCGTTGCACGAAGTTAAAAGTCATTCACATTGGAGGCCTTTTTTGTTGCGTTCCCAATGTTGAATGGCATCGTTTGGTTTGGTTCGGGCCTTTTTTTCTTCTTCTTATACCGTTTACTAGCTGTTGGAAAAGCGTAACGCTAAAGAGCACGATGTGAAAAATACATCACCCCGAGAGCTGCCATTTAGCGCGTTGTGTGAGCGTGCGATATAAAGTTGGGTGTGGAAAAGGGAAAAAAAACCAGGGAACCTCCCCAAGACTCACCCAGGCACATGTAATGCGTGGTTCGTGTTTCGCTTTTCGGGCGCTTTGCTTTCCCACCGAGGAAAAGGGGAAGCGAAAAGGAAGTGCAAAAATATTACAACGAAAACAGTCAGTGCAACGAACCGTACCGTAATGGGTTGGAAAAATGGCCCTTTCATGTCTGATAATTGAAAGGTGAAATGTAAGTAAATGGTTTCGGTTGGGTGTGGTGTTGCTACCAACAAAAAAAAGCGGGAGCTGAAATATGAAACATTCCCTTCTGTGTGTGTGTGTGTGTTGCCAATTTGGGGTTAAATCTCGTTACATAGAGTTATGCTTTTGTAGTGTTGTAAATTGGGTAATTTGATGAATTTTTGTGTGTTACTTACAATTTTCCACATTTTCAAATTGGATTTTAATGTGCAGTTTTTAAAGCAGCAACGCTTTTCTTTTTCGCATAAACAAACGCAACATTTTCTCCTTTTGTGGTTTAAGTTAAAAAAAAGCTAAAATGTTCAAACATTTTTGTTGCATTGTAAAATAGCGTGTAAAATTGTTTCTTCAAAAAATGTTTGTGCTTCGGCAGAAAATGCAATTACACATGAGCGAATCGGCGTTTGTTTACACTTTGTTTTCAGGGTAAATTAATCTAAAACATTACCACCTGGTTTTGTGTCATAATTTCATCCGGCTAATGTCGAACTCCATTTAAACTATTTATTTATTTTGATTGTTTATGTATTTATTGACTTTTTTAGTGTTTTTTTTTATTGAGTTATTATTTATTGATTTATTAAATTCATATCTCTGACCTGGATATTTGTGCTACGACGACTTATTAAAAAATATTATAAATAAAATTTGAGCTAATCTCTAGTTCAAAGACTATTATTTCTGAAATTGAAAAGTAATAACAGGCTCGTCTTATACGAAGCAGGCGATAGGTTAAAATCAAAATTAGCAATCCAGTTTTTAAACTGTCTTGCCATTGAGAATACAGGATCATTCGATCTATATAGTATGTGTCTGGGTACGGTATTAAGTAAATTGTGCAGTCGAAGTGTTCTAGCAAGGTGGATTCAATTCATTCTTTAACATTTTGCTGACCAAAACACTTAGGTCTTGTAGGCTTAGGTCCAACATCAATCCTAAATCACAAAAATTTGATTGACGAACGTAACCCTACCTGCCAGAGAGTAATCGAATTCAGTTGGATGTTTTATTCTGTGAAACGATATTGTAAAACAATTGTCAATTGCGTGTTTTAGATCATTACAAGATTTTCGAGGAGTTCTCATAGCGGTGGGACACTTTATTGACTCCTTCTTACGTGAATTGAGCTTAATGTAAAGGGAATTGGACTCTATAGCACCCTTGTTGGGCAAATCCAATAGGAATTTTCAATAGGAGCTGTCCAATTTCCATCATATGAAGTTCGCTTCGCATAAGAAAGAATCAAGGAAGTGTCCCACAACTATGAGAACCACTGGAAAACCCTGTATCCATGCACAAAGAATAAAAAACGAGTCTATGAATTGTTGTAATAAATCACAATCATCCTGAGTTTTAAAAGGCAAAAACAGTTTAACATCGTCAGCATACATCAGACAGGTGGAACGTGAAAACTAATAGAACCGCAAGTGGTCAAATCGTTGATAAACAGGAAGAACAACATCTGACTAGAATTGTAACACCCTCCAAATAGCTAAATAGCCTTGCATAAAGACATGCAAGACACGGAAATGCAGAGAAAAACAGCTGACATTTCTTAAGCCAGTAAGCTTGTAAAAAGAAAGGAAAAAAACCAAAGCCGTTTTTCCCATGATAAAATCACGCCCACACACACCCACACACACAAACCTGCCATCAAACAATGCTTTCCATCATCCATGCATTTCCTTTCCCATTATGATGGCTCGTTATTGCATAGTAAAACAGTGTGGATGTGGCGTTTCCGGCTGGTTGACAGCACCGCTCAAACGAGCGTTTTGAGTATGCCGAACTCCGAGGGAAACGCTCAGCCACGTTTGCTGTCTAAGCTGTCTGCGCAAAAAAAAAAAAAAAAAAAGAGAGGAGAAAACAAAACACAACACCGGAAAGAAATAACGACAAATTGCAGTTGAATGTCCTGTGTGTCGGTTTGTTTTATTTCTCCCCGCCCGCCCTGTCCGGGGCTTGCAGCATTCGACAAAATGCCATGCAATGTCTCTCCCTCTTCTCTGCTTTTTCACTACAAACAATGGCAAATGATTAAAGAGAAATCCATTTCCGGCACAACCGGGAAACCGTGCCATTATAGTGAGTGAGCATTGTGAGAAGAAAAGAGTAGCAAAACATAAATGAAAGTGAGAGAGTAAAAGAGAGCGAGAGAGAAAAAGTCACATCCACCTTCCATCATACCACTTATGCTTGATGGATGAGAATAGCTTCCACAATGGGAAAGCGAAAGGGCTGGGAATACAACAGCAAAAAACTCCTTAAAAATACAGGAAATAGCTTTCCTGTTTTGCCTTGGTTGTTTGGTAATATGCTGCCGGAAAACCAATCCCCCCCCCGAAACCGCTTTTCTTCCACTTCCCTTCCACTCTCCCCATGGGCGCATAATACTTACGGGTGCAGAAGCGCGGTTCGTCGCTACCGTCGCCGCAGTCATTTACATTATTGCAGTATTTGTCCCACGGAATGCAGCGCCCGTTGGTGCAGGTGTGCTCGGACAGGGCGCACTGTTTTCCCTGTGCATTGCCGCCACGGTTGTTGTTGTTGTTGTAGTACGACTGTTGTTGCGATTGTTTCTGCCCGGCGGCAAGCGCCAGCGCGGACGGTTCGTCGACGGTCGCGATGAGCGTGGCAGGGTTGGAAGCACTGCCGGATTTGCTGCCGGCCGCGACGGTGACCGTGAGCAGGCCGAGTGTTGACAGTGCTGCCAGCAGCAGCGCCAGCACGGGTCCCATCGGCCATCCAGTACGATGGCGATGGCGGTGGTGATGCTGTTGCCCCGATCGGTGCGATTGGTGACGTGCTGCGCTGCTTCGATGCTGACAAGTGCTGCCTATTCCCGCCGGTACGATCGGGCTCGAGCGAGCTGGTGCAGTGGACATTCGGTGTTTGCATGCTGGTGCTGCTGATGAGCTTTCTGGCTCATCGGATCGGGGTTTCATTTGGCCTGTGTGTGGCGAAGGTTGGTATGTTTGTTGTGGGGGTGGTTTGCGTGTGTGCGTGTGTATAGTTGGCAAGGGGTGTGTGCTGGATTTTAATTTAATGACAATTTCTCGTAACCATCTCCCCGAAAGCTCTTTATGGGCTGCACTGAGACGGAACGGGCGTCCGTTTAAGATGATTAATTGAGTGGCGAGCCGGCCGACTAATGCTGGGTCGTTTTGTGAGGATCATCAATGTGTTTTTAGTATTGATCAATCTGCAAAGAAGAGAAAAATAGAGATGTTATTTTAAAAATTAATATTTTGCTTTTCAATAACACATTTATTTCATGTAAAGATAAAGATTTTAGATTCTAGAGCTGAGAAAAGGCAATATTGGCAATTGTAAGCAGAAGAATTGTTTGCGTGCGATCACAGTAAATCGATTATTTTACTTCCATAAGAACAATGAAAAAATATTTGAATTTACCTATATATTAACTAACTCTACGATCAACAGTTGTTATGTACAGTGGTAATTAACCTTCCAAAAGTATGTCCACAAGACCCAAACGAAACTGTTTGTTATTAATTCGTGTTATTACCAATGACACAACCAATATAGCGTTTGAATTGGTATCCAATTAAAACTGGCATCTCCATGAGCAGGATTCGAACATGCTCAGTGCAAATGTTTGTTTGGTATGATATTAGCAGCGAGAGTGAACATTGCCCCCGCAGTGTCTGTGTGCTGTCCATTGTTGTTTGACTCGGACAAATAGTAACGATAGTAGTGCGGCTGATGTGACGAAACTCGATATCAAAGACAACAGGGGACCGGGAATTGGCGTTTCAGTTGCCGAAGAACCAATCCCAACGTACAAATGGCCCCAGCTCGATATGGCCTCTCCTCTAAACGCCAATTATGAAAGGCAAAATGTTGCTTTTCAAGCGAACTTGCCTACCTAAAAGCTGACCCAATGCCAGAGTGAACGTAAAACGAGGAAAATGGTTCGCTCTAGTCGTTCAGAGCGCTGTCTGGAGCATGTGCGCTAGGCAACCGACAGCATCTGCCCCGTCGAATATATCTGGCATCGTTCCGGGAACGTTGGATAACGTACAAATAATCCAGCCCACGTGGCTTCTTATGCTGTGTTGTTTTCACTCTCTGCTGCCATTTTACCGTGGACATTTTAGACAATGAGCCGGGGTCAGCATCAGCGTGGCATTATGACAACAGTGGAATGGCAGAGGGTAAACATTTTCGATATAAAGGAAAAAGAAAGAGCGCGCGTGCACATTGTTTGCAAAGAAATTATTGCATCAAATGTCCAACAGCGGCTGATGGACGAGGATGATGGTCACATATTTGGGGACGGAGGAGCTTGGTAGATTGGTATGGTGAGAATTTAGTACGAGAGAATAAACAATAACCCACATTACTCATGTTTCCGTTGATTTAAGGAGTAATAATTTGGCCCAAATGTTGCGACTCATATTTACCTACGCCCGATGGGGGGGAATCGTTACTGGGAACCGTTGACGCGGACTGTTTTCACTGTTGAAGGCAGCAAATGGTCAATTGAAATCAATATCGTACGTTTATGGGAGCCTTTTCCCATGGGTATGTGTACCTAGCAATGTGTAAATAAGCTCGACGTTTGTTTAGGGTTCAATTGAGTGATTGATTGCATTTAATTATGGAACAGGTGCGATAATGTGGAGGAATTCCGTGAATGGATGTTATGATAAAGCATCACTTTAAGTAGAACTAAAAAAATGGTTGAATTTTAAAGCATAATTGTTGACAATATTCTGTTGTTTTTGTAACATAACATTTACTAGCATTTACGCAGTAACGAACGCTAACTCTCGATATTATTCTATGCCGCACGCACAAGGAAAAAGTAGTTTTAATGAAATCAATATTGTCTTTTATCGATCCACGCGCTTCCCTGTGAATTGAGGCGTCGTAATTCGTTCTCCTGCTTACTTACACTGCTTCGCCTTCTGGTCCCCATTCCGCCCAAATCGACGCTGGATTGCCGTAGGATTTCATGGCTCAACTGTTCCGCGGCTTGCTTCTAATCAAACGATAAACCATTCTTCGCCTGATCGCAACGCATAAAACGCTTTGCACAGCACTTATACAGTGCCCGCTTTCTTTGTCACGTTCAGTAACGACTACAGCAACAACAACAACAACAGCTGCAAACTCCTTCCACTCATTGAGTCATTTCTTGGAAGCACAACAAGGAGAAAGAAAAAAAAACAACCTTATGGCAGCTTGCCTTTGATTACGCGCTATTCTCGCGTGTGCCTGAAGTATCTAGTTGCAGTTTTATCGGCAAAGAACAAGACGACAACGGCAACGGCAACATAAACCCTCTATACCCTCCCAATCGCCTCTTTGCATGCTCAACAACAACAGGCCAAATCACACCAAGAACAACAGAAGTAGGCCGAAAACACAACACAACGCGCAATAAAATCCGCACCAAAAGGAACGCGTGAAACATTTATCGCTCACCGAAGCTCTAAACATGCGTTTTCTTTGCGTGTCGTCGTCGTCGTCGTCGTCGTATGGAGCAGCTGTGGAGTAACTTGGAGTAGCGTTAGTAGCAGTGGCAGCAGCGTCGTGGCTTAACCAATTAAAACCACCCGCACCAGCCCCAGTAGTTTTCGGGGTGAGAAATTAATTCACGCATTTTGTTTCGGTTGTTCGCGTTGTTAGCGCTTGGAATTGATTATTACGTGTATAAAAAGGGATGAGAATGATGGAGTTTTGGTGTTTCGGTTTGCGAGGGAACGATGAGAATGTGGGGTAGAAGGCAAGTATTCGAAATCGCCCATGCAACAGATTGGGCGTCAAGCAGTTGACAGTGGCGATAGTTGTTGTGTAGATGAAATAGATCGAGGAAGGACAGACATTTGTACAGTTGAAAGCTTTTTGTCAAAACATTGGCAGTATCATATGTAAAGACCATTAAGTCAATAATTTATATTATTTTTTTAACATTTATAACCATTAAAGCAGTAGCTTTACATATTTGTCTCCTTATAGGAATGTTTTTAATGCTTTTAAATTAATTTTGTTACTATCTTCTAGTAAATAATCAATGTTTTTGATAGGAGTTAATGTACAAAAAATAACACAAACGTCTCATGCAGTAAAACACATCTGACATGCCTTCTCTAGTAAAGATCCGATAAACGCGATGATAAAGGAATCAATAAGATGTATAGATGTCTAAATAGCATCTAGTCATATTTATATTTAAAATTGTGGTTTTATGCTTAGTGGATGTTTATAGTAAAAATAGTTAATACCGTCAGTAACATCAATGCATGAATTGAATTACACAGTTAAATTGAGTTAAATTAATGAACAAAAAGACAAGCACTGTGACCTGTACGTTTTTACAGAATGAAAACATACAGAATACAGAAACAAATAGAAAATGAACGAGGACTTTTGTTACCACTTCTTACAAAAGACTTTCGGTAAGGTTGTTGTTGGCGCCTAAATGGATGCAAATGCAAAAGGCATTTAAAATGAAAGGAAAAGGGTACCAAGGTTTATGTTAGTATTAAAAGTTTGCAGGACTAGTAGCAGGATTAGTAGCAATCAGACATATCTCAAATACTTTATGTGCTATCATTCGTTGTTCCTTCGAACCGGATCCGAATTACGGAAATGCATTTCATTTGCAGCCATTTAGGCGCTAACAAAGATTTTTGCTATGATGGAATAATTCGTTATCATTGCGTCACTTACACCAACGTTCAATTTGTGACCCAAAAAAATATTCCAGAAGTTCCAAAGGATTAGCTCTAATCTATAATTAACCATCTAGTTTAATTGCTGAACAAATGCTCAACAGGAGAAGATGATAGATAGGATTGCTACACCCCCAAACACATGAATACCACAATTCCCCGCTCCCTTTCTCGAGCCAGTTTTTCTTTTTGTGCATTAAGAAGATATCAAAAGCAAACATTTTCCTCTCGTAAATGGTATTACATGTTTCCTTCTTTCCGCACATACACATACACATCTTCACTGCAACAAAGAGCGCCACCGGTGGTTGGATCACCATATCCAGACAGGACTTACCACCAACCGTTCGCTGTTGGGGCTGACAACGGATTTTGATGCCATTTTTCATGTTTACAACTGTCATCCCATTACAAGTAACGTTTTCCGCGACTCCTCTACGCTATGGCCACCGTCGTTGTCGTCGTCGTTGTTGTTGTTGTTGTTAGCGACATCCACCACATGTTACCATCATTCCCTTGCCCCGTACGTAGGTTCCATTTCAGAAGCTCAACGCTGCTTTGAAATTATGTCCGTTTTTTTTTGTTGCATTTTTCTCATCGTTTCCTTTCCATCCATTGACCGTGGGGGGAAATCGGTCGTGCTTCTCGCAATTTTGCCACCCGTGTCACAAAAGCTAAAAAGTGAAAAGTTCTCATGAGAAGCGAGATGCATGGGAACGGGAGCTATCAAAAAGGGGAAGTAAGAGAGATAGAGCAAGCAAGCACAACAAAAAATCACACTCAATACATTCCAGCGTAAGAGCGCGGTGTGGGCAGGGAAGTAGCTTCACTGCATCCGTATGTGTGTGTGCCATCGTTCAGCGTGTGTGTGTGTGTGTGTGTGTGTGTGTGTGTGTGTGTGTGTGTGTGTGTGTGTGTGTGTGTGTGTGTGTGTGTGTGTGTGTGTGTGTGTGTGTGTGTGTGTGTGTGTGTGTGTGTGTGTGTGTGTGTGTGTGTGTGTGTGTGTGTGTGTGTGTGTGTGTGTGTGTGTGTGTGTGTGTGTGTGTGTGTGTGTGTGTGTGTGTAAAAATGGTCGGGAAAGATCGGGCAAAACAACCCCGCGGGTGACAGAGAGAAGGACGACAGCATCCGTCCCGTTGGCCGTTGATGCCAGTTTGCCAGTTGACAGAGAATTTTCAATTTAAATATGTTAACGCAAGCAGACCGAACGGAATATCATCGGTCTGTCGGAGTGCTTTGCGGAGGGCGAATGTGATGGGGCAACGGTGTGCCTGGCTCTCTGTGAAGTCTGTCGTCGTCTGTCGTGTGGTTGTTTGGTAAACCACCGCCACACCGTGCCGTTATGTTTCTTCTATTTTTGTATATTTTTTTCCTCCAACTGCTGCTGCTGGTGTTGTTGTGGACACAGCATCACATCAGGACAGCATCGTTGACTTCATATTCCCAAATTTAGGACAGCAGGGCGCGCACCGTTTGTGCGCGCAAGAAAGAGTTGGCTGGAATGTCTGTACTCGTTCAGCTCAGTTCCTGAGCTCCTGGAGCGCCCTCTCACTATTAATGCAAACAATGTACGACCGCTTTTGCATACCGTAAACTGGTCAGCAAAGCATGATCTAGTGAAGGGGATGCCTTTGGTGCGGGTTTATGAAAGGGAACCCGTTGCCCGTGTGCACACGTGTACACACGGGTGGTGATGAGTTGGTTGGTGAGACGATGCTTTTTGAACTGTCTTCTGCTGTGTTTTCTGCTGCACAAACACACACACAACATCGTATAGCAGTGAATTGAGATATGAGTGACGTCGTTTTGTCTAGTTTCGTACAGCTCGAAACGAACCACACAAAATCACAATCATCGTGTGATGATGATGATGATGATGATGTGCTACTGGCCTGCTTTTCTTACTCACTCGGCAGGGTTTCATCGTTGCCATGGGGAATGTCTGTCCATGTCTAAAGATGATACGTGTTGACGTAGGACATGGTTGAGTAGAGATGGAGTATTTCGTGTTTGCAACCACAACAGCAAGAAAAAGCAAGGGAAAGTAAAATGCAAATGAGAGTTGTTTGATTACGAAACCACCCAACCATGGGCGTCGGTGCTGGGTGGAAATGATTCCCCTTTGCGAGCTCGCTAAAGAACAAACCCATTTTGTTTGGTGCAGTTGCTTAAAGCTGTGTGTATGTTTAAATTAAATCAAACATCTTCAACCTGGCTATTGAGTAGTTGAATTGAATAGTGGGGTGTAAAAAAGCTTGTGTGATAGTAGTGTGATAGTGGGTGCAAACTTCATGAAACAAGTGGTGCAATTTATCATGGCCCACCTCCCTGCTGCTTCGTTATATGCAGAGCACGGCAGAGAGTGACCCACTGAAAGTGCTCACTTTTCAACACGTACTCGAAACTTCTTCTTCTTTTTTCGTTTGATAATAAAGAAAAAATTGAATTGAATTTCAATGAAATGAGTTTTTTTTGGTTTTGTGAAGGGTGCTGCAGTAGTGTGCTGGCTAGCATCGAAGTGAGGAATATAGATTCGTCCCAGGGGGGGGGCAAAGTTGTGCGTTCGAATGCTGATAACTTCTCGGTCAGCTTTGGGTGTTTGAAATGCAATCGAGAGCGAAAAAGTTTGCGAGTGAAAATATATTAAGTACGTGGGCATTCATTCAAGTGACTCGTTGCCAGCTCATCATTTTGTGCAAAATATTTTTGGTGCTTGAAGTAGGAAAAAAAAAATGAAAAAAGTATCACTCATTTTAAGGAATATTTCTTTTCATAAAACATATAATAGAAATCAATGATGTTAGCTTATAAATGATGCAAACATGCATTACATTGAAAAAGTCAAAAATAATTAGGTGGAATATTTTTTTAAAAATAATAGGAAAAATGCAATTAGTAAAAAAACGAAACAGATGACATGATAAAAAAAAAACATCAGAACATTTTAGACACACGGCAAATATTGAAAATGTTTGAATATGATAAAAAAAAAACAATTAAATGTCGAAAACGTATCAAATTTAAACTGAATCCATCAAACCATACGAACTGTTTGGAAAACCCTAACAAAACATTAAATTTTAAGAAAAAGCAAAACATCAGCTTATTACACAAATGAGGTTTTCTTCTGTTTTCCTGTATCAATTGTTCATTCATCAACTGAAAAACATCCCCACCATGCCCTTCAAGGACAATGTGGAATGTAAAAAAACACAAAATCAATATCATATATTGACTCCACATCTCCGGTATAACGTGGTGATTGTCCCCGGCTTATCCACATTCATCAGTACGATGGAAATCCATACACATGCATGCACAATACCCAGCAATGCCCTTCCCTCTCTGTACACCACTGTCATCTCGCCCCAGCCAATCCAATCTCGTTTGACGCATGGTTGTCGGTGGTTGCGGTTGCTTAATAGAGCCAGTTTTTATGACATGATTTCCTATCCTTCCTTTGGATGCCCCCTTTTCCTCACAAACCTGCATGCCGCAGACGGCGAAGAAAATACGGCGACGAGCGAAGCAGTGGAATTGAAATCAAGCTAAAATGATGATGATGAGGAAAAATTTGCTTGCCTTACTCCCCTTCCCGCCGGGGGGGGGCATATGTTTGCTGTTCTCCCATTGCTTTCGTGCTTTTCCCATCCTCACGAATGGGGGCTCGAATCGATAGCACTCTTAAAGGCCAATGCCAATTTCAAGTTATACGCTTTTCGAGCCCCACCAATCCTCAAACCTCCAATCTCCGGTCGTATTTCTGGCCCTTTCTGCTGGAGAGCGTCAGATCGAAGCGATATTATTATCCATCATGGAGCAAGGATGTGTGTGTGTTTTTGCATTTTTTGTTTGCTGTCTTCACCAGCTATATTGGCTGAGAATGCATCTGCTGTCTGTGTCTTTTGGCTTGGAGCGATGAGTGTACGGGGGATGAGTTACACTTATCCAGCCAGATATTGCCAGCTGTGTCACTTGTATGTTTGCCCACACCATCATCGAACCACTCGGAGCACTTCATATAATAACGAGCATGGGGGGACGCATCTGCATCTTAAGCCGACCGGGGGGGGGGGATAGGACGATAAAAACGTGATTGAGTTTGGAAATCTTAATACACAAATACGTACACAACACACACACACACCAGTTCACCAGGAGGCAAACACACATGCCCGCAAGCAGAGTGCTATTGATGATGAAGGAGGTCAAACAGATTTGCTTGATTCGTCGCAAAAAATGGGGGAGCTTACTGGAAATGGAGCATCTTTTTGGAGTAACACATTGAAGAGCATGGTTTTGCAAATGCAAATAACATTAATGAAAGCAGTTTTCAATTGCATTGGAAGCTTTTTTGATTTGTGGTGGTTTACAGTGTTGGTTTTCCTTTAACAGAATATGCTCTAATGAGTGACGGTATGAGGAGCATGGTTATTTCCCGTTTTACTATCTTGCACAATCAATCCACCACGTTATTACTGCAACAAATACTATTCGCTATAAATCTGCTATAAAACGACGAACGTAAAAGAAACGGAATGCTATAAAACAGGGCGGAATGCTCTGAGACACAGCCGTCGTATAAATCACCACATGCGCCTCTAATGCTTTGATTGACGATCGTAATTTTAGGAAGGTTGGACGGTTACGATGCAGTAAACGGCTTGGAAGATGCTTTTTAACAGACGCATTCAAAGAAGCAAAAACAAAAAAAAATCAGGCGATATAATCTGTCTTGCCGGACGTTAATCACGCTTCGTCTCAAGCATCAATAAGCCAATGCGCTCTTCTCATCGTTATGTCCGCTCCTGCGGCGAGATTGAACGCATGACCGATCAGTGCAATGATGCCAATTTAGCAGTCGCCTGGGGACAGTTTAAACCTCTACCACAGCCACCCCCCGTCCCCCCCTACATAGAGACAGACAAAAAACGAACTAACAAAAGAGTGGCACATCAGTGCATTGACCAATCAAAAACGCTGCTGAGCGCGGCTGCACCATAAATTTGCCCTGAATGCAGCAGTGATTTAAATTAACTCTTCCATTTAATGCCACATAAAAATCCACCCCCACCAGGGCAGCGCATGCAGCGTCACGGGAGAGCCGTGGCACGTGGAGAGCTGACACTTCATTTTCGATCCAACGGCCGTGCGTTGTGGCGTGTCTCATCGAGGCGAGGCACACTCAACTCATCGGGTGGCCGGTCCGTAAATGGCACACGTGCCAACCCGGCTGCTGTCGAGGTCATTTATTGATAATGCGTATACAAACAACAATCCTCCCCAAATGAATGTGGCTTGTGTGTTTGTTTAAGCCCCGGTGTGTTTCGCACACACTGTCCCCTGGCTGTGTGCACTTAAGCCGCTCTCGTGTGTCCTCCCACCAAAACCTCACCCGGTAAGCGCTCTGAATGCATTTTTAATCCCTTTTGCACCCTCGAGTGGGATCAGTTGCTCTCTCTCTCTCTCTATCTCTCTCTCTCTCTCTCTCTCTCTCTCTCTCTCACACACACACACTTTGTTTCGCTTTGTCTGTGCTAACAGTGGCCCAAGCAACGCGGTCGCTTTCAAATCTCCATCGGCATTCGGGGAGCACATCACCTCCCCAACGGTGCGCCGCCTGGTGTCGTATTTTTCGAAGCTCAAGTGTCAGGGTGTGACGGGGTTTTGGTGCGAGTGTTTATTTAATTTTATTTAAATTGCATCTTGATGCGGGAGAAAATCCTCAGCATCGGCCGTCTGCGCAAACAGCAACGTAAAACACGATCAAAAAGCAATTAAACTATAACGGTGAAACGATACCGAGTGATGCCAGGCGGCGGAAGGGGGTGGATGGTAGACAATATAGTAAATTAATTTCGATTAATCAACGAACTGAAGGTACACGCTTTTGTGTTCGGGCGTGGATTTTCACACACACACAACACGTGCTAACTGCCACCAAATGTCATCCATGGTGACAAAAGGTGTGCCGAACCGATCGGGTGAAAAAAAATGATGACAGAAACAGGATTATTATTGTGAAATGTGGCGTTGGGTTTTCGTAATAATCCGGATTTATTTCGACATGGCTGTGTGGGAATGTTGGCAAAGTGTTTGGGGTTTTTTTTTGTACTCGATACTCGATTTAAAAATGAATATCTTCCACCCCAAATGGGAGTGTGGGTCGGTGGCAGGATTATGGAAGCTTTACGGATTATTATTGGATAAATTGCATTTCAATCCCCAGGTGCAGGCGTGTAATGGTCGACCTTATTGTGTAGTTTTACTGGCAGATACATTATAGTTGGAACTGAATTAAATGATATTGAAAAAAAAACAAACAAAACAATTAAATAAGATCAGAAAAAGGAAAATTCATGATTATCACCTTTGCTTTTAATCTAATTAAAACTTTTGGATCTTTTACGTACGTAATTGTGAACGTAAATGACCTCAACTCCATGACAATGTATGGACTTAACACACTGTTTAAGTTAAAAAAAGTAAAAACAAACTTAAAACAAACATCAGTTTGAATGGCTCAAGTTTGATATGGATCAACTTCAACTGATATGAATTTTATGCTAAACTTATTGGCCTATGCTGGTTGCCAATAAGTAAATAGAGGACATTGGCAACCAGCTCATAGAAAGGAGCCTTGATTGGGAATTGTTTCACCAAAAGAAAAAAGAAAGGAAACATACAAAAAATCCATTCAAGTCTCTCAGTTTTGGGTAAATTTTTGAATCGTGTGATTGTTTGTAATCTTCTTATGGAATTATTATTAAAGTGGCCCCTAAGTTTTCAATTTTAAAACGCAAATAAAAAGAGTTTTTGTCTGGGTAGTAATTGCCCTAAACTGTGGCTCGTTCGAAGTCTACCAGTTACTTGGATTCGGCTTGTGTAAATGTGCTGGAAACCTGGCCATAGCAAAGCTTTGGCCACGGTCAATCTACTTGTGTCTTGTATTAGCTCTATTCTACGTACTGACCAACATTTCTGTGCCTTTCTCTGCCGTCGCTTTTGACCGACTCATTTGACACGGTTTAGTAGAGAATTTGATTTAAAAAGCAAGTAATTCTAAAACATATTATAACCTGGGTTACATTCACTTGATGGGTGATAGGTGAATGTCTTTTTACAATTATGACAAATAAAACAAAGACATTTAAGTGAAGTGAAATTCCTTAACAACCTTAACTGATAATTTATAGGTAAAGGAGATGAAATATTTGTTCTTCTGTCTATTCTCCCTAAGAAAAGCCACTCCTCCAAGCGCGCGGTACGCAATTTTGTGCATACCGACACAATAGCTAAATGGGACGAAATGATTTTTTCTTTTCCCGCTATCAAATGGGTCATTAATCTCTTCGTTAATATGTACAAAATGGCTTCCCCAAACCGCCCTTAGGCCGTCTCCATTCATCCATGCTTCTTTCACCAAAATGCGCTTGCCGCTGGACAGATAATAGACGCTAGAGAGTCCCTCTTTTGTCGACCACCAGTCTCGAAAGCACTCAATCACCTTCTACTATTATTTCCTTTTTTTCTGAAAATACCCATACACACACACATACAAATGCTTTAACCGTTCATTTTTTCCTTATGCGGTGTGCACTTTCGGCTCACAGTCCTTTCTAGGTCAGCCACACAAGCAGCGGCTACACTAGCCCTTTGTTTTAACACGAAAGTGTTCGCATCGTGGGGAGATGCGAAACCCCGGGTCCATTTTGTGGGTTTGCTGTCATTGCAAAGAGACACTGCCAGCCGAAGGGTGGCAAAGCACTGTCTCGTAAAAACGAATGACTTCAACTATGGAGCAACACCGTTGCTGCATACAAATTCGCCCTTTCGCCCCAGTGCAAAAGGGCAGGTAGTCGACGCCGACAGCCACACCCGGAGAGGGAAGTTCATTATTCACTCACTGCGCGTGCAGTGCGCGGCTGGGCAAATATTGGCGAAATAAAATGCTGCCACTTGTGAGGTAAGGAGCTGAGGGGAGGTTCTATCAGATGGCTATGTAAAAACTATGGTGTGTGTGTGTGTGTTTTTTTTGTTAAATTCTTTCAAAAGGGTAAAAGGGAATGATAATGAAAAAGGCACGTTCCAAGAAATTGGGTACGGATTCTTCTTTGCCTGCTTGAGAAAATGGGAAAAAATGTGAGGTTTTGGTTGAATGAAATGAGTTTTTTTTTATCGGTGGAATTGTTAAGAAAGATTTATTGGGCTTCTTTGCTGGAATATTTTTTGTGGATTTCTTATTAATTCTTATTTTAATATGCGTTATATTTTTAGACCATTGGTTCTTACATATGAGGAGATAAAAAATAATAATAAAAATAGTAATGAAGAATGGAACTGGTTCTGACTTCCCACCGATCAAATAACCATTCATTAATAAAACGGTTGAAAAACTGACAAAAAGTGTTGGCAATGTTACAACATTATTTGAGGACCAAAAACTTTTAAAGCAATATTAATTCAAGTCGAATGTAGCTAATCTTTTTAATGAAGGTTTTGAATAATTGAATCCGTTTAAGCCGAATAACCAAGTGAGTGTCAGCAAAACAAGAATATCATGCAGAAGAGGCCCATGCCCATGCCGTACATGGATACAGATTTTCCGTACCATGCTGCTACATTTATATTCCAAGCATAACAAGCTCAAGCTGATACAGAAACCGAGCTTATCCTATTCCTCTGTACAATTTACGAGCATATACCATCGAACAAGCGAGCCTGGATCAACGTAAAGAAGGGATCATATTCTACCACACTGTATCCCAAAATTCCCCCCTCCTCATTCCCACACACACACACACACACGCGGACACATAAAACCATCATTCTCCGCGGTGTCCGTTCCGAGCGACGCGCGAGCTCGGGAACCAAAATTAACCCATTTTGCGTAAATGTCATTATATAGCAAAAGTAGAAGTAGATTTATGACGGCGGCGTTCTGTGCCACGCCGTAACCAAACACCGGCACACACACACACACACACACGGGGTGAAGTCCCCTAAAACCGCAACCGCTTCCGCCCCTACTCCTTGCGCCTAAAAGAAAAAGGGCAACACAAGCAGCCGAGCATTACAGGAAATGTAACAAGACGTGCGCGATACACACGGTAACAGCACCAAAAAAAAAAAGAAACACAATAAGAAAGAATATGAAAAGGCTTTGTGTGGGCATATCAAAACTGGCAGCGGGAAAAATCAAGTGCTTCGAAAATCGAAACGACAACAAAACCACTAACGTTCAGCGTCTCTGTTGCACCTACGCACCACGATCTCCATCGCCTCCATTGTCGCGCAAACACACACACACACACAGAAGAAAAATGGCGCAAGAAAAACGTGTACCTCGGCGCGAAAGCAAAAACCAAAAACTAGAACACAGCGAGGCGGGGCGGAGGAGCAAAGCGGACGGAAATGAATTGCTTGGACGAAATTTACGAGCTTGTCGGTGGTACAGATGAAAATAAATTTATTTTTTTCTTCCCCCCCCCCACCCATGACTGCTCCATTGCCCTTCTCTTCATCTTTGCGCAATACCGCGAGCGCCAAACCACACGTGGTTGCCCACCGTCGCCGGTAGGGGTTTTTCCCGATTTAAGCAGGCTCTGGAAGCCGTCTTGGAAGCCGTCGCTGCATACTGCGATTGCGAACAGCAGGGTTGCGTTTTTGGCACGGATCTGAAGGACCTTTGAGACAGTTTCTTCGTTTCTTTTCCAGAGAGGACACAGAGAGGGGGTTGGAAAAAAACGCACCTGTCCGTGTTCCCTGCTTGCGGTGCGTCATAAAACCGAGTACGAACGGAGAGCGCACAAGGTATCTCGTCGCGCGGGAAAAAGGACGCACACAAATAACAATATTTAAAACAGCTCCTGCACGTGTGCAGGGACGAGGGATCGTTTTACGATTTTGCCACCTTTTTGGGGGGCAGTGGCGCCGAAGCGTTGGACTGCTTACAGGAATGTTTCTTTTCTTACCACAAGAGCTCCTTAACGTTTCCTGTTTTTGTTGTTTTTGACCCAGCACGGGGGAAAAATGGTAGCGCACCACCGGTTTTGCACTAAATTTTGTTGCTTTTTGCTCCGGTACAAGATACAGGGAGCCCTGGAAACGGAAGCAACGGAAGGTTCGAACAAGACATCGAGAAAAACGGTGTATTTTTTTTTCGCTTCTCTATCTCTCCCTCTCTTGACATTTTGTAAGCGTAATTGAAGAAAAACACTTGGCAGAGATAAGAACCGAAAGTCCTTCGGAAGGTGAAGGAAAGTGGGGAAAGTGTTCCGGTTTGGTTTGGAATTGGAATTGAGTGTGTCTTTACTGCGCCCTGGATGGGACAACAGGGAAACGTAAACGACGAAGACGACGATGATGATGCTGATGATCGTAGTTTTTTTTGGGCTCTTCTTTCGTTGCCTCAGTCAGTGTGTTGTTGCCCTTTTCCCGCTAGTGACCCATAAATAATGTGACCCCAAACATGCCAAGCGTGGCTCTCGCGGCGGCGAGCAAAATGTCACAAATCGTAGCTACTTGGGAGATGGGAAAAGTGCAGCAACAAATCAACCGTAGCGTACCGGTTGGGTATGGTGGAACCAGAAAACTGATAACGTGTGTGTGTTGGGCTGGGTTTTCTTACAATTTCTGGAGTGGATTTTTTTTTTGCTTTTTCCGAGCGATGGTTGGGTGGGTTTGATTTTAATTTGTCCAAATTTAATGACCATTTTGGGAATTAGAGGGTTCGAATCGTTGGGAAGCACAATGGTTGAGGAGCCTTAGGGAAGCATTTTATGTCGTTTTCATTTCTAAGATAACGTTCCAATATTACAGGAGTATCATTTTGGCATAATTGTATCAACATATCTCGAAAAAAGTGATTTTAATGAATTTTTATATTTAAAGTATCAATCATCAATTGATACTACTATAAGTTCCTGATAAAAATGGCAAAAGGGCAAATTTACCCAATGTTCATTTTAGTCTATTTTAAAGAAGAAATCTACTGTTGATACAGATTATTTCATCATTCATCAACAGTATTACGACACTCATAAGGCGCATTACATTATAAAAACTCTTAATACCAACTCGAATGCCCTAATTCTCTCAAAAGATGTCCTTTTGCAAGTGTTTTTTAACGTATTTTTACACATTGACTCAGTATTCAAATTTATTACCTCATCTATAAAGCTACCGTGAACGTAAAACAAGCAAATGTTCCGAACAAGAAGAAATATTCAAGTTCAAGTGATTAATGGAAAGCTCTTCTCTTCTTTCTGTTGCGAAAAAAATGGAGATTTAAGCTTCAAATTGATCGCCTTCCTTCACTGTACTTCGCTGTCTCCCAGTTTTGCTCGAATACCGTACACCTGGGGCCGCCATCGGAACAAGACATATTCCATTAGACTTTGGTGATTATCCGCAAAAAAGAGACCAGCAAAATAGCTAATACTGCATTAGCACCGTGCATCATAAATAATGTCGGTTGCTTATTTATTTATTAGCTCATTTTCCTGCCCCAAAATTGATGTGTATGTGTGTGTGTGTACTAATACTTTTGGCTTCATTTGAGCGTTTTTGTTCTGCAAAATAGATACACCATCCCTACCATCCCGGGCGTTCGGTTGTAGTTTGGCGTCTTTTATTAAAAATTACCGACGCCAGCCGAATGATCAAAGGTCAATTCGTGCGGCGAGTAAATCACTTTGAGGCGGTGGTGGTGGCGGCGAGTAGCTACCCCCTGCCGCCAAGTAAGCCTGCTGCACTGTACTGTCCTGCGAGCTCATGAGCGAATGGAAAGCAAAGTTTTGCCTGCAGAAACCGCAAAGAGAAAGAGGCCGTTTCGAGCAACTCCGTACACGGCCGTACACCGCATTTTCCCTACAAAACGTACTGCACATCCAGTCCAGACGCCTCTAGGAACCTCTGTCTCTCTGTGTCCGGTTGGTCGGTAGTGGGAAAATGAACACAGTTTCTTTTGCAACTATTTTTCCCGTTTAAGCGAAAAGTACGCTTTACACATACACACACACATACACAACCGTACACGTACACAATTTATGGGTAAATGGGGTTAATGTTGGCTGCTAATGAAAGTGGCCGTCGAATCTGGCTGCACGGTAGGAGCAGCGAATGAAATAAGAAGAAGAAAGGAAGTCGCTAGCAAGCACCAGAGTCGCGCCACACCGCGGCCAGACATACGGCGCCATTCCGTGGCCGTAGCACGCGCGTGTCGCACCGGCAGTGTCCACAGATTTCGCATGCAGTCGACTAGTATTGGCCCCGTTTTTGGCGACTGGGCTAATGTTTTTAACATTCTGCTCTCCAAAACAGCACACACACTCTCTAATGAACACATAGGCGACTTCCTACACACATCCCGTTAAAATGGGATTCACCACAAAACTGGTCCGCTTGCCGTCGGCCGGACACAACGCGCAAACACAAACACCTTAATTACTTGCATAATTTATTCATTCCGAACTTGCCACACTCCATTTTGTCTGGGGTGCAGAAATTAGTATACGAGTGTAGTGGTGGCTTTGACCAAAAGCCCTTCAATGTGTGTGTGTGTGTGGAAGAAGGAGAATGGGAGTTATGCTTCTAATCCCATACACTCTCCCCTGGGTAGATTAGAGGTCTCTCGGTGAATTAGCTGGCAAAAGTAGCTGCAACCAGTACATTGGCAAGGGGCGGCGCAATTACTGCACTGATGCGGTTGTGATGGTTCGATACTTCGATTGGCACGTCTCACAAGGGAGTTTACACGCAAGACAGCAAGACCCAAAACTCTGTTCGAGCATTCTGCAAACAACAGCATAATGGCCAATCAAAATGTGTCTTACAGTGCTGGCTAATGAAAACGGAGCAGGGATATGATACCGTACAAGGGGGCAGCAAAAGGATGAAGTCGTATGTTGTGATTGGAAAATAAATTCCACCTCATCCAACCGGTATATCGCCTCTTCTGCATCATTTCAACCCCTTTTCCATTTTATCCTGGCTCCCAATGGCATGGGAAATTGGAAATAGTACACTTAATTAAAAATTCCCCACGGGATTCAATGAACCGAACAGGTTTGCATTGCAGGTGCAGGGGAAGAAAGCCTGTAATGCTCCGTTCGTGGTGTATCGATTTTGGGGCATTTACTCTTTGAACGAGAGGCCTCTACCTTCGGGAGGCCGTACCGGGCATCATGATCATTTTGCTCCCCCAAAAAGGGGAAAGGGTCGTTTAGTTTCCTGGATGGCGAAAGGATGGCCACCCATTACATAACTCCACACTGCTGGCGGGTTGTATTGGCGGTGGTACGGTGGTAATGGATTGAAGTTCACGGTAAAGCTGTCCATGATTCAGGTTGATACAGGTCAAGACAGACACGTGCATGGATGGATTCGAATGGAAGGAGGTTTTTTTATTTTTGCATTTGGTGTGAAGGTGTGATAATTGGTATCATGTGATGAGGTTTTGAGTGGAAAGAAGAGTTGAAAAACACGCACCATCATCCAAAATAAAGGTAAAGGATGTGCAGCAAACAGTCTCGGGTTCAGTGGAGTAATTCTACACGTCTTATGAAGCAAACATTTAATTAAGGCTTCTCTTTCTTCCACATACACTAATGTTTACTATTACCTAATGATTGATATTTCAATCTTTTCACTTGAAATTGGCGGTCTATGAGGTTGCTTCTTTGATATTTGCTCAAACCTGATTGAGATTGTACTTGTACTGGTTGTTGTTTCTATCTGTTTGCTTCAATTCTTCGATTTTGTTTAACATTTAACAACTTAATCTTCCAAAAATCTAATTTATTCAGCTTGATGGAAATATAAGCAAGAGTTATCTCGCTGAGCTGCTGCGAAGAGATTGTTTGAGAATGTTTTTTTTTTATTGAAGAATTTGTTTTTGTAAATCTTTTTCAACTGATAATTGCTTTAAACGATGTTTTCCGAACACAGAAACAGTGTTCAAGCCCTGTTCTAACAGAAAGCCAAAGAATGAAACATTTTGAAGTTCGTGATTGTTTCTTGATTCAACTCGGAATGTCGAGATCCAATGGGATAAAATGCAACTCTCTATTAGGTATAGGAAATAGAACTTAGATTAGTGTAATAATATAGACACAAATTCTAATTATCACTCACTTCACTGTTGTTTGTTGGTGCAAAAAAGCAGAATAGATTTTAAACTTCTTCCAATCTCCCATTTGTCTAAAAGATTGATCGGTTGTGAACATTAGTTACATCCCTTTAGATTTAGTCGGCAATTGTAGAACCATTTGTGCGACAAGCATTTCGTTTACGGTCATTAGAAAACGATCTTGTCATTAATGTCATCCTCGTTTCTAATCAAAGTACAAAATCTTAGCTGTACGCTTTACCGTAATTACACTTCTGCCCCGACGCACCAAGCAAACACATCAACCATCAAGCTAAATTAGAATGATCTATGATGCGAAGGCGCTGTAAATGTCAGACTACTACCACCATCATTACCACATTTCTTCGATAAGCACCTCGGGCCGCGTGCACACGATAACGATCGCGTTTGGACTTGCTTCAACATTACCCGAGTCTTAGCCAGCTTTCAACTGGAGCGACTCAAGCCAGTCAAGTTTAACCGGATACCTACGGTTAGGCGCACTCTGGGAGCTACGGACGATGAAGGACGGTTCAATGGAGACCGATCTGTGATTGCTATCCTTAGGGCGTTATTTCAGTCACTGTTTATGCTGCCACCGACGCGCTCTACCCATACACGCACCCACACGGGAGAAGTCTAATATTAATAATCCTTCCACTGCTGGCAGTCCCAGAAGCCAATGAAGAAACCACAGCGAAGCGAAGATAACCACAGAGCCATGCGCTTCAACTGGCTTTGCCACCCAGCCGCCCCTTTCCACATAACGGGTAAGGATAATTTTCCTCGCGGGATTTTTGCAACCGGTGCGTGACAATTTATGCACACATACATGCGCGGCAATCATAACAAGCAAGCGAGTCAGCGATGATGTCGCGAATTCTCGCTCAAGGGTTGTGCGCGTGTGTTTGTGCGTGTGCGGTTGCGAAGCTCAACTGATGAAACCACGCACCCGTGAAGCCTTCGCTCTCTGCGATCGTGTGATGAACTATGCGAAGGAAAGCGAACGAAGGCCGCACACGGGAATGGTACACGACGGGTGAGTAGATTTGCATAATTAATCGTTGGTAAAACACGTGCTTGATTGAAAATGCGACGCTTTCTCGGGGAGGGGAAAGGAAGCGCTTTTCCTCCGCCCTGAGCGTAGGGGCATTCAAGGCACAGTGTGAGAGAGAGTGTGTGTGTGTGTGTATCGTAAATCTATTGGCCACATAATTGATACATCTCCCGCCTGCATACATTATGTAATGGGTACGCGGACAGGGGGCGAGCGATAGAGGCGGTGATGAATTATTAAAGACGATCATTGGTTTTCGGTGGCTATTGGTTTTTTTTTAATGATCGGATATATTATCGCACCGAGTTCTGTTATTGCAGCGAATGTTGAGATAGCGATGGAAACAAAAAAGCGATGTAGTGCGGCAAGCTTAAATGTGAAAAACATTGTGACCAAATGCTGTCGCCACACTTTTGGTGGTGTTCGTAAGTTACACACGGTTTTGCGCCCTTTTTTGTGAAATTATCGGAAATTTGGACGAAATGTTACTTATGTATTCAGCTATATCTGAGACTACCATTCTTATTTCCACCCTTTTGAAAAAATGGAACTATTTTCTTAATTATTGTAACTTTATGTTATGTTACAGGGTTTTCGAGGAGTTCTCATAACACTCAATTGATTTTTTCTGTCGAAATGAAGTGTAAATAATGGGAATTGGAATCTATAGCACTCTTGTTGGACAAATCGAACAAGAATTTCCAATAAGCCTGTCCAAAAAGGGTGCCGTAGAGTGCAATTTCCTTCATATGAAGTTCACTCCCCATAAGAAAAAGTCAAGGTAGGGTCTCACAAATATGAGAACCCCTGGAAACCCTGTATGATTTTTCAGGTTTTCCATAAATTAGTTCTTCTTCTTGACATTACACAAATATATTGGACCTTTACAAATTGAAATGTCTAAAAAAAAAACAACTAAAAAACAAGCTGAATGTATTACTTATCCTAGTGGACAGTGAACATTTTGAGCAAGTTATCAAAATATTATTGTTAACTGTTAGCGTTTTCATAAATGTTAAATAAATATGTTTCGTATGATTATTTTCCCAAATAAAATGATTAAATGGTTTTGTTAATCATGCATTTATGGTAATTGTATCGAAACGAGCCGTTAGTATGCGAGTAAAATTTGTTTTCCACTGCAAACAAGCTCCAAAATTAAGTTGTTATCGAATTGAATTTTTCCTAGTTTTTTTAATCAAATCAAAAGCTTAATTAATTTGACAGGTTTTGTGAGTTTCAAATATTAAACAACGGTTCGAGGTGTAAAACATCTTTCGAATCGATTTATCATGCCTTTTACAATGCTCTTGAAAATTTTCCTCACATTTAATTGCTTTAGCACAATCAGCTCAATTGCAGGACCGTTCCTATTGACTGATCATAATTGGAAATCTCATCGAACGTGAAAATGCTCACGATGATTGTTGGAAAATTCAATCCCAAATAAATATATTACGTGCGAATTTCCATCCATCCCGTGCTCGAGCGTAGTGTGATTGTGTTTGATTTTTGGTAAACAATTCTATCGGAAAAAGCAATATTGCTGCCAGCAATTGAAATGCGTGCTGAGAAGTTTTACACGTGAAATCAGATTATGTTGTGGTGTGCCGTTAATTAGGATGGAAATGATGCTTCATGAGGCACATGGTTCAATCGTACTTCGAATTTGATTCCCATTTGCTAATAGCGTTGTCAAATGTGGTTTGTTTAAGCAAATTCCAATGAAAGTGTAAATAGGCGGCGAAAACACTCCAATTCGAATCATATTGCCTGTGAATGCTTGGAGGGGATGAATAAAATCTACGTAGATTACGTTAAAAACCACCATTTTGTGAGTGTGTGTGGGGGTTTACACGTTTTTACATGAAAATGTTGAACCCAACACACGCGCGGGGTTTTTTTGTTGCTTTGCGTTGGGCACACACCGAAGTGGACTTTTGTTTGACCACTTAACTGTTGTACCTTTTAAGTGTGTCCCGTTTATACCACTGTTTGAATGGCAACTCCCAAATGACAGGACTGAACAAAAAGATGTGTAAAGGTAGCGACGGGTGGGACGAGCATTAGAGTCACCCTTTTGCCACGAGACAGCGATTAAAACGCTCCTCACCAAGAACCCATGTTTAGAGTACCAATTTTGGAGCCCCATTTAGTAGAGGATGGTTCGTTAGTTTTACGAAAATTGTCCATCCTCCAGGTCCCCACCCATGTGGGGAGTAAGCTACTGTGCTGTTGGATGAAAATCATTATTATCCTATCACGCTACGTAGTTGCTGCTGTACATGACCATCCTTCAGTGGTCGCTGCGCTCCGCGGAAACACACACACACACACACCTGCGACGCTGAAGGATGGACAGTGATAAGTGAAAACCTCTCCCTTCATTTCCATGCTGCTTCTCACAAAGCGGCATACATCCCCACCAGCCCCATTGTTAGCATTGTGCTGCCGTAACGTCCTGTCAGCAACATTCGCGGCAAGTGCTGGCAAAAGCATGTTAATCTAAACATTACGCCGCCCGCGGGACGCCGGGTCAGTTTGGACGCCGTTTGCATGTTGGTCGTTTTTTGTGTGTGTGGTTGTGTGTGTGTGCACGACACGAACACCGTTGTGGTACTGTCAGTGAACGTGAACCGACCTGGTACTCCTGGTCGTAACATCAACTCTCTGGTAATTGTGTCCATTGTGTCCCTTGGCAACACAAGGTGGCTGGAAGCTGATTTCATTTACTCATTATTTGCAAACGGTGACACGCGCCATAGCCATTTATGCTCTGCCAGGAGGGGTCCGCGGGTCATTTCGTGTCGCGCCGTGCTTATCAAGCACCAAACACACGCTCCGCTGGTGTGATGGTGAAGTAGCAAAAGCAAAAGGTACATACCTCTTTGCAAGCATTATGAAAGGTTCCATTGCTAAACTAAGCTAAAAAACGAGACACAAACCATTCCTTTACATTGCAGCCCATTGTCCAGTGTGTTGGTGCAGTTCGAGCGGAATAAGTGGATGGCGGCGGCAGGGATCTCTTGTTCCATCATCTGCCTAGACAAACATACACACTCAGTCATTCTCGGGAGATGGCTTTTTTGTGGTTGGTACATTGGTGAGTGAAACTGAATCTTGTACAATGTAACATGTCGCCCTCATCGCCATCCCTCTGTCTCGAGCTTGAGCTGGAGGATATGTTTCGCTTCAATGTGCACGGACAGTTGTTCTTTACAACTCTGGCGCTACCATTGGGTCACAAATCGCCACCGTCGTTGTATGCAGCAGCAGCAGCAGCAGCAGCAGCATCTACCGGCACCTCCGGTCCGTGCCGGGCGACACTTAAAAGCGTCATAAAAATCGTTTTACTTGCGATAAAAATGCAAATTTAATTTCCCGTACTCGCTTTTCATGGCACGTTAAAGCCATCGCTTCGGTTTGGTTAGATACCGGGCCCTGTGCGTTTGGATGATTGTTGGTCGAATGTGTACTGGTTTTGCTTGTTGTTTGCCTTTGCTCTCTATCCTTTTTTGTGTGCCTTTAAACGTGTCAGGGAGTAGACTGTATGCGTTTATTGTGGTAGATTTAACGTTTGACAGTATGCCTGAAGCTTTCTTACCAAGATGTGGGGGGCACAGTTTATGCTGGGAGGGGTAAAATTATGCGCACAATGTGCGCGAATGAGCGCCATTAAACCGTTGCATTCGTTAGGTAAGTGAAAAATCTACTCCGAAGAAAGTTGGCCACCCATGACGGGGTGGTTTTTGGTTGTTGGCAGATGTTAATGCCACGACCAGACCATGGGAAAGGCCGTAAATTGTGATGAATGTCACATGAAAGTTTAGTAATCCTTGCACAAAAAGTATTATCATGTTGTGATTATACTGTTAAGGACATCTTGAATAAATTTATTTGCAAAGATTGTACCTTTTACGGTCTTAAAAACATTCAATCTTCAAGCTTTACAATGCAAATTAAATGAATGTTTAAAATGGTTATTCTCCTTTCCTTTTACTTCAATTAGTAACATAACAACGTTATTATTACAAACAAACAAAACCGCCAACTCTTTGGCAACCTTTATTATTTCCACAATCAATAACTAGACCAAGAACATGGCAAAACCAGTAACACCCGAGAGATCTGTCTGTCCTCTACTTGCTTCTAGCACACGACAAAAAATAGAATATGCTTAATGACCCTGTTTTTTTTGCTCATTTCACTAAATAAACAGCAGCACACTGCTCGGTCGGTATTGGTTTGTTCACAGCCAAAGTTTTTACTTCTTATCGATCCTTTGCTTCTTTTTTCACTCCTTCCCTAACATTCTCCCACTCTCTCACCCACGCCAATCGGAAACATTGCTTGCCCAACGTTGTCCGGCAATAATGATTGTTATCCTGTTCCTGTGGTCGTTTCTTCCACGTTGGTTTGCTCTCTACTCACAGGCACAGGCTAATAACCCGCAACGGCTAGCCATCCATGTGCGGGCACACTGGCGCTGGCACGTTCACAACATTTGCAACAGCTGCAACCGTCCTGCCGCCGCTGGCCTCCTGCTGCCGGGTTTGGTTGGCAAAAGGAAATCGATAGTTTATCACACATCATTAATCACGACGAGCCAGAAGTGTGTGTGTGCGCACACCCGAAGGGACTGGCCTGGGGGCGAGACGTAGGCTCACTCCCCTTGCCACCCCCGGGGAGCATTTTGTGTTCAAACACGGTTTTGGCAAAAGGGGGGAGGGGGCGAAGTGTGAAAAAGCGTTAAATCTGGGGTGGTTTGCGGTCTTTTGAAATTCAGAAAGCGTTCTCCCAGGAGCTTTAAAACGGGGTACCGCTGGTAAAAGGGGACAGAGTGGGTTTGCAGTGGGGTGTATTTGATTAGGGTTCTTCTCAATGAAGAAGGTACGATGATCAAACAATCAATTGTGCCGTTTGTTTTGAAATTGAACTCTCTTTTCACTAAAGGCGAGTAATGTGCTTTGTATAATGAAACGGTTCAAAATTGACTGCGACTTCTATTGATTGGTGATTCCTTTCAGAATGAATTTAAAACCTCTGCGTATTTTAATTGAAGATGAATGATCTAACTAAACGATGTTGTGAGCTTTTTGGAAATCATGTGGAACTTCTTGCCCTTCATCAGGTTAGTTTGAATTATTAGATTTTTGCTTCCTCCGTAGGCACCTGGGGGATGAGGTTGTCTGTCTCCTATGGGACTTGAAATTAGATAGGAGCACTTCTTTCTCAAGGGAGACCCTGGGGACTTCTGGAATCATTTTCAAAAAGTCAAGCCTACATTTTCATATTCATCGATGATTTCTTGATGATCTTGAAGTCTTTACTGTGCACAACTCTGGACATCCGATCATACCCATTGTGTTTAATGCCATTTAAGAAATATTAATTGAAAAATTAATCTACCGGAATCTGCCGGTGTTTGTGTAGTAAGATGACAGTCCCATAGATATATAAAGTTATCTATCCAATTCTAACGTATCGACAGTGGACTTATACAGGGTTTTCGAGGATTATATAGACATGTTCAGCGAGTTGTAGATTTGTTCAGGCATATCAGCGAGGTATAGAATTATTCGGAAGTAGGCGTTGACATGTTCGGTTATAATGTAGAGCTGTCACTTTCGTACTCCTTGAACTGCAGCTTGGATCATTCTCATCAGGAGGTAAACAAACGGGTTTCGAAAAAAACTATCTAATTTATGTATTAAACAGCTTGGGGAATGATTATTTGCTACTTTTATGGCATTTAAGAATAAAACATTAAACGCTGCGGCACAGGGTGTAAACAACACTACAGAATCGCTGAACATGTCAACGCCTACTTCCGAACAATGCTATATCTCGCTGAAAGAGTCTATTATATGCCTGAACAAATCTACAACTCGCTGAACATGTCTGCAAGGTCCCTGTAAGAGGTCATTCGAATGCCACCGCCGGACGATTCAGCCGATGTCTTCGCATACTAAGCCTTGTTTTGCTACACCAGGATTGTAACGTTTGAAATATAAGCAAGTTGGATTACAGTACAGCGTATTACAAGGTTTGAAACGTATTGTGTTACAGTGGGATTACTATGCCATCAACTTGCCGAATAATTCAGCTAAGCTGACGGTATTTTGGAACAAGATTTTGTGACATCTCAAGTTGAAGGCACATTCAAGTAGTTTTCAGTAACATACATTGATGCTTAACAGTCATTAACTGTTTCAAAAACCGATAACGTATGTTTCTCGTGATAATAATGCAAAAAATGGTTGTTTAGGTGAAGCTACATTAAGTTTGATGTTATCCATTTTCAATCGTAACCGTGCGCGAACGTGCCAGAAATGAAAATGCCATCATCGGATAGAACGTACAACATCACGTAAACACTTTCACGTTGTGGCATTTTAACGTTACTTGATATTGCCAAAACAACAAACCCCAAATGCTTTGTTCTAAGCTAGACACTTCCCTATAACACACCTTAGAGCTTACAATTTAACAACAGCCGCGAAAGCACGATAAAAACAATGTAACAACAACAAAAATTCCACCACGCATCGGTCGCCGGTGCCTGGTCCGATGGGGAGGAAACAAAACGTTCTCACACTTTAGCAATGATATTTTATTGTAAAGCTCACGTGGTTAAACGTTGGGTGCGATTTTTTTTTTGGGCGGGAATGTGGTGGTCAGAGGTCGGAAAACTCAGCAGGAATATAAAAATAAAGCCTCAGATGTGTTCACCTGGCCGATCGACGGGTACACCACAGGAATGGCTGATTGTTGGAAAGTGAGACGGGTCGGGGTGGATTCCTCATCTACCCCAATGTTTGTCGAGTTTTTTTGCGTATGAGTGGCCATTTTGCAACACCACCACCACGAGGAGAACGAAATCAAACGAACCAGCAAACCGTTGGTGTGGTCAAAAGTGTTTGGTGTTAATGGTGCGGGTACACGGTGCGCGCTGCTGGTGTGCAAGGTGTGTTAAGCCCATAACGAGGGACTACGTGCACACATACACGCTTTTACATTCTAAACGTTTGAGTGTCTTTTCGCAGGTGGAATTTATTTTTATGAAATCGGGTTGGGCTCGCCCTGGGCTTCATCATCAAGGCAAAAAAAGGCAAAACGGTATGGTAGTTATGCCACCCGGGATTACACAACTCATGGGAATTTCACAATTGTTGTGCACCGTCGCATGTGTGTGTGTGTGTGTGTGTGTGTGTGTGTGTGTGTGTGTGTGTGTATGAGGCTGTTTCCGGATTTCAAACCCGGAGGTTCTTGCACAGCCGTCATTTTAATACGGCTTTCGTCGACTCCCCTCTCTTACACACGTCCCCATTGTGGATGGAATGCAAAACATGCTCACACATGCCAGCCACAATGTTTCGCCCGACGGTGCGCAATAACGGCCCAGGGGGAATGTGGTAGATGTTTTTATTCATCCTACTGGAGCTGCTGGATGGTGTACGTGCTTTTCCGGTTAGCAAAAAGGGAAATTTACGCACCAAAGCAAGGGAGAGAGAGAGAGGAAACCCGAACGAACCTGGCGGCACTGTGCATGTACAGTGAAGTGTCATTTTTTCCATTTTTCGTTTGAATATCCCAGTTGCACAACTCTCGCTTTACCAGTTCCTACCCGTTCTAGTTGATCGTTTGATTTTGAGTTAAATTTTGACCAGCCCCCAGCCCAGCACTAACATGGGTCTGCATGGGTCTCGTGTTTGAAAGGTTAACGAACACCTTTTGTCTGGGCAAAAGCGAAAAAAAAAAAATAACATCAGATATGTTATTTCTGAGCCCCGAATCGATAACGGGTTAGAACCCCTACCCCATCGGGTTAATAAAAAAGAGCGAAAAGGACCACAGATACTCAGTTTCTATCCTGTTCTGTCTCCATTAAAACCAAATCTCGAACGATCGAACTGAATCGAACAGGAAACATGGC